>NC_086320.1:335918487-336254320 GCF_036172605.1 Pelobates fuscus
GATTGATAGACAGACAGACAGAGGGATAGAGAGAGATAGACAGATAGATAGATAGATAGATAGATAGGCAGAGGGAGATAGATAGATAGATACTAAATTTCATTTGAAATACAGAATTAAGTACCTTAACCAATGTTAACTTTGTAACATAGTTAATGACAGTAGGTAAATATCCAGGCAGCTCTCTATTAAATAAAAAAAACACATTTGTTTGTAATGTACATGCCATGCTTAGGTAACATGCACTGTTCTTATCTTTAATTATTGTCATGTATTAACGTGTTCTCCATCAGATACATGTGGTTTGTAATCTGTAGGTGGCAGTGGTATTTTATAAAAAATAACGTGTTATACTTAGCATAAAACTTAGCATAAAAAGAAAACAATGTTGTAGACATGGAATTCTGACTGTGTGTATTCTGATAATGTTTATCTGATAAGTACAATAATTTGTGAAACTAAGCTGTTCTTGTTAGAGACAATAAGAATATATGAATGCATATGTATCATATATAAATGTATACAAAATTTAGAGTAAACAAATAATTTCACAAAATACTCAATTTGTAAGCAATGCTGAAGAATATAATTACTGGGTGAAAGCTTATAAAGATGCCCAGAGCACTTGCAAATGACTATTTTGCATTTATATATGACACTGGTAGAAACATCAATCAGTTACCAATCCTATGGAGCTTGTACTGCACACCATTTTGAAGAATGTTGTATTTATCACCTTTGAGAATATTTCTAATAAAACAATAATTAGGAACGCCACAGCCCTCACAACACTTCTAAATAGTAGTTGGAAAGACTGCTGCTTTACAAGTAAACTTTTGTTAAAAAGGTAACACCAAGCACCATAACCCCTTCAGTTATTCACACTGGTCATGGTACCTGGGGCCACTATGTGCAGTGTTTTACTTAAAATGCTGCACATACAGAGTTTAACCCATTAGCTGCTGGAGTAGTCCAGCAGGAACAGTTTGTATGGAGCATGTGTGTGTGTGAATGTAGGAGTGTGTTTGTATGTAGTGTTGGTGTTTGAATGCATTCATACATTTGTGTGTAGTGTGTTTTTTTTAATGCATGGGTGTGTTTGTATATAATGTTGGTGTTTTAACATAGAGGTGTGTTTGCATGTGTTGACTTTTTTTATTTTTTTATTCTTTATTTTAATTGTGCATAGATATTACAGGTAGGCTGGCAATGCCACAATAGCTAATGCTAGCCACTTAAACAACGTAAAAAACAATGGTCTAGCACATTTATAGCACATTTTTTTTAGAAGAAAAAAAAGAGTTGCTTATGTCGTAGATACTGCACAGTGTGATTTGAAGTAGAGAGACAGAAATACTTGAGATAGTGTGGCATATGAGATACTAAACAAAAAGCTAGCACAGCACAGAAGAACACATGCCATGGCTGCTAAAGATTCCTGAGCCCATCCAAACGTTGAGCCAGCTGAGCCAGTCAGAGGAGCATAACTTAAAAATAAACAAAAGCCATAGTAAAAGTGAGTAAGGCATGAAGAAGCACCTCCAGTTCCCACACAGAGACCACTCTATCCCCTGAACCAGCATGGCTCACTCCCATCACAGAGATGTGAGTCTGCCAGCATCCAAACTGCCAGCCAGACTGCCACCAAGGCTGTGTCATACAGTTATAATTAGAGAAGCTGCAGGTTCACGGCAGTTGCGTCCGGTCATCCCCGTGTGGTAAGTAAAGAGCATCCCGAGCCTCTGATGGTTCCACTAATATTTTGTGATGGCACAGCTGTAGGGCATCAAGTAGTCTCCATTGTGGGGCTTCGGTGTTGATTAGTAGAGCCCAGTTTGTGCCCCTAGAGCCATAAGTAATCTGGTTTCCATGGTTGCCCGCAGGGGGCGCCAAGAGCCGCAAGGGAGGATGCCTTCTTCACAAAGTGCTCAAGTTTTATAGCAGGCTTCGCCGCCATCTTGCGATGGCTGAACCCATTAAATGGGTCAAAAAGCTGGTATATAGCAGGTGCTGATCTTAGATGCATCCAGTCGGCATGGCTGATAATAACAGTAGACTTACAGAGTATACATACGATTACAAGGATTACTGCACTGTTTTTTTAGTTACTGCACTGCAAAGTTAGTCAGCTTGTGTCAAATGAAGAACCAAACAGATGACACAAACATACACACACACTCACAGGCAAACACACACACTAACAGACACACACAGTCAGACACACACACACTCACTAACAGACACACACACTCACAGGCAAACACACTAACAGAAACACACTAACAGACACACACACTAACAGACACACACTAACAGACACAGACACACACAAACAGACACCCACTAACAGACACCCACTAACAGACACACACTAACAGACACAGACACACACACTTACAGACACACACACTAACAGACACCCACTAACAGACACACACTAACAGACACACACTAACAGACACCCACTAACAGACACAGACACACACACTAATAGACACACTAACAGACACACACACTAACAGACACACACACACTCACTCACCCACCCACATTAACACATTTTTAAATATTTATTTAAACACCCACCCCCCAGCCTCCTTACCTTTGGGAATGCTGGGGGGGGTCTCTTCCTCCCTGGTGGTCCAGTGGCTGCTGGGCGAGCGGCACTGCCTGGCGGGCGGGCGGCTGGCGAGGGAGCACTTCCCCTGAGCTGTCTGCTCAGCTCCCTCGCGCGCCTCAGAGTGAGGCTGGGAACCGGAATATGACGTCATATTCTGGCTCCCAGCCTCACTCTGCGGCGCGCGAGGGAGCTGAGCAGACAGCTCAAAGGAAGTGCTCCCTTGCCAGCCGCCCACCCTCCCGCCAGCGCCGCCCGAACGCCCAGCAGCATGTCTGTTAGCCGCAAAGCTAACAAGACATTTGCCTTGGGCATTTGGGGGCAGCTTTTTTTGCCGCCCCCTGGAAAATGCCGCCCAAGGCAAATGCCTTGTTTGCCTCGCGGCTAATACGCCCCTGGCTGAATACATGCACACAGTGCACTGAAAACAAGCACACAGTCCGCTGAATACATGCACACAGTCCGTTGAATGCACACACACAAACATACACACAGACTGCTGAATACATACACACAGTCCGCTGAATACACATACACAGACTGCTGAATACAAACAGATTGCTGAATACACACACTGCTGAATACACATACAGACAGACTGCTGAATACATACACACAGAGAGTCTGCTGAGTACACACAGACAGACTGCTGAGTACACAAAGACTGCTGAATACATACAAATAGTACGCTGAATACACATACACAGACTGCTGAATACACATACAGACAGACGGCTGAATATACACACACAGACAGACTACTGAGTACACACAGACAGACTGTTGAATACACACAGACTGCTGAATACACACAGACTGCTGAATACACACACTGATGAATACACATACAGGCAGACTGTTGAATACACACACAGACAGACTGCTGAGTACACACAGACAGACTGCTGAGTACACACAGTCTGGTGAATACACACAGACAGACTGCTGAATATACACACAGTCCACTGAACACACACACGCACACACACACACACACATGCTGAATATATACAGACTGCTGAATACACACACACACGCACACATACTGCATTGAGAGACAGTGTATGTGTTTGTGTGTACTGTAGCTGAGTGTGTGTGGGGTGCTGTGTGTGTCTGAGGGGTGCTGTGTGCATGTGTCTGAGGGTGTGTGTGTGAGGGTGCTGTGTTTGTGTGTGTGGGGGTGCTGTGTGTGTGAGAGGTGCTGTGTGTGGGGGGTGCTGTGTGTGTGTGTGAGGAGTGCTGTATGTGTGTTGGGGGGTGCTGTGTGTGAGGAGTGCTGTGTGTGTGGGTGGGTGATGTGTGGGGGGTACTGTGTGTGTGAGGAGTGATGTGTGTGTGAGGGGGGGGTGCTGTGTTTGTGGGGGGAGTGCTGTGTTTGTATATATACACACACACACACACTGCTGAATACATACAGACTGCTAAATACACACACACACACACACACTGCATTGAGGGGTGCAGTGTACACACCGACTGCTGAATACATATACACAGTCTGCTAAATACATACACACACACACACACACAAACTGGTGAATACACACACAGTCCACTGAATACACACACACACACACACACACACACAGACTACACATACTGCATTGAGGGGTGCAGTGTATGAGTTTGTGTGTACGGTAGCTGAGTGTGTGTGTGTGTGTGGGGTGCTGTGTGTGTGTGTCTGAGGGGTGCTGTGTGCATGTGTCTGAGGGTGTGTGTGTGTGTGAGGGGTGCTGTGTGTGGGGATGAGGAGTGTTGTGTGTTAGAGGTGCTGTGTGTGAGGAGTGTTGTGTGTGTGTTGGGGGTGCTGTGTTTAAGTAGTGTTGTGTGTGTGTGGGGTGCTGTGTGTGTAGGGGGTACTCTGTGTGTGAGGAGTGCTGTGTGTGGGGGGTGGGGTGCTGTGTTTGTGGGAGGGGGGGTGCTGTGTGTGGGGGTGGGGTGCTGTGTGTGTGAGGATGCTGTGTGTGTGAGGAGTGCTGTGTGTTTGTGGGGGAGTGCTGTGTGTGTGTGGGGGGGGTTGCTGTGTGTGTTTAGTGCTGTTTGTGGGGTGCTGTGTGTGAGGTGTGCTGTGTGTGGGGGGGTGCTGTGTGTGAGGAGTGATGTGTGTGTGTGGGGGGGTGCTGTGTGTGTGAGGAGGGCTGTATGTGGTGGGGTGCTGTGTGTGTTTGTGGGGGTGCTCTGTGTGTGAGGGGTGCTGTGTGTGGGGGGGTTGCTGTGTGTTTGTGTGGGCGATGCTGTGTGTTTGGGGGTGCTGTGTGTGTGTGAGGAGAGCTGTGTGTGGGGGAGTGCTGTGTGTGGGGGGTGCTGTGTGTGTGTGTGGAGGGGGTGCTGTGTGTGGGTGGGGGTGCTGTGTGTGATTAGTGCTGTGTGTGTGTGGGGTGCTGTGTGTGATTAGTGCTGTGTGTGTGTGGGGGTGCTGTGTGTGTGTGGGTGCTGTATGGGAGGAGTGTTGTGTGTGTGTAGGGGGGTGATGTGTGTGAGGAGAGCTGTGTGTGTGGGGGTGCTGTGTTTGTAAGGAGTTCTGTGTGGGGGGTGCTGTGTGTGAGGAGTGCTGTGTGTGTGGGGGGTGCTATGTGTGAGGAGTGCTGTGTGTGGGGGGTGCTGTGTGTATGTAGGAGTGCTGTATGTGTGTGTGGGGGGGGGGTGCTGTGTGTGGGGGGGGGGGGGTGCTTGTGTGTATGTTGCAGAGTTTGAGGGGTGCAGGTAGCAAATGTTTTTTTTGTTGTTGTTTTGTTTTTCAATTTTAATCCTATACATTAATAAAATCTTCATCCCCCCTCCCTTTTTCTTACCTTTGTTGAACACAGCAAGCCCTGGTGGTCCAGTGGTGGCAAGTTCTATGTAACCTGCAGCCCGTCTGGCTGCAGGCTCTCTTGTCCTCCCGCGGGCAGAATGCTGTGTGGAGCATTGCCATGGTAATGCACGGCAACACTCCACAAAGCCTGATTGTGGGAGAAGCCATCTGCTTCCCAGATCCATCCCTCTGCCTCCGGCTCCTCCCTTCTTCTCTCCCTGATCAAAGGGCCCTTGTGCTGGTGAGCGACCGACCCGAAAGGGCCCATGGCCATAAAACATGGCCGGCTCTCCATGGGCCGGCAGGGGAGATCAAAGGATGGGGAATGAATCTGCCCATGGGAAAAGACAGCCCTGGCTGCAGATAGCATTGCAGATTATGTAAGCTCATTTAACTGTCTAGAGCCAGTCCCTGACGATATATATGGTATGTAATCCAATCGGTGAGGCGTGTGTAAGAATCTAGACCGCTGCGCTTATTTAAGCCAGCGGGGAGACAAGCAAAGAACAAAACTAATGTTGAATATTAACATAAACATAAAACATATAACAAGATTGTACACTGAGGGTCCCCAGTTCGCTAGTAAAAATTCAAGTGGTGACTGCAGCATAAGAGTTCGTCTTAGACCTTCGTGGAACAAAGTGGGCAACCCTCGCCGGGTCCCAAGTATGCGGAGGCTGTATTGTTGTTGTCGCCCCCCCACCCCTCCCCCCCGGCGAAGAGAGTCCTGCAGAAGTTCCACAGTCTGTAAGAGATTATCCGCCGCCTGAATATCCTGGATCGGATGTATGGTGTTGCCTTGCAAAACGATCAGCGTGCGGGACAGGCGCCAACAATAGCCTATATTGTGCTTCTGTAGGAGCGAAGTAAGCCTTAGTGACCTCCACCAGGCCAAGGTACTGCCAGATAAATCAGTGATGCTGGGAGCCGGGATATGACGCCACTGAGCAGCGTGCAAGAGAGCTGAGCAGGAGGATTACAGCTCCCTCTCTGCCACAACTGAAAGCCTGCACGTTCAGCAAGCCCAGCCAGAGCAGCAGCCAGCCCAACCAGAGCAGCAGCCAGACAGCCCAGCCAGAGCAGCTGCCAGCCAGACCAGCAGCCCAGCAGCCAGCTCCACTGGACCCCGGGGGAAGAATCCACTCCACCTCTCCCAAAGGTATGGAGGCTGGGTGGATTAAAATTAATATTTTTAACATATCTATAATACATTGTAAGTGTGTGAATGTGTCCATATCAGGGTGTCTCTCAGTGAATGTGTGTGTGTGTGTCTGTCAGTAAATGTGTGTGTCTGTCAGTGAATGTGTGTGTCTGTTAGTGAATGTGTGTGTCTGTCAGTGAATGTGTGTGTGTCTGTCAGTGAATGTGTGTGTCTGTCAGTGATGTGTGTGTGTCTATCACGGTGTGTCCGAGTGAGTATGTGTGTCTGTGAGTGAGTCTGTATCTGTTAGTGAGTGTGTGTGTCTGCCAGTGTGTGTCGGTCAGTGAATGTATGTCACTATATGTGAATCCTTCAGCTATATGCGCTACCTAAATACCAAGGTTTGTTCATTTGCATATTCAGGTAGTTTCAAATATTATAAATTCTGCAGGCAGGAGAGATATTTTGTGTTAATTATTGTTTTTCCCACCCTTTTATAAATATGTTATTATAAGTTCCTATATGTTCCTATATGTTTAGGGTATTTGTATTTTATTAAATGTGTCCCTTCAAGTTTGATGTAATGAGCATATGGGCTAGTCACAATTTTTTTTTAAAGCTTTCTGTGCTTTTTCCTTTTGGAACTGTTATGGTACTTTTTAGCAGTAAACCAAAATGTTTAAATGTCTATCTGTTCCTGTCCAAATCAATAAAATCAAATTGCGTATATACGCTGAAGTAATTAAGTCTGACACACAAGGTTCAGGTTAAAATAACTTCGAGAAAATTTATTGGCAAGTGATTAAAAAGCGGACGCGCAGGCCCTTTTAAGAGACATTTTACGTCATCATTGATTATTAGAATATCAGCAAATAAACATCATTAATTGGATTAATTGTTAAGTGTCGGGATTAGTGTCCACCTATCAATATTATTAATTGGCTCAAAACCTAAGTGGTTAGTTCCGTGTCCACCCACCAAGAGGTGGGATTGTTCTGGACACGGGTGGGGACAAAGGGGTCTTGAGCGTCATTTTACACAGTCAGTGATCTCAGGCCTCGTGGCCAGGTGCAAGGTCTCTTATGAATAGAACATTTCATTACTACTGTGTTCTCATGGCCTTCAAATTATACTATGTTGCAAGTTTAAGGAAAAGTCAGCAATTCCTGTGTTAATCATGTCTTTATAGAAAATACAGTCTTTGTCTATTGTATTAGATGTGCTGGGAAATTCTGTCATGTAAGGTAGTTTTAAAATGAACAAGTTAGGTTATGAGGACAAAATGGAGGATTGAAGAAGTCAGGTTAGGAGGACAAAATGGAGGATTGTCACAGTATAAAGTTAAAATGGAGTTAGTGCAATAATTCAATACAAGTACAATAAGGATTTTTAATAATCCCACATCAGTCCCCCCTATGAAATGTTAGATTCTAAGAGATAAAACTTTATTAAGTTAGTACCAGGAAGACGTGTTAACCCAAAGGCACAGAAACCCCGTGGCCGCTAGCTAGGTGTTAATGCAAAGTGCAAGACTGTCCCTAGATCTGACCCTGAGAGGCTAACTCATCCGTCAGTATGGCTCTCGAACACTTCACACCCATGGGTGTCCCATGGCAGCTAACCCACCACTTCTCCACACGGGGCCTTTACCATTCACTGACAGATGCTGTCCCTCAGCTAGTCCCTTCCTAGAATTCCTGCACTTTATCAACGAAAGGGATTGTTTGCAGCGGCAGACAGGGTGAGTTGATGTCTTGGAAATCTTGGTCATCAACTTCGAGATGGGTGAAAGTGGGTGCCGCTTGGTCAACAGTCTTCATGAGGGATTTTCTCAGACATGGGAGGATACAACAAAAGAGAAGAGCAAAGATAAAAAGAAAAATTAGTATAGCCATACCAATATGCATTAAAGCCTTTTGCCATCCTGTCATCCAACCAAACCATCTTTCCCAGGGATCTTGTATCCCAGAATTCCTTTTCAACTCTATAGACAGGTCATTTAATTTCTCTATGGCTAATGTAACTTTACCATTAGGGCCTGTGTTTTCTGGGATATAGGTACAACATGTCAAGGTGTCGGGCAAAATTTTACAAACCCCTCCTTTTTCGGCTAAGATCATATCTAGGGCCATTCTATTCTGAAAAGCCATTTGGGATGTGGCCTGCAATTGTTCGGCCAATCCCTGGAGGGCGTCTCTGGTATAATTAACAAAACGCTGTTGATTATAATAAATGTAATTTATCCAATTTAAATTCTTGTTTGTGGTAACTATGGCAAAAAGTGATTCAAATCCTGCAGCAACTTCATCTCTTGCTTTAAACTCATTGGGCACCCCCCTAGGCACTCCAATGGCATCAATATACACATGAGGATCAAAACTTCCTTTCACTGGGGCGTCACGCTTAACCTTAGTGTGCCTGGACTCATGGGTGACGAGGTGTGTGTCAGAGATGATATGTATAGGCATAATGGCTTTAGCCAAAGTACACTCCCCCCACCACTCCTTGTCCATTCTGGATCTTAGCTGTAAATCCCCACACAACCAGTAGATATCCCCTAATGACCTGGTGTGAAACTGCAACAAGTTCATAGAGACACTTCTGTAGGTAGCACAATACCCCTTAGAGAAGTTACCCAAGAATTTACCAATTCCATCATAATTAGCATAACAAGTGTAATTACCTTTATACACGGTAATACCATCTGGGGGTTTGACATCCTTGGTTAGGAGAGGATACTCCTTTGTCCATGCAATACATATGGACCTGTTAAAATCATAGTGATAGGCAAAAAGGCTTAAAACACATTCCTCTACATCTACTGGCAGGATTAGAGGTACAGTACCCAGGTGAGGCCGGGCACCGCCACACACATAGCATGCAGTCTTATTATGCTTATTAGCATTATATTTCATCCATTCTAACCATAAATTTACATAATTAAAACCTGTTTCAGCGGCCATGGTATCTTCAAAGGTAGGGTTAGCAATGGCCATCATGTCTTGGAAGGTCTGGATATGAGGTTTTAATGGGTTAGGGACCATATGGGTGGCCCCTTGCCACTCAGAAGAGTTGCACATATCTTTTAGGAAGAAATGCCCTAATTTACGGTAGGAACCCTTTTTCCAATACATTCCCATCACATACTGGTCTGCATCCATTGGGCTTGGATGCTCAATGTTAAGGATTAATTTCATTGGTGTACCCCCCCAGGCTTTCTCAAAGTCATTCTCTGGAGAAGGGATCTACCTTGGTCATCTACTTTAGATAAGGCACTTTTTGGTTTGTAACCCCAGGCAGGCCCGGCATTCCATCCCGCCGCCCCCCAATGGTTACAATTGTGCCCCCATTGCTTGTCAACTACACAAACATATGGGTCTTTTGAATGAGGGATATCTCTATAGATACTCTGGATTTGTGATGTGGGGAACGGGCATTCTACAATATCACAATAATCAAAGGTGTAAGTAGCCACATGGGTGCATGATGAGTTGTACCAGAAGGTATACCCACTAATATCTTTGGTGATGGCTACTTGTTGGGCCTTTATGAGGCTAATTAAGGAGAAGGTGTACCAGAGGTACATGCTTGTGCGGTATTGGCTTCCTCAGGGGCTGGAGATTTCTTGCAGTGGGAAGCGTGGATCCAATTTGGCCTACCGGCCAGTTTGACGGAGGTTGCGGTAATCAGGAGAACTTGGAATGGACCGTCAAATCTTGGTTCCAGGGTATTTTTCCGCACAAACTTCTTGACCAGAACCCAATCTCCGGGAAGCAGGTTATGGGTACCTGTATCCAATTCGGGATCTGGAATTGAAGAGAAAACTTGGGCATGTATTTTGTTCAAGGCACTTGCAAGTTCAGTTACATAATCTACTAAAACATCTGATTGGAGCTGTAACTGCTGCGGATAATAACAACCTAGTCTGGGTGCTGTCCCAAATAGAATCTCATATGGGGACAGTGAATGCTTCCCTCTAGGTGTGTGCCTAACACTAAATAAAGCTATTGACAGGCTTTCTGGCCAGGGCATTTTCGTTTCTTGTGACATTTTTAACATTCTGGCTTTTAGAGTGCCATTCATGCGCTCTACTTTACCACTACTTTGTGGGTGGTAAGGGGTGTGGAAGGCTAGGGTCACCCCTAGAGCAGTCCAAATTTCTTTAGTCACTGTTGCTGTAAAGGCTGGGCCTTGATCACTTTCAATGACTTCTGGGAGTCCGAACCTACATACTATCTCTGTAAGTAGGCGTCTTGCGGTTGTTTTTGCAGTGATATTGGCCACTGGGTAGGCCTCTGGCCATCCTGAGAACATGTCCACTATGACTAGTGCATATTCATGGGGCCCACTCTTGGGCATTTGGATGTGGTCAATTTGAATTTGCTGGAAGGGGTACATGGGCTTTGCCAGGTGTTTTGCAGGCACCTTGATTGGTCTTCCTGGATTGCATTTTGCACAAATGACACAGGCCTTACAGAAGCTGCTGATCAATGTTGTGATTCCGGGTGCTTCATAATACTTCTGTATGAGGGCGGCCATCAATTCCTTTGACAGGTGTGCAGGCCCATGTGCCCATTGGACAACTGCTGGATATAAATTTTTTGGAAGACAAAATTTGAAGTTGTTGTAATATACTCCGTCCTTTTGGACAGCCCCTTTCTTTTTCCATTTCTGGATTTCTTCAGGAGTGACTGCAGCTTGCTGTTCTCGCAAAATTCGCAAATCAGTAGGAAGAGTTTGCAGAGCAAAAATAGGGACTTCTTCTTCTTCTTGTCCGGACACTTCTTCATCCACTTCCTGCAGATCCCTGGCTGCTAGCTTAGCAGCCTGATCAGCCAAATGGTTGCCCTTTGCTTCATCTGTATCCAATTTCCCATGGGCCTTTACCTTCAAAACGGCCACTTCTTTAGGGAGTAGGAGGGCATCCATTAGCTCCTTGATTGCAGTACTATGCTTGACTGGTGTACCGGCGGTGGTAAGAAATCCTCTTGTCTTCCAAATTAGGCCGAAGTCATGTGCCACGCCCAGAGCATATCTTGAATCTGTATAGATGTTGGCACGTTTTCCTTCGGAAATTTTGCATGCTGAAGTCAGAGCCTGTAATTCAGCTTCTTGCGCAGACATTGCTGGCGGTAGGGGTGATGATTTGATAACTTCATCTGTTGTGGTTACGGCATATCCTGTATGATATCTTCCTTCTTCATCAGCATATCTTGAGCCGTCCACAAACAGAATAAAATCTGGATCTAGTAATGGATTCTCATGCACGGTTGGTAGGTGCACTGTCTCCATTTTCATCTGTTCAAAACAGTCATGAGGTGTTTCGGGGTCATAATAATTCACTATGACCAGATCTTGAAATTCATTTTCTAGGAAGTGGCGTGGCCATGCTTCCAGAAGGTCAGTTGTTGGGTATTTGACAATACCATTTCCCTGTAGCTGTTCTTCATCCATGGTGGCCCATAACTTTGCCATGGGCCCAAGATCATTCCATGACCTTGTCTTCAATTTGGTAACAGGAATATGTGGGATAGCAGTATCCCAATGGCGGTAGAGGTAGTTAAGTTGTTGAGGTAGTTGGACCAAGACCATGCTATTGCCTTCAGAGTCACAATAGAAATCTTGAGCAGTGAGCTTCACATCAGTCCAGTGGTAAAGCTCATCTTCATAGCAAGGTTCGGGAGTAATGTTTGGTTTGTACCACATGGTACAGAAGGCGTAATCTGGGCCTTCACAGAGAGGCTTCTCATCTTCATAAAATGTCAAATGTGGATGCATGACTTTCTTGATACATCCACAAAGCAGGTAAATGTAGGTTTCATCTGTGATAAATCCGTAATAGATACCCCCCTCAGGGAGTGGAAGAAGAGTGGATGGGTTAAGAACTTGACATCTTTGGATGGAAATGTTGTCAGGTAGAAGAAGATGGCACTGGAGGCGTAGGTGTCTGGCTGGAGACACGTGCTTGAGCTGGACTTGGTTGATGATGGCAGAAATGTCATGAGGGGCCAAAACAACCAGAGGGTGGCCAAGGACCAGGTCTGAGGTTCTTTCTATGAGCTCTCTTGCAGCAAAAACAGCCCTGAGACAGGAAGGAGTCCCTCTGGCCACAATGTCCAGTTGACATGAGAAATATCCAATAGGCCTCTGGCGGCCTCTTAAGTCATTAGTTTGGGTGAGAACTCCTGTTGCGTGGCCTTGTCTTTCAGAGACAAATAATTTGAAAGGTTTGGAGTAGTCAGGTAGGCCCAAGGCAGGAGCAGAAGCAATGGCACGTTTGAGAGCATTGAAATTGTCCAGAGCTTCATTAGTCAAACAGAAAGGGTCAGACTTAAGTGCGTCATAGAGAGGTTGCATGAGCAGGGAGGCTTCTGGGATCCATGCTCTGCAGTAGGAAATGAGGCCTAGGAAGGCATGGAGAGATTTTGAAGTCCTTGGAGTTGGAATATCCAGTACAGCTCTTACCCGGTCCCGAGTAAGATGTCTGGTACCTTGAGATAGGCAATGTCCAAGGAAAATTACTGAGGGTTGGCAGAACTGTAGCTTGATGAGCGAAGCTTTGCATCCTTGTTCTGCCAAATAACAAAGAAGACTAATTGAGCACTTTTCAGTAGTGGGTATATCATCTCCACAGAGCAGCAAATCATCCACATACTGGAGCAGAACAACTTCTGGGTGCTCAGCTTGCCATGGGTCAAGGATGGTGGCCATGGCCTTTGCAAATTGACTTGGTGAATTTTGTGCCTCTTGGGGCATGACAGTCCAGGTATACTGTTGCATCTCATGGGTGAAAGCAAACAGATATTGGCAGGATGGGTCCAGTGGGACACTGAAAAAGGCATTTGCTAGGTCAATGACTGTGAAAAATTTTGCAGATGGTGGGACTCCAGAGAGCAGAGTATGGGGATTCGGTACAAGAGGGGTGTCCAGGACGGTAGCTTCATTGACAGCACGGAGATCCTGTACCATCCTGTACTTCTCTGGCTCACCTTTTGGAGTTTTCTTTTTCACAGGGAATAATGGGGTATTGCATTCAGATTTACATTTCACCAGGGCACCCTTCTCCAAGAGTGCCTTGATGTGGGTAGAAATGGCAGCAGCCTGTGCTGGTTTTAATGGATATTGTGGTTTTCTTGGTAACTTAGCTCCTGGAATAAGCTTTACCACCACAGGGGGAACATTTAGGTGACCTATGTCCTCTGGGCCTGAGGACCATAACTTGGCGGGCACCTGTGTTTTTAATACCTCTGGGAAATTGGACTTTAATTCTGCTGCTTTCTCACGGGGCTTTTCTAAATGCAGCATTAGAGGCAAGGAGCACAAGGCTGAGGTGTCTGATTCAGATAGAGGTGTGGACATTTCTACCTGCCCATCCGGGGTGAAGGTGATGGATGCTTGCAGGCGTGAGAGAACATCAGCACCTAACAGGTTAATTGGGCATGTGGAGGATACCACAAAGCGAGCAAGCAGGCTAGAGCCAACTCGTAGTGGAGTTGTTAAAGGGCTATGTCTTGGCTGGCCATCCACTCCAACACAAGAGACATCAATATTTGACAGGAAGGATGGGTCTGGCAGGTCTTGTTCTCGCAGAACACTACGGGCTGCACCTGTGTCCACTAGAAATGTGGTAGGGTGGCCTTCAATGGGCAAAGTCACTGTGGCAAGTGGCCCCCCCTTATCCCCTGTAGACACTGCCATTACAGGGGTTACAGACACAGGCTTGCCAATTTCCTAATCATCGGGTTCCTCAATTATCGGAACCTCTTTCTCGGCCTTGGGGGCCGGGGCAGGCCTGGATGGCTTTCTTGGCTCTCTCTTGGGTTCTGGGCAATCACTTTTAAAATGCCCCTTAGCCTTACAATTAAAGCAATGGCCATCTTCCGGTCGGACACCCTTGGGAACAGGGGTAGAGCGGGAGACCATGAGAGGAGCTGAAGTGGGTCTTCTTGGGGTCTGAGCAGATTCTAACCCTCTGGCAACTAAGAGCAGGGTATCCAGAGGAACAACCTTATATTCTGGGCGGGCAGCAATAATTCCCTTGCGTATAGAGTCTTTAACACCTTGGACAAACGCACCAGACAGCATTTGTGAATGAATCTTGTCAGTAAGATCAAACCCCAAATCTGTAAACATTTGATACAGTCTTGCATGAAACCTTTCCACTGATTCTCCTTTATCTTGAATAACATCGGTAAGGCCAGCAGCCTGATCTGCAAGTTTGTCCTTAGCCCATTCTCTTAATTGGGTGCAAAAAGTTACTCCAGAGGGGTAATCAACGTCACTGCTGAGCAGATCTGTACTGAGGTGTCGGGCCATGCTTGGCCAATATGCATCCCCTGCTTTAATAGCACAAATGCTCAGTAGATCACGCCATGCGGCGGAATAAGTCTTTTGAATTTGAACTATCCCTCGGTAGAAGGGCATAGGCTGCTTTTCTGGGTCAGGGAGTGATTTCATTAGAGCACTAGCTTGAGTGGGGTTGAAAGCAACATATTTAGGAGGGGCCCGTTCTCCCCGACCCTTGTGGCCAAAGGGGTCATCGATAGAACGATGAGCTGAGGCTCCCGCAGCAACCTCCGATGAGACATGGGACACCCTGTCCTCCTCTTCGTCATCGAATTCTATGATATTGGCTCTCTTACGCGGTGCAGGGCCCGCGTGGGGTGAAAGGATCGGGGGTTGGGAATGAGCCCCAGATGCAGGGGTGGCTAGTGAGTCATAACCTGGGGACAGGTAGTCACCGGGGATCACCGGCATCAGGGCTGAACTGGGGGCCGCCATATTGGAGGCGGGGAAAGGAGTTGCATTAGGATTAAGGGAAGAAGTGGCGGCCATGTTTGATATGGGCACTTCCGGGGCAGACTGAGCCGGACTAGGCATGACCGGAACCTGGGGAGTGGCTTGGGGAAAGGGAGGGTAACCGGGGTAGGGCAGGGCCATGGGATATGGGAAGGGGTAGGGCCAGGCAGGGGAGGGCAGAAGAGTAGGGTGGGTGGATACATTTAAGGAGGTAGGATATTGGACTGGGGCGGAGCTGGTTATGGGAGGAGACAGGACGGGATTGGTAGGGATGGGTGCAGAAGGAGGAGTCGGAGCAAGGGAGGAAGGGGTAGTTAGTTGGGCGGATGCTGACGGGAGGGGATTAGTCATGGAGAGGGATTGCAGGGAGGAAATGGCAGATGAGATGTTAGGATTAGGCATGGAAGGGAGCGTGGGGATGGATGAGGATGATGGGATTGTTAGAGAAGGGGAAGGGGTAAAGAAAGATCCGTCAGAATTCAGGACCGGGCAGACAGGGGAGGTGATGGGATGGGATTCGGGAGGATCAGGAGTGGGGAACATAGTCAGCTGGCTATCACCTACTGCTGACTGAACCTTGGGGATAGACATCCCCTGGGCGCCATTTTGGGGCGCCGGCTGAGGATAAACCCCAGCAACACAATTCTTATGATACACAAACAATTTTACACCTTTGTGATTTATCTCTTCCTCAACCCAACCTTCTAACTGAATAGCCTTCGCTACTCTGTACCATGCTTCAGCAGTCTTTAATAAACCATTATCTGTAAGCTTGCCTTTCATTTCTGCCAGTAACTTGCGCCAACTTTCTGGTTGCAATCTTCCACATGTCGGTACAGCAATTTTACATACTTTTGCAATCTTCTCAACACCTTTAACCATCTCTTCACCCTCTCTGTTTTCTACTAAATCACATGCTAACCAGCCCTTGCTGGGCTTATCTAAATCCTGTCCCATAGTCCCTTTACCCCTATACCAGCGTCCTAGATATAGAGAGAGAGAAGGAAAATTGAACAGGAACGTCTACAATGCTCGACTGCCACCCGAGAACCGTGGGACTTTCTCAGGTGCGTCTTCCCAAAACGTAGACCAGTCACTGAATCCGCCTACCCGGGGTGGTAGACACGGATTGGAGCGAGGTGAGAAGTGTGTGACCAATCACTTCTCTTTTAAGAGGAATGGGAGTGGATAGTATAATTATATAGAAAGTGTAGAAAAGATGAAAGGCAAGGAAAAATCCTTAGAGACAGACACAGGAGTACATGAGACTCCTCATTAAACAAACAAGACAACAATACAGTTGAAATACAGTGCATGCATCACAGTTCAAATGAAATCAACAGTAATTCCTTTCCTTTACTCGTGTGCTTACTCCAAAGTCACCTCCCTCAACCCCGTAGTGTCTCCACTACCTGCAGCCGCGGAAAACAACTGACACCGGTCCGAGTTCCGCCAGCCTCCCTCAACACAGCAGCCCACTAATAGTGTCTGCGCTACCCTCACCCTTGTAGTGCCCCTATAAAAACCCACTTTATAAGTCTCACTACTCCGTGGCGATGAAAGCAGCAATGCCTGCCCGAATTCATCCACCACAAATAAAAAATTGGAATGGCTCCAGCTCAGCGCTCAAAGCTGGAGGGTACCACCACTCTGCAAACAGAGTAACGTGCACAGAGAAGCTAGCTAGGCTATCAAAGTAACACAAGAAGGATCCCCAGGAAACTATGAGTCTACACAATCTCCACAGATCCAACACACCTCTTTTTCCCTACAGCCCCAGCCACGAGGCTCCTAAAAGAGTTAAACAGGAAAAGATGACCCCCAGGAACACATCCACAGGTCAACCCCCCCTTTTCCCTACAACCACAGCACCGTGGTTCCTAAAAGGGGTAAAACAGGCAACAGGAGACCCAGGCAAATCCCCTCAGGTCCACCCCCCTTTATCCCAAAAGGGGTAAAATACAAACAGATAGACAGATATACTGAAGACCCAGGCAAGTCCCCTCAGGTCCACCCCCCTTTATCCCAAAAAGGGGAAAACAAGCAAGACAGAACCCCAGGCAAATCCCCTGCAGGTCCACCCCCCCTTTATCTCAAAATGGGGAAACAGGCAAACAATTCAAACACACCCAGGCAACAGATAGACTAAAATGCAGGTAAACAAGTGAGTAACGAGGCACCGGGCAAGATATTACCTGTCTTTGATGTCCTCCCGGGAAGCAGTGACAGACACGTGGACGGGTCAATCAAAGGGGCCGGAACATACCGGTGGCTCTGCAGAAGTCTCTACCGTGTACCTGGAGGTGATCAATCTCCTTTCCTTCCCCCTGGATTCCTCCGTCCACCCTTGTCTTCCTTAGGACGGCTCACCGGCCGGACATAGCCCGATGCCCCACGTTGGGCGCCAAGTTGTTATGGTACTTTTTTAGCAGTAAACCAAAATGTTTAAATGTCTATCTGTTCCTGTCCAAATCAATAAAATCAAATTGCGTATATACGCTGAAGTAATTAAGTCTGACACACAAGGTTCAGGTTAAAATAACTTCGAGAAAATTTATTGGCAAGTGATTAAAAAGCGGACGCGCAGGCCCTTTTTTTTTTTTAAATTCTTTATTTATAACAAGGTGACACACCAACATCACAATACACAGCATAAAACATCACAATTGGGTAGTCTTTAGTGCGATCAAGCGTAGGCCTTGAGCCAATTATGCAAATCAGTTCATGTGTTATTCTTGGCATCGTTGATACATTAGGCACCGTGGTTTTGAAATGTCCGTGTATGAGCGCGGTGTCTCTCCAATTTTCCAATAACATAAAAGTGAAGAAGAACAAAAATGGCTGCGGTACAAGATATATCTCTCCGGTACACATTCAAATAAGAGCCCAACTCTGTCCGGTGTATATTGCACAGGGCCTCCATACAACCCAGTCCGAAGGTATATCATATGGTATAATAGCGCATGTCTAAAGATTGTACTGGGTGATACCGATCCCCATCAACGTGGACCAGAGTTCAGCCACGGTAGAGAGAGAATTAGCAGTGAGAGCCATTTAAAGAATAAAAAGTAGAGAAAAGAAGGGATATAGGAGAAGACAAACAAGAGAACCGGGGGGGGGGAGTAGAAGTTTGGAAAGTTCGTCAAAGGGGAGGGGGGGGGGGGGGGGGGGAGGTAGGGAGAGATGTAGTCACTCAAAATAGGAGCAATCACCCGACTTCAGTACCAGCCGATATAGTCTTACCCTCCTCTAGTAGCTCAGGAGGGGGGGGGGGGTTTTGAATCATTCTTATTTAGGGGAACCCGACATGTAAGTGTCCGGTTCCCCCATAGGTGTTGGAAGAAATGAGAGCTGTGGTCCGGGTCCCCCTTCTTTGTCACCTAATCGCCCACGCCACTGTCTATCCACGGTGCCCACACTCTATCAAACCTCGCCGTCGTGCCCCTGACCTTAGCTGTGAGTTTATCCATAAGGAACGTATCCTTAATCTTTTGTATTACCTTAAGGAGAGGGGGGGGGGAGGGTTGAAGCCATACTTGAGCCATAGTTCGTCTCGCCGCCAGGTTTACATTATTCAGCAATTTCAGTTCCGCCCTGGTCCAGCCCTCTAGAGGCCTGGCCAGAAGGAAGACCCATGGGTCCAGGTTTACCTCCCTACCGAAGATATCCTTCAGTAGGTTCGCCACTTCCTTCCAGAGTGGCGTGATCCGAGGGCACTCCCACCACATGTGTAGGTAAGTTCCCTTGTGACCACAGCCCCTCCAGCATAGATCTGTGGATATTCTGTTCATCCTACATAACTGCACTGGGGTGGTGTACCACCTAAACATGGTCTTATATGCTTGTTCCTGGATTGAGACACAAATAGACGAAGCTGCGGCAGCTTCCCATATCTCCTGCCAATCCACCCCTTCTAGCTCTTCGCCAAGATCCGCCTCCCATTGGGCTATGTACGTAAGGTCCCCCCATTCCGACGTGGAGGAGCTCATTTGTGCATATAGAGCTGTTATAAGGCTCCTCGGGAACTGTGCCCTAAGGCACATAGCCTCGAAGAAGGTAAGTGGTTGTAATGCACTAGATTTATTGTTCGGGGCCTGCGCAAAGTTCCTGAGTTGTATAAAGCGAAAGAAGTCAGAAGGGCGAAGATCTGCCCTGGCAGTTAAATCCTCGAACTGGAGTAGCGACCCACCTTCATAGAGTTGGCAAAGGCGTTGGACACCCGTTCCCTCTATTCCTATGAAGTCCCTGGCGTATAGTCCAGGGGGGAAAGCTTTATTTCTGAGGTAAGGGGTCAATGGGGATGTCCGAGAGGACAATCCGTATTTGACCGATGCAATGTCCCATATCTTCATCGAATTTGCTATGGCCGGGCATTCTATTCGTGTAGTCGGTCTATGGTCACGGGGAACCCACATAAGGAATTGTGGCTTATCAGGTCCCATTAGGGATGACTCAAGGTCAACCCATCTCCTTTCATCTGGAGGGGTGTGCCAATACGCTATCTGCGCGAGTTGGGCCGCCAAGTAGTAAAAATAGAAATTTGGCAATCCTAGGCCCCCCCTAGATTTTGTTCTATAGAGGATATTACGGGAAACCCTATGTTTCCTATTTTGCCAGATAAATTTCCCCGTGGCTTGTTGAAGCGGGCCCAAGTCAGACTTGGTGAGTCGAACTGGGAGAGCCTGGAACAGGAATAAAATCCTGGGGAGGATGTTCATCTTTACCGAGTGGATTCTGCCAATCCATGAAATCGGTTTATCCTGCCATCGTTCCATATCCGAGATAAGAGTGCGAATCATGGGGGTGTAATTCTGCTGAAATAGCTGGGCGGGGTCTGCCGTCAGGTGTATTCCCAGGTATTTAATGTGATGCCTTTCAATACGAATATTGTGGCCATTTCCTATTCGAGTGATATCAGGCTCACTCATACTTATGGGTAAGGCGCATGACTTAGGTAGATTCACCTTATATCCAGCTAATTCGCCGAAAGTCTCTAGGACCCCCGCCAGCGCGTCCATTGACTCCGTCGGTTCCGTCAAAGTCAGCAGAACATCGTCGGCGAACGCAGACACAACATATCTCTGGTCCCCCACTGTGATACCGCGAATTTCATCAGTGCATCTCACCTGTTGTAATAGTGGTTCCAGGGACAAGGCAAAGAGCAGGGGCGACAAGGGGCAACCCTGTCTAGTCCCGTTGCTCAAGGCAAACGGTATAGCCTTGGAGCCCGCTATACGGACCCGAGCCCGGACATCCGTATATAATGCCCGAATTGCAGTAATAAACGTAGGCGGGAGGCCAGAGTGTTGTAGGACCTCGAATAGGTATGGCCACTTAACCCTATCGAAAGCCTTCTCTGCGTCAAGTGACAGGACCAATGTGGGGATTTTCCTCTGTGCTTGCCGCCAGAGAAGGTCAATGTTACGTCGAGTGTTTTCGTATAGCTGCCTACCAGGGATGAAACCCACCTGATCTGGGTGGATCAGCCGATTTAAATAGGGGTTTAGGCGGGTCGCTAAAATCTTGGCTAGAATTTTAGAGTCGTGGTTTATCAATGAGATCGGTCTATAGTTCTCCGGGAGTGAGTCGTCCCTGCCCGGCTTAGGTATCAGGATGACGTCGGCCAGCGACATGTCTCTGTCCGGAACACCCCCATTCATTAAATCGTTAAACAATGCCTCAAGATGTGGTACCAATTCTTCGCGGAACAACTTGTAATAACCACCCTCAAATCCATCCGGGCCTGGAGCTTTATTGCCCTTCAAGGATGAAATTGCCGTGTCTATTTCGTCGGCCGTGATTTGAGCCCCCAAGGAGAGTACATCGCCGCCCTCCAGTTTTGGTAAGGCCAATCGATCAAGGAAAGCTCTCGCTTCCTCGATCTCACGCTGTTGTCGTTCCCCATCTATTACACCAGAATGGTTATATAGGTCGGAGTAATATGCTGTGAATACCGACGCGATATCCGTGGGATCCGTATAACGCCTGCCAGCTGCGTCTTTAATGCTCGTGATATGAAAGTGACCCTGTCTCGGGCGGAGGGACCTAGCTAACAACGTGTCCATTTTATTAGACTTTTCGTAGAATGTCCTCTTAGTCCAAACCACTGCCCTGGCTGTGTCGTCCAAGAGTAACTCTCGTACTGACATTCGCACTTTCTGTACGTCCGCTAATGTGATAGCTGACGGGGCTGACTTATGTTTCTCTTCCGCCCGACCCAGGGCCTCTAGAAGGGAGGACAGCAGTTGCAATTTACGTTTCTTTTTTACCGTCGCTTCTCTGATAAAAATACCCCTAATAACCGCTTTGTGGGCGGCCCAGACCGTGGCTGGTCGGAGGTCCGGGGTTGCGTTCCGGAGAAAATAATCGGATAATTCTCGACGGATCGTTTCCACCACGGCCGGGTCTTGTAAAAGCGAAGTATTCAGCTTCCAGGACCACGGAGACGCAACGCATAAGTTATCCATAGTCAGTGAAATATCTGCGTGGTCTGACCAGGATATAGAACCGATCGTGGAAACAGAAGCTTTGGACGCCGCGTGTGTATTAACTAGAAATAAATCTATCCTAGAGTAAGAATCATGGGGTGCGGAATAGAACGTAAAATCACGGTCGTCTGGATGGTGAGCTCTCCATATGTCTATGAGGCCTGTACGCTGTATAAAGGTGCGGAGTATCTTGTCCTGACTCCCTCTACCGTGAGATCTCGGTAGCCCTCTGCAACGGCTCCGGTCAGCTGCCGGGCACGGGGTGGCGTTAAGGTCTCCGCCTACAATGATCATGCCGTGCGGTAGGCTGTTGATCATTTGAGCCAAGGCGTCCCAGAATTCGGCCGATGGAACATTAGGGGCGTAAATATTGAGGAAGTGGATCGTGTGGGAGTGTAAGCTCCCGGAAAGCAGCAAGTAGCGTCCCTCCGGATCGGCTGTAACAGTCCCTATCCGAAAGGGGCACCTATGATGGATTAGTATAGCAACACCGTTCCTCTTGTTGAGAGCTCTCGCCTCATGTACAACGCGGAATGTGTGGTCCCTTAACATTAGTTTTGCTGGTTTAGGTATATGCGTTTCTTGTAGAAAAGCAATATCAGGGTTCAGGCGTTTAAGTTCCCTAAACATAAGGCGCCTTTTACTCGGGGCATTAAGGCCTTTGACATTCAGGGATAGCAGTTTTAATGGCATTGTAACAAAGGAGGGAGTCGGCTTGTCACATAAGTTGGATCCACTACAGATCCAACTCGAGCTTGCAATGTGGGTATCACAACATCTCCCCCCACCGGGGTCCGAGCAGGGAATAGGGGTAGGAAGGTGTAAGGGGGATGACAAGGGGTGAGAGGACAGTGAAGATAGAAAGAGAAAGAGTGAGAAAAAAACAGAAAAAACAACAATAGCCTGGACTTACCTATTGCCAGGACCAAATGGGAAATATGTCCAGGCGTTTCCAGGGAACCAAAACGGCCCCAGAACTGCCTCAACATAGACCAACCACGAATAGCACCACCAGGGTGCCTAACTATCCCCAATTGGAGATAAACAATTGTTGTAAATAAAAGCATATATAAAAACCGAAACATAGGGGGAGACCCGTTTGCCGTTCCCAGGTGATTGTCCGTTCCTAAAAAGGAGAAGCACATTCAAGACTTCAAAAATCCCGCCGGTGCCAGAGCCGGACACCAATATACCTCTGAACCCGCCCCCATTCCCCCGTCCCGAACCTAATAATACGTAGAAACAGAACCCGGCTTAGGAGTGAACCTAGCATAAAATAAACATAATAATAAAAATAGTTGTGGACATAGCATGAACCAGGTTCCACCGCCCCATCCCGAACCCCCTCTGAGAAAAGTCGCAACTTAATGCAAAAGGATAGCGGACAAAAATAGCCCGAACAGCAAAGATACTGTTACCCGCCGCCCGCCACCCGTGAAGCCCAGGAAGCCCGTCTAGTAAAACAGTGGGGGGAGGGGGGGGGGGGGGGGGGCAGCAAACAGAAACAAAACAGCAATAATATATCGAGAAGCGTTACCCGCCGCCCGCCGCCCCACTCCGATCCCGTTCCCCAGAAAAACTGTGAATAGTTGTACATTGCCCCCGACCCCCCTGGACCAGGCCCAAGTACCGAAAAAACGTAGTACAAAATACAGTAAGCCATACTACACAGTGTCCCCGAGGAAGAGGGAGGGGGCAATCGATATATAACTTATACATAGCGAGAAGGGGGGAGATAAAAAACACATTTCCCGCCTCCCCATTCCGATCCCAGTCCCCAAAAAAACACAGTGTTTAAATAACCATAGGTCTCTGCTCCGAGGGACCTGACACAATCCCCAAAATCATGAGGAGAAATATTGGTGGGCAGTCCCGAAAAAGGGTCCAACGGGAAATGGGCTACAACGAGTCAGGACATGGGAAACAGGGCGAGGCCCGGGAGCAAAAATAAGCCCTAACCCTCCCCATAGTAAGCAATCCCACCCGCGGGTCAAGGAGCCCGATAACCCAGATGTGCCTCGTATAAAACCCCGGTAACCAGGGCCTGCCGCCACCAGAAAGGCCAATAATCAAAAGCCCACATAGGCTTTTCAAGCGGGGCCTAGAAATCCCCCGCCCAAACAACCTGATCCCGCCCGCGAGGTCTTACCATCTGGGGATATAGCCCGCCGCTCAGGCATGGCGACATCGTGGCCCCCTTCCTCATTCATCAGACGTGTACCATTCTCGGGGGAGAGCGACTAGAGCCTCCGTCGCCCCCTTCGAAACCGGGAAGTCGTCCGGGGTTTGGATCCCCAGCTCGGACAGGAACTTCCTCGGGTCACCGTCCGGGAACAGAAGTTTCGTGCGGCCATCCTTAAAAGCCATCAGCCGGAAGGGATGACCCCAAGCGTACTTGATGGTGTGGCGCTGTAGGAGTTCCGTGATCGGGCGCCAGTCTCTGCGTTTCTGCAGCGTCAGCGGGGTGAGGTCTTGGTAGAGGGTAAGGTTGGCTCCGTTATAGAGGATTTGACGATCTCTGCCATACCTCATCAAAGCCTCTTTAGTTTGAAAAGACAGGAATTTAATTATAACGTCCCTCGGGCGCCGATCTTCCGTTCTTCTGGCTCTGAGGGCCCTATGCGCCCTTTCAATATGCCACAAATGCTCTGGGATGTCGGGGAGTAGCGGCCTGAAGATCTCCAGAATTACCTCTGCTAGGGATCCTTCCCCTTCTTGTTCGGGTAATCCCCGGAGGCGGATATTATTGCGCCTTGTCCTGTTCCCCAGGTCGTCTATGGCTGCTTCTGCAGTATGTAGTTGGGAGGTGAGGTGGTTAATTTGAGCGGTTGCAGCGTTATGGGCTATAACTGTGGATTCGACCCGCTGCTCGAGCACCGCCGTCCGCACCCCCAATGCCTGTATTTCAGCTTTCACCTCCGAGGTGGTACGAACCATCTCAGAGGCAAGGTAGCTACGAACCTCCGACAGTTTCGCCAGTATTTGGCTAGTGTCGGAATCCGATGCCACACCGCTTGCTGGGCTCGCTGGGGAACGGGGCGTAGTCTGGCCTTCTCGTCCGCCATCTTGTGTGCTTTGTCGCACGGCGCGAGAGGCCGCAAACATCTCCGGCACTACTATTCCCGCTTCTACCGCCTTTTTCACCTTAGTTTTCGTAGTTCTCCGGTCCATCACTGCTCCCACGACTAATTCGGTTTGATCAAGGGTTTATCTCCGCTGTTGTATGCTGTTGGCACCGTGGTCGCAGCGGAGCTCTACCCGGACACGTCCAGCTCGCTCGGCTGCAGACCACGCCCCCCGCGCAGGCCCTTTTAAGAGACATTTTACGTCATCATTGATTATTAGAATATCAGCAAATAAACATCATTAATTGGATTAATTGTTAAGTGTCGGGATTAGTGTCCACCTATCAATATTATTAATTGGCTCAAAACCTAAGTGGTTAGTTCCGTGTCCACCCACCAAGAGGTGGGATTGTTCTGGACACGGGTGGGGACAAAGGGGTCTTGAGCGTCATTTTACACAGTCAGTGATCTCAGGCCTCGTGGCCAGGTGCAAGGTCTCTTATGAATAGAACATTTCATTACTACTGTGTTCTCATGGCCTTCAAATTATACTATGTTGCAAGTTTAAGGAAAAGTCAGCAATTCCTGTGTTAATCATGTCTTTATAGAAAATACAGTCTTTGTCTATTGTATTAGATGTGCTGGGAAATTCTGTCATGTAAGGTAGTTTTAAAATGAACAAGTTAGGTTATGAGGACAAAATGGAGGATTGAAGAAGTCAGGTTAGGAGGACAAAATGGAGGATTGTCACAGTATAAAGTTAAAATGGAGTTAGTGCAATAATTCAATACAAGTACAATAAGGATTTTTAATAATCCCACATCAGAACCATGTGTCCTGTTTCTAATTTGTTCAGGTATCCCAGTAGCAGAGTCTCAAGACCTGTTGGCCGGCTGCATGGTCCCTGTAGCTGGGACAAAGTCGAAAGAGCCTTTATAAAGGCAGGAGCTGTCACAGTGCTGGCAGAGGTGGACACCTGCCTGGAAGAAGAGAGCTGCAGCCTTATCGGGTGGAAGAGCTCACGCGAAACCTCAGTCAAGCTTTGGTGACTGGGGTTGAAGTGTTGCAGGATCCCTGGAAGTGACTAGGAAGCAGACTTGGTGGAGTTACTCGGTCATAGCACAAGAGTTCCATCACACTTATTCAGTGCTTTTATTTGTTTTACAAATGCGGTATTGTGCAATATATTAATATATTTTTACAGAATGCACCCACCATAAAGTATATATATTTCTTTATTTCAATGATCATTAACTTTTGGCAGCAGGAGCAGAAACATACCAACTTGTCTCTTTTAGAAAGTGAATGACTTTTATGCTGAATAATGCACTAGGCATATGATAGTACAAACTGCAGAACCTTCTTCAGTTATAGTAGCCAGTCACATCAAAGCAGGTCAGACCAGGCGATTTTCCAAATCACTGTCAAACTGCATCTACAAATATTATTCCCTTCTCTACAATACAGTCTTATATAACAATAAGAACCTAGACCAGTGTGAATTAATGACAGAAAGAAATATGTATTCAAAGCATCCTTATCATCATTGGCTATCATAGGGTGTGACTCTGATGGAATGCTTATTCTGAATTTAGTTGAATAGATAACATGATTTGCCGAGGAATTTCTTCACAGAGCAGCTGCAGCTCTACCAATTTAAGATTATATTTATAAACGTATGCATCAGATCAGTGTACAATGAAACATATTAATTCTACCAAAAGCAGATGAACATTAACGAAAAGTCAGCTGGAGTCACAGATTCACATCATTAAACTTGAACATTAGCCCAAGCAGCGTATATGCACTAAACAGAACTCCATGAATGCTGTTCACAGTAATTAAAAGGGGGAGCAACAGCGTCACACAAATTTACTTTCCCTGATATGTCTCTCAGGTTTTCTTTTTTTACTTTCTAAGAACATGGTATCTGAGATGGAGTTGAGAAGCTGTCAGATTCTCTAATATCCGGTCCTACCCTTCTAGATCACCAAATAATGATATGGTCACAGGACAAATCATCCTGCACCCTTTGCTATCCATATACTGTAGTTACTCCACTGACTGGACTGCAAACATTACTTCACTTCCCGCGTAACATATTAAAACTTTTATGTGTGTTAAGTTTTAACTTATCCCTAATCCAGACGTAGTGAAAGGATACTTCACAGCCATATACCGCCACAAGACCCGCTGGTTTACCCCCTAAATCAGCAGGGCCACCCCAACACCAAAGCTATGGCCTCTTCCAATGCATCTTGCAAAGCTAGGTTAAACAGATCAAGTCCTACACCATCAGGTGGACCCCATCATTCCTAAAATAAATAGTTGCGTTATGCTCAAAGATGCAGTGATGCACCGAGAGCCCCCCCCACCCATTCCCCTTACAAACTTCGAAACCTGCTTGTTAAGCATAATTTTGCCCCGTCTCTTGTCGCCTTACAATAGTTCCGAGAGAGAACCTCGGACCACACCAGCTCCGCCAAATCCTTCTAGATCATCTCCCCCAGATCCCACACCGGTATAGTGACAAGATCGTTCCCCCCAGCATGAATCAGGATAACATCAGGAACACCGAGCAGGCCTGACAAATGAACCAATTCGGGCAACAGGTGCACACAGCGCATCGCCTGGGTACCGAACCAACGGACTTCTGCCACCGCTGGCGACAGGCCCAGTTGTAGTCCCCCGGGATGAACCCGCTGCCCGTTGTTGTGCCCAATGAAAATAGAAATGACTGATGACCCATACTCGCTTTCCGGCACCTACAACGACAAAAGGAGAAACGGAATCAGTCCAGTTGGACGAACATATGATCAGAACCTCCCAGATTCCCATCTCCAAATCATCTAGATAACTTCTTCAGCCAACCCCAGGCGAGATGCCTCAGTGGCAGCCCTTATCTAAAAGAAGTACCCCCCAAACTCTGCACCTCCAAATTCATGCGGAAAACCCTGATAAATTGGAACCTGGAGAGCAAACTGGCATCCCTGTGAACCAACAAATGACCCACGCCCGCTGGGCAAACCTCCCAGAAAGCCAAAGGACAGACCATAGAGCCAGGGATTCCCACCACTGAAAACAAAAAAGAGTATCCACTGTAATGTTAGCAACCTCGGGCACATGTACTGCCATGCAAGACACATTCAGAAGCAAACAGCGCAGCACGAGGCACCACAGAAGCCAAACCACCGGAGGAGAGGAAGCTGACAAATTGTTGATGGCCTGCACTACCCCCATATTGTCACAGTGGAAGACCACTCTGCGATCCCTGAGGAGATCACCCCACATCTCTATAGCCACCATGATAGGATAAAGCTCCAGTAAAGCCAAGTTCCTGGTCAACCCCGCCAAATGCCAAACTTCCAGCCAGGCTTCATCACACCAGTGGGCCCCAAAGATGGCCCCAAAACCACATGTGCGTTGTCGGTGAACAGATTAAGTTCGGCATTGGACACCTCAGGCGCCTGCCAATACGATCGACCATTAAACCCGTCCAAGAAGACGGACCACACCACCAGATCATCACGCAATGGGCAAGTGATACGCACATAATGATGGGGGCGTTCCACCTTCTCAGCGGCAATTAAATACCCTACTAGGAATAAGTGGGGATGCAAATTGAAACTTACTCAAGAGCGAGTGCAGGTGTCACAACTGAATCTTCCTGAGGGACATGGCGGCAGAGACCAAGCTGCGCACCTCCAAAACCTTATCCAAACAACATTCCCCAGCAGCAGAAACAGACAGGAAGGACCCACCGTCTTATCAGGGGCAAGCAAGACCCCAAAGAATGGAGAGATGGAATCCAGGGTTCGGAGAAGATGTGAGCACACATTCGAACTGGCTGGACCAACACACAAGAAATCGTCCAAATAATGCAACAGCGAGTTACACGCTGCCTCTTCCCACACCACCCATTCCAGAAATGTACTAAAACATTCAAAATAGAAGCAGGAAATAGAACAACCCGTGGGCAAACACAGGTCCACGTAATAACTGCCCTGGAAAAAGCAACCCAACAGATGATGGCAGTCCGGGTGGACTGGAAGCAACAGAAAAGCAGCCTCTATATCCGCTTTCGCCATCACAGCCCCTGGGCCTGCCCCCCGAACAATCTGAATGATGCGTATGCCACCCTACACAGCTTCTCATTGATATCCCTATTCACCGAAACCCCCGAATGGGTAGGACAAAAGGTGAATCAGACGAAAAGTACAAAGCTCCTTCTTAGGTACCACTCCCAACGGGGAAACACTTAGGTTAGGGATCGGTGGGCAGAGAACGGGCCAGCCATCCATCCCAAAGACAGCTCCTTTTTGAGCTTGTCAGCCACCACCTCAGGGTGCTCCCGAACCAACTTGAGATTCTGACAGATCCCGGGAGAATCTCTCACGCGATGAGGAATCCAAAACCCATCCTGGAAACCCCTAAGGAGCAGCTCCTCTGCCCTGCGGTTCCTATAATGGCTTAGTCACGGACCCACCGGCGTCCTCGCCTTTCAAGACCATGGTATCTCCGCGTTCCGTGGCTGTACTCATCTTGAAACAGCTGGAGGCTGAGTGAACATCCCCACACCAGGAGCTTTTATGCTTAAACCTGCAACTACTCCTCCACTTACACTGACTTTTATTGTATTGCCAGCAGCACCCAGTGTGCTTGGGCAAGGCTGACGCAGCAGAATGACCCACCGCGCCACCCCCCAGAGAAAGGACGACATACTGCCCTAATGCGAGGCAGGGGGAGTCATAATCGCCAGTCACAAACCAATATCCATTTGATCCCAACCAACAAACGGACGAACTGCCATCGGCTAGCGAAACTGTTCTTCATAGCACCACCAGCTCAACCCCCAATATACCCGACATGCAGTCCAAACCGTATCCTGATAAGAGAACAGGGCTGAGCATTTTTCAAGCGCTTTTTGCCCTATGACGCTGGCCAGGATCGAAAAGGCCCTAATCCAATTCGTTTTCGGGATCTTCCAATATCAAAACTTTACTTTGTCCTTCTCAGAGTCCTTAGCCTTCTTATCAGGAGGGGGCAAATCTTTCAAGGGGAGCAAGGAGAAGATCTCGACAAACTCCCCCTTTCAAATTTTGTCCCGCACCTCCGGGCGCGAATGCAGCCCCAGGGGGCCTGACCAACACATATAGACCAACACCATGAGTGTCTGGCGCAACTTCACTACCCGGCTGCACCACCGCGGGCGGGGAGGATTCCAGGACCATTGGCGCAGAGGCTAAGGCCGTCCAACGCGGGACAGGCACCCCCAGACGTCCAGACGAAGTAACTGAAGTAGGGTTTAATCTGCGCGTCCAAGGATAGGGCTGCTGAACTACAGTCCCAGTTATCTAAGAGTCCTCTCAGACACCCCATCAAGGAACCCAGGCACAAGAACTGCCCAGGGTACCCCCACCCACCGCCCAACCCTCTACCAATTTAGAACCGGACTCACCAGAGGGCGCGGGAGTGGATTGGAGTAGCGGAGCCATAACCACCGGAGGCTGGGCCGGAGCTGCCACCTCCATAGGAAGTAAAAACCAGTGTCACACTCAATGAGGCCCGGTCCAAAACCACCTGGGGTGAAACAACAGGTGAAATCACATCCCTTTCCCCTTGACACAGCAACATAGGCCCATCTCAGAGGGACAGGGAAGGCAAGGGGTGCCTGGTAAGTCCAGAGGGAGGGTATGGGGCTAGCAGAGCTACCAGGGGAAGGGGTAGAAGACAGACGCCTCACACTACTCCCAGCCACCACGCTCACTTCAGGAGGGGAGGCCTCTGCCACCGGGGTTGGAGACGGGAAAGATAAGCGGGCACGGACTGCTGCGGACCACCCTGCCACACGTACAGAGGCAGAAGCCCGCAAGGGAGGTGAAGCAAGCCTCGCGGCCACAGACCAGCGGATCCAGGAGATCAGGCCTGCACTCCTTAACCCAGGAGGGCCCGTAGCTTCCCCTTGCAGGGCAAAATGTTCCGGTGGCCGAGCCCACCTTTGGGAACCTGCGCTACCACTGGGAGGGGAGGAGGCATCAGCCGCGTTGGCCTGAAGGTGCAGACCCCCATCTTGTAAGGCCTCAGCCCTGAGGGCAGAGAAGACAACTTAGATATGCACAACCGTGACGCAAACAGCAGTTGGAAATCAGGTATATTGAGCGCAACAACCAGCAATTACCAAGCTGTTACCAACTGATAATTAACAAGGCTGCTATCCTGTAAGATGGCAACCTATTTATACTATGCCACCCATCTACCCCCTTACTACTCTGCCCACTGTCCCAGGACCACTTTACCACATTCCTCTGTATACACTACCCTCACACTCACATGTCCCTGTTCTGCCTAGGACTTGCCTGGCTCCTCATGGTCTAAACACAGCATAGATGGAAGCAAAACACAGATACTAGTAAATCAGCTCTCTTATTAAGAAAACAGGTAATCTCTGATATACATTTTTTTGTTTTTTTTTCAAATCACCTTATTGTTATTAAGTATCATTTGGCAATTGAAATCCTTTCTGCTAAGCAATAAAACTGCCACCATCCAAATAACTGATTATAAGACCAAATGAATCAGCAGGGAAGTGACTATACAATGTTTTCAGTCTCACTTGTTAATTAATGAGTTCTGAGTGTGTCACTTTATCCGTTATCCACTTTAGGGATATCATTAAGTGGCCTGGGCAAACTAATTGGTCAATTTTAAGAACTGATTATTCAGTTTAAATGAGAAACACAATGCACAGTTGAGTATTTTGTCTTTCTCAAGGCTGCTAAAAAGAAGAAATACCATCAAACATACTGCAATATCTATGTTGTGCATAGAATATACAATAGATGCAGAATTAAAGCCGGGCATACAAAAACATCAATCCTTTATGAACACTCAGTGCCTCTCTTGAATTACATGTAATTACTTGTGTACAGTTTTATTTTTTTATTTTTTAAATCTTAATTTAAATAGTTCATTAGGCATTTGATGAACAGTGTGATAAGGAGGGAGTTGAAATATTTCTGTGCCCAGCTTTTGCATTTTATTTATGCCGAGATCTCTGTGTCCTTTAAGTAATGAGTCCAGTCCAAGTCACTCTTCAAAACCATAGTATACTTTATTGTGGGCTAGTAGTTGTTCTGCTTTTACATGTTCTTAATCCAATCTGAATCATCTTGTTAAGAAGTTCATAATTGGAGATTTACTATTGCATTCAAGAAACGTGCAGATCTTTTCAAGACGTCGTAACTGTCCTAAACTTTATAGTTGTAACTGGACACACACAGTACAACAATTTCAAAAACATTCTGGGGGTTCCAATCTTTATAGTGAAAAGTGTACCCCATCCTAAACTTGAGTAATAATAAGCAGTAAAGGTTGGCTGGTTTAGTTTGTGATTATCTAGCAGTTACAAAGAATGTTCACTGTGATAGGCTAAAAGCTCAGAGTCCATCATCATCTAAAGAAAATTATTAAATTAAAGGGACTATCCAGTGCCAGGAAAACAAATCCATTTCCCTGGCACTGCAGAATCCTGCAGTGCCCCCCTCCCTCCCATCCCCCATCCCATGTTGCTGAAGGGGTTAAAACCCCTTCAGTGACTTACCTGAATCCAGCACCGATGTCTTTCGGCGCTGGGTCAGGAACCGCCCACGCTCCTCCCCCACCGACGTCTGCCGGTGTGGGAGCACAATGGCTGCACGTCTGCATGCTTTCCTATGGGGATTCCGGCGACACTGGAGGTCCTCATGCATAGCGTAAGGAAGTCCAGCGTAATTTAAAACACTTTTCGTGTTTTAAGAACCCGCAGGTCCCTCTAGTGGCTGTCTGATAGAGGGTATGGGAGTTGGCACCCAGACCACTCCAATGGACAGAAGTGGTCTTTGTGCCTGGAGTGTCCCTTTAACATGCTACTCAAAAAATGGAAGACATACCCCCAATGAAACCATGTGTCCATTCTTTGCTGCATGTTGTCATTTGGGTTATAGCTAAGACAAACTTACAAAAGCTGCAGTCCATTAAATTATCAGCTCTATCATTTAATTTATTAAATGACAGTAAATTCATATTATAATGAAAGAGAAGTTAACATATAATGTATCACATTAAACGTTTTTTAATACATATATATTTATGTTCTCTGTTTTCCGTTTAATACTGTGCTACTCTTCAATTTGTCTTTAAAAACATGTTTGTAAGTGTGTTTGTGTGGATGCATGTATTCACTATTTAAAATCTGTTTCATATTATGATCTAATTCTGTTAAACAATACTTGGAAAAACTGAAAGCCCACAGGCTAAGCATATTTATAAAATCAGGTACATACAGGTACTGCACCATATTTAAAATCTTTTTTTTATTCATGATTTACTATTTATTATTATTATTATTATTTATTAATGGTTTACTTTACCAAACATAAGCTTGTTAAGCTATACATTATATAAGAGAATGCTGGCTAATGTATAGATCTCTGTTATGTGTTGTATACACATCAAAATAATTAAATGGATGACTAAGCCAAGGTTTGTGCTAAATTAATTTGCATTGCTTTGCACATCACTTACTTAATCATAATATGGAATCATATCTAATGAATTACGACAGGGCTACCATTTAACTGTGTAAAAGGGAGCAAAAGAGAGTAAATAGCACTCCATTACTTTTTTAGGTATATTTAAAGCAGTTAGAGAATATATAGGGTATGTACGTATTTTATGGAGCAATAGTTAGAGCTCATATAACACAATTGCAAAATAGTTCAAATAGCCCATATGGAAATTAATTTTATTATTATTTAATTTATATACTCATTTTATTATATACAGATTAGCAGCATCGTAAGCAAATTCACATATATGCTATATTTAGTATTCCTCCCTCCCTTGAAGATGGAGTAGACCAATTTTTTTAAATAAATCTATATCACATGAGCTGTTATGGTTAATTTACCTACAAACATGTCTATTTTGTTATGTGAAAGGCAGGCATTGTACTAACTACATTTCAAACTCATTTTAGCTTAATCAATATATTGATAGAAATATAGGAAGTCTTCTTATGCGCTGTTAACCAGATGGCATGACTTAGACCTGCCTTTTTATGTTATGTCCCCACATGCCTTTCTGATGTTCAACAAAATGAAAGTGTAGCCAGAAACAAGAAACACTCTGCATAGTCAGGTATTAAATGCAACCACGCCATTCTATCTAACTTATAAAGGGGTGTGTGTGCAGCATTGTTCTGTTCCCTAGCACCCCTCTGGACAGTCACCTGGGGGGACCAAACCACTATGACCACGTATTCTTTTAGCAGTGGTCATGGTGCAAGCAATCTGTTTGTACAGCTTGAAACGCTCCTCCCCCATCCCGCCCCCTAGCAACATCTTTATAACTTGTCATCCTGCATTAGATGTAGGCCTTTCTTTTTGCTTTGTTTTATCTTGCCTTTCATACACAAAGTTAAAAGGAACAAAATATGTAAGCATTTACTGAAGTACATTTTTTTTTTTTTTTAACTACATACAATTCCAATATTAGAAAGGGGATACGTAATAATATTTTATCATGTTCAGCTAATTCTGATTAAACAGAAATGACAAAATAAAAACATGTTTATACTGATTAAATTCAATAAATACTCAAGGAATGGTGGGCACGAGAAAAACGGACAATTAAACTAATGGTAAAAATAGTCGTATTGACAAATTCTGACATATGCATTTAGGAGATGTATAAAATAAATTCATGCACATAAATGTTGAATATTCAGAAGACCTTAGATATACATAAAAATGTATAGAAAAAAATATCACCTGCACATTTAGTCATCCATTACTACATTAAAGGATGTTAAAATAACTTCAAATATACTAGTCGAGATAATAAAGTCCATATCCATTAGAAGTCTATTTGTAAAGGATTTTTTAGATGCAAGGTCGGGTTGTTAATAGTCAAATACTGTACTAACACAATGTTCATTTTAGATAACGTATCCAGGTGTTTCCACAGCTGGGGTTGTGGCAGCCTTTTGGATCCGGAATGCTGATAGTAACATTGATGGGTCCACTTCTCCCTAAAGATCCATATAAATGAACAGCCTCTCGGAGTAGGGCAGTAGAGTCTCCCCACTGACCTCTTCTGGGTCTCCTCTCAGTCGGACATTCCGGCGCCTGTGCCGAGACTCCATGAAGGCCATAGCTCTTTGCATTCGTTGGACTTGCTGTGTAAGTTTCACCATATGGGTATCAGTGGATTGTAGCCTGTCATCCCTTGCTCTCTCTCTCCTCCACCCCTTTGATCTTCTGGACTCAGTTGCACCATACTTACCCAAAACAAAAAAAAACTTACTGAAAATTTAAAAAAAGGTAAGTTTTAACCCTTTTTTAAGGGGGGAAAGAGGGGGACAGCCACTCAACATATTTGTAACACTACAGAGTCAGAAATACACATTTGTATTCCTGACCCTATAGTGTTACATTAAAATAGAAAAAAAGGCAGAGAATGCAAGCCAACCAAAGACAGGGAGGCTCTAACAAATAGCGTAGTGAGGATAAGCCAAAGTAATAACCAGGATATCAAACTCAAATGCTAACACTGTTTCAGATGGACAGGAGCCAGCTGCAAGTGGAATTCAAATGGTGTCTTGTAATAAGGCACACTGTGCCTTATAATCCCTCACAGTCTTGGGCTTTACAGTTGTTGATGCAATAGGCAAAAAACAGGAAAGCCAGTGCAGGGGTTACAGGCTGACTCAATTTTTCCACCATGCATGTCCGAGCTCAATGGAATCAAAGCAGAGCACATGTGCCTAGACACAACCCAATGAGAGTAACATTGTCTTTCCTCTCCCAGTTAGCTGCCAATCTTTTTTGCGTCAGTTCTTGTTAAATCAATGTCTGGTTGAAGGAGAAGAGTATGAGTATTACCAAAAATTTTGTATTTGTACCTCATTTATTGAACTTTTTTAGACAGTATTTGAAATTATTTGATCATTAAAAAAAATAAAAAAACATTAGCCCAGTTTTTCATCCTTCAACAGATGGACAGAGAGACAGATACAGGCCGAAATAGTCGATCTGAAACATATTGTGACAGCTTGTCTATTTTACTATGGATTTTATAATCAGTTTTCAATTTGTCACAATTTGTGAATGGACCCTAAAGTAATTGATACATCACATTGCCTTTTCTAAGATTAAAATTACAGTAATTTGTCCTGCTGAAAACAACATACATCAAATATTCAAGATAATATTATTTCTCACTAACCATAGTTTACAGCTACACGCCAGTGAGAGAATGGTTTATAACAAACAAGAACAAGGTAGACACAAGTTGTTTTTCAACAAATTCCCTTAGGTTTTTCCACTTACCACAACTGTCACTCATTATTTATACAGGTAAAGCATAAAGTATAAGTATAAAATGGTAATTAGTGCAATGTTTGTAACAGAAATAAATACACCTCAAAATTAAACATGTATAAAAAACCACTAATAATGGAATACTTACAGTACACAACACAAAGCATCTTCAATGGGTTAAATATCTAAAAAGCAGGTTTTTACTTCTTCTTGCACTGATTAAATGCGTCAATTATCCTGGAATGTCCTGTATATTGCGTATTGAGATGTGAGAAAGCAATCTGACTCCACTGTTAGAAAGGATAAGAGCTCAGTTGGATATTGTGCACATGTAGAAAGTATTCAATATGAAAGAAGGGATCTCTCTAATGGATCATAATATCCCTTGCTTGGTAGTCATTAACGTATCAGAGATGCCCTCCAGTATTTTCCTATAATGATGTGTTTTTATCCAAGAGGAAGACGATACAAGAAAAAGGAGAACTGTGAGATTTGTGGTAAAATCTATCTTTACAGAATATTCTAGTGCTTACAAATTTAACTGTTCCAAGAACAAATATATAATACTGTAACATAAATATATATATATTTTATTTGTTTATGAATAGTCAAAATGTTCACCCTCCTACCTTCATAGAAACATAGAAACATAGAATGTGACGGCAGATAAGAACCATTCGGCCCATCTAGTCTGACCAATTTTCTGCATACTTTCATTAGTCCCTGGCCTTATCTTATAGTTAGGATAGCCTATGCCATGCATGCTTAAACTCCTTTACTGTGTTAACCTATACCACTTCAGCTGGAAGGCTATTCCATGCATCCACTACCCTCTCAGTAAAGTAATACTTCCTGATATTATTTTTAAACCTTTGCCCCTCTAATTTAAGACTATGTCCTCTTGTTGTGGTAGTTTTTCTTCTTTTAAATATAGTCTCCTCCTTTACTGTGTTGATTCCCTTTATGTATTTAAATGTTTCTATCATATCCCCCTGTCTCGTCTTTCCTCCAAGCTATACATGTTAAGATCCTTTAACCTTTCCTCATAAGTTTTATCCTGCAATCCATGAACCAGTTTAGTAGCCCTTCTCTGAACTCTCTCTAAAGTATCAATATCCTTCCGGAGATACGGTCTCCAGTACTGCGTGCAATACTCCAAGTGAGGTCTCACCAGTGTTCTGTAGAATGGCATGAGCACTTCCCTCTTTCTACTGCTAATACCTCTCCCTATACAACCAAGCATTCTGCTAGCATTTCCTGCTGCTCTATTACATTGTCTGCCTACCTTTAAGTTATCAGAAATAATCACCCCTAAATCCCTTTCCTCAGATGTTGAGGTTAGGACTCTATCAAATATTCTGTACTCTGCCCTTGGGTTTTTACGTCCAAGATGCATTATCTTGCACTTATCCACATTAAATGTCAGTTGCCACAACTCTGACCATTTTTCTAGTTTACCTAAATCATTTGCCATTTGGCTTATCTCTCCTGGAACATCAACCCTGTTACATCCTCCTGTACCAGCTTAGTAAAGGTTTTAAGGGTCAACTGTCGCTTCCTATGTTTTTTGAAAAAAATTTTTTACTTAACTTTGTTACTTTGTTTACCCACACTTTAACAAATATATGTAGTTGTGATATGTTTAAAATAAAATAAAATGTAGAACTGTACACCAATGTATTTACTTCAATCCTGGGACTGAATGTTTCCATCTTGGCTCTCTGTCAAATAAAGGTTATAAAATCTCTTCTTTCTTTTCCCATTAAAATAAAAATGAAAATAAATAACCTGTCAATCAGCAGAGAGACCTCCATTCTTGTTTTGATGTGTGTTTAAGGGCAATAAATCAACAGTCCAGAGGGAACATAGTAAGGAGAGAAGGAGAAACAGAAGTAAAGGGCATACCTGTATTTATCAAAACACTGATAAATACTCTTTGACATTTTAGGGTTATTTCCTGTTATAAAACATACATTCAGATAGGTTTGGACACTTAGGTAGACCTTCTTTCTAAATTCTGATTAAGTATGGAGCCATCTTCAATACTTCACAGGAAAGAATGTTAACTCTCATCATGGGCTGTGTTGGAGAAGTCCTTTTCAGCAAATTTGGATTACCCAATCTAGTTCAGATGTTGGAGTGTTTTGGGGTCCACAGTTGGGGCGATTATAATACAATGGGGGAGCTAGTGTCTCCCCCAGTCCCACCCCTTTGACTGTGGGTGGGAGCTATAATTATACTATTCAGGAGTAGAACCTAGTGCCCCCATGGCCTCAAACCATTGGCAAAGGGGGACGATAAAACTAATTCCTGTAATATAAATATTATACTTATACAGAGTCTCTTCTACTTCAGCTCAAAAAAGGCCAAATAAAAATCCAAAAAATCCATATAATTGCAACAAAAATAATGCAAATAAAAAAAATATTGCAAAAAAAAAAGAAAAAATCAAAACTGCAACACAATAAAAGTAAGCTTTCTTTGTCCCACGAGAGTTTGCCCCAGAGTTAGCTCTTAGCAGGGAAAACCCTTGTAAAGGCTTTGCCATGCTGTGTATCGCAAAATAAATTTTCCCACCCTATGCAATATGAGTAAGAGAACTTGGATTTGTTGGTTTGTAAGCCAATCAATCAGAGTCCTCTAACAACATGGTCTCAAGAGAAGTGGTACTTCAAATGATCGATTCACTAGAAAAAAACAAGTGAGTGATAATTTGGTAATGTGCATTTGAAATTTTTTAAAGTCAGTACTTTTTGAATCTTTTGAATCATATACTTTTTATAGCCTTTTAATCCAGACATCGAACGCATCCGGAAGATTGCTTATAAACCGGTTGGTTCAATTGGTAGTGGCTTCAGCAAATCTGCAAACTGCCAATGCGGTTGGAATTTGGTTATTTTCCCCAGATTCTGTTCATTGAGACAAAATGTGTTATTTATACAAAATACAGGTCAAGCAACAGCGAACACCTAAAAATACAGTTTTACATTTTACAAGGCTAATAATAATAACAACCTTCAGATGTGTCAACACTAAATTCCCCTGAATGTTCTCTAACAGCACTGTAGACTTGTCTCTGCATCCATTCCTCTTTCTGTAAAAATGTGATTCCGGACATTACTCTTCCCTCTTTCTCACTTCAGGTTATGTTCTCTTGATCTAACTACCTTCTTTAACAAAAAAACAGCACTTTCTTTGTGAAATCCCCTGAATGTATTCAATTTTTGTTTAATCATCCGAATCCTTCTCATCTCATGATTTTATTACTTCACTATATCTATCTAACCTCTCTTCCTTCACTCCTTCATCAGCTTTTGATTCTTTGCCTTAGCACTGACTGCATTGTATGAGCTTAACAGCAACTACTACGTACTGTACTATTTCCAAGGTACACGTTGCTTTTCAGCCACTGGAAATAGTGACACATGCTTGAAGTAATGGGAGGAAGTATAATTTAATATGAAGTTTCTGAAATATCTCAGATAAGTAAGCAGACCTCTTAAATATCACATAGAAACCAGTCTGATGATTTTAGAATTTGCCAAAAGATTCCGCACATGCAAACACTCACAGCACATATTGAAATTGTAACAATTGTATTGTATTAAGGACAGAATGTATCAATCATGTATTAATATAGTGGTTAATAATGTTTTATTGAATGTATACTTTACGAACTACTCTGTCATATCTATATACTAATGTAAATATTAATGCAAAAGGCTACTGTACAATTCATTATTATATCCATTCCTTTTATCTTGTGGTGCATCCTTCTGTCTCCTATTTTTTATTTTTATTTTATTTTTTACAATTTAAGTATCACACATTGTGTGCACTAGATTGTATGATGAGCTCCATTCTCCATTCTCCTTTTTACAGAGACAGCTACCCCACTAACCCATAAAAAATTAAAGAAAAACTACAGGGTGTTATGGAGTGGCTTAAACTAAAAAAGAGAGGCAGACTGCTGAGTACACATGCAGACCGCTGAATACACACATGCATATTATTAACTATACATACACAGACTGCTAAATACACACATACAGAGTGCTGAGTACACACACAGACAGACTGCTGAATACACACAGACAGACTGCTGAGTACACAGACTGCTGAGTACACACACAGAGACTGCTGAATACACACACACAGACTCTTAAATACACACACACAAACAGATCTTTCATCTCCCTCACCGGCCGAGAAGGCAGACAACGAGGGCAGCTCTGCATGGGCTGGCAGGGGAGATGAAAGGATCTCCTCTGTCGGCCTCAGCACTTGGGCAAAGCGGTGGGTGCCCTATGCCTGTTTGGCCCCTGGGTAACTGCCCGTGCGGAAAGACGCCGTGCCTGGGCGGTTAAAACAATATACCCTGAGTACTGCATTGATATTATTTTGTGTTATCAGTGATTTGTGTATTGTGTACACTGTCATGCCCAGCAAGCATAATGTATTGCTGCACTATCAAAATATTGTTATTATGTGTGATATGTATAGTGTATAAATGAATGTCTACCTAGTAGAGGTGGTAGGGATGATTACAGCACAGTATGGGTTAACTTGGTAAATAGGAATGTGCTATGTGTCAGATCACAGGAAATTATTTGCAAAATAAATTATCCCTCTAAAACGAGGCACCCAAAGGTTCCTCTCTGCTCAGGTGCAAAATTCTGCACCCAGAGGACCCCAGAGGACATCCACACCTATCTTTTTTTCAGACTCCCTGACTACCCACATTTGTGATGCATTCTTCTTAGCAGACCTCTGATCTTTTGATAAACTAATTAACAATTAGCAGTCAGGAGATAATACTGCTAAATATCATAAAATAGAAAACTCTAGTAATAACCCAGAGATGAATAATCATGCCTCTAGTTATAAATACTCAGAATGGCAAGAGTGTGCACTACAAGTCTAAACATAACTAATGTAATTAAAGTCTTTAGTAGGAACCTTGGGAAGTCTGCTATATTACATCACAGACAGGTCTTGTAAGATGTTTATGAAATGGATGAATTGAGACCATTCCAAAGTTGTAAAGATTATTTCAGGCGTGCAGCAAAAGATCAACTTGTTTTTTTAAACTCCTTTATAAAGATTGGTGTTTAAATTGAACAAAAGTTGAGATGGGAACTGTAATCAACCTAGACTTCTATGGTTATACTTTCCCTCTGCCCTGTACCTCTTCCCAGGGTGACTTGGAAACCTGATATGAGATGATGGGTATAAAGTCCATGTAATAAAAATAAATGTGTGCTTGCCTTGGGAGTCAAAGCTAACTTGCGCGAGTGACAGTTTTCTCTAATGGTAGTCCCCTAAGCAGAATATTTCATTACTGTAATAGATACGTGAGTGTGATGGATTGACCTGGTCACTTTGACATTTGGTGCTGGACTCAAGACCATCTCCTCCACAAGAGAGCGTTCATCACTATGTTTTGTGTAGTTCATGCTGTGCTTTTGCCCTACAGGACAAAATGGACTGTCAGGACACTCATTAGGGACAAAGTGCTCAATCGGGAGGTAACCAGACTCCTCATGGAACTGTACACAGGATCGAAAGACTGCTGCGATCTGGTGAAACTTCAAGTAGGTATTGCTCAGTCACAGGACCACCAAACTGAGCGCTATTTGGAGGAGATATTGGGGAGGTTATTCCGAACAGCCTGGAACGCTGCATCTGATCAGAGGATGGTCTGCCCAATCAAACTTCAACTGGCGATTGCTTGGGCTAGACACCTACGATCTAAGCGTTCTTTGGACAGTTGCATCTCATGTATACACTGAACAAAATTATAAATGTATCACTTTTGTTTTTGCCCCCATTTTTCATGAGCTGAACTCAAAGATCTAAGACTTTTTCTATGTACACAATAGGCCTATTTCTCTCAAATATTGTTCACAAATCTGTCTAAATCTGTGTTAGTGAGCAATTCTCCTTTGCCGAAATAATTCATCCACCTCACAGGTGTGGCATATTAATAAGCTGATTAGACTGATTATTGTAAAGGTATGCCTTAGGCTGGCCACAATAAAAGCCCACTATAAAATGTCCAGATTTATCATACAGCACAATGACACAGATGTTGCAAGTTTTGAGGGAGCGTACAATTGGCATGCTGACTGCAGGAATGTCCACCAGAGCTGTTGCCCGTGAATTGAATGTTCATTGCTCTACCATAAGAAGTCTTCAAAAACGTTTCAGAGAATTTGGCAGTACATCCAACCGGCATTACAACCACAGACCACGTGTAACCACACCAGCCCAGGACCTCCACATCCAGCATCTTTACCTCCAAGATCACCTGAGACCAGCCACCCGGACAGCTGCTGCAACAATCGGTTTGCATAACCAAAGAAGTTCTGCACAAACTGTCAGAAACCATCTCAGGGAAGCTCATCTGAATGCAGTTTGTCATCGTAACTGACTTGATTGGGCAAATGCTTACATTCGATGGCGTCTGGCACTTTGGAGAGGTGTTCTCTTTACGGATGAGTCCCGGTTTTCACTGTACAGGGCAGATGGCAGACAGCGCGTATGGCGTCGTGTGGGTGAGCGGTTTGCTGAAGTCAACGTTGTGGATCGAGTGGCCCATGGTGTCGGGGAGGTTATGGTATGGGCAGGTATATGTTATGGACAACGAACACAGATGCATTTTATTGTTGTCATTTTGAATGCACAGTGATACCGTGACGAGATCCTAAGGTCCATTGTTGTGCCATTCATCTACGACCATCACCTCATGTTGCAGCATGATAATGAACGGTCCCATGTTGCAAGGATAAGTACACAATTCCTGGAAACTGAAAACATCCCAGTTCTTGCATGGCCAGCTTACACACCGGACATGTCACCCATTGAGCATGTTTGTGATGCTCTGGATCGGATGTGTTCCAGGTCATGCCAATATCCAGCAACTTTGCACAGTCAGTGAAGAGGAGGGGGATAACATTCCACAGGCCACAATCAACTTGGATTTTGCAAAGGCATTTGATACGCTTCCCCACAATTGGTTAGTCTTCAAACTAAAAGAAATTGGTCTAGATGAATATTCTTGTTCTTGGGTAGAACATTGGCATAAGGATAGAGTACAACCAGTTGTCATTAATGGTAAATTTTCAAGCTGGACAAAAGTAAAAACTGGTGTCCCTCAGTGTTCTGTTTTAGGACCGCTCGTATTTAACATATTTAACATATAATGCAATAGGCATTGAAAGCCATGTTTTAGTGTTTGCAGATGACACAAAACTTTGTAAAGTAATAAAATGTGAGCAGGATATTGCTTTGCTGCAGAGGGATTTAGGTTAATTGGATTAGATTGGATTTAGATAGATTGGGAGCTTGGGGGACTTGTCCATTCTCAACCTCTCTTGCTACTTGTTTTTCTCTCCTTAAGTTTAAAGGGCAATCCAGACGTGGACCCCTTGCTCAAGTTGCCTGGAGAGATATTGGCTATACCTCACTAATGATACCTTACAAAGTTGAAACAATCATCTGGGGTTGCCGTATCTCTGGTGCAGAGGGAACTTGCTGGCATTTCAGATCTGGACTGCCGTAAGGGTGGGACCTGTCTGATATGCTTCAGATATGTTCTCTCTGTAATGGCACAAGTTGTGCTTAAGATCTGAGCGGGGACCCACTGAAGAGCAGGCTAATTGAGCTGTTTTCCATTCTCACCTCTCTTGCTTTTTGTTTTTCTCTCCGTAATAGCTGCTTGATCCAAGGACATGTATGACTGCCATTTTGGGGTCAAGAAGAGTTTTTTTCCTAATTTGTTGCAAAATTGGAAGAGCTTCAGACTGGGTTTTTTGCCTTCTTTTGGATCAACAGCAAAAACATATGTGAGGAAGGCTGAACTTGATGGACGCAAGTCTCTTTTCAGCTATGTAACTATGTAACTCTGTAACAACCTGATCAACTCTATGCAAAGGAGATGTGTTGCACTGCGTGAGGCAAATGTTGGTCACACCAGATACTGACTGGTTTTCGGAAATTTGGGAAGTTTGAATGCATGCATGGCCCTTACAATGCATGCACATCAGGTCCCCAAAGCTGCTCCATGCCTCTTCCATAGCATTTCAGAAGAAAGAGAGGTAAGCAGGATCGAGGGAGCCTTGGCATTTTAAAAAGGCTGATAAAACCTCAATTTTATTAATTATTATTGGAAAAGGGAGGGGAGGGGGCAGAAACCGGGTTTGTATTTTTGATGACTTAGATATTTTACTAAATTTAGTTTGTGGGACTTAATCTGATTTGCTAGGAGTAATCTAAGTCACACGATTATAAATTGGATGGGATTTCCACCTTTTTACATTGTTATCCCTGAATCCCCTATTGAGAAACCTACCAGCAAGGAAGCTGGGTTTTTCCTCTCACTCTGATATCCAGGTAAGTGCCGCAACTAGCTGTCACAGTTTGGGCAAGAGAGAGTGCTAACACAGTTAGCTGTAATTCCTCAACTCTGCAAGTCTTCACAAACCTTAAAAAGCCATTCATGTCAACCCCCATTTTTTTTATATCCAGAACCCAATAAACCGTTCATTCTGGAAGTAAATGCATCAGAGACTGCAGATGGGACTGTCTTGTCTCAAAGAGCCTACCCTGAAGCTCCTCTCCAGCCCTGTTGTTTTCCAGAAGAAATTGTAATTCTGAGCCCAACTATTAAATTGTCATTAGAAAACTATTTGGCATAGTTCTGCCTCACATGAAATGGAGGCACCTGCTGGAGAGATCAGTCTCTCCTTTCTTATCCTTAGTGACCATAAAAGCTTATTATGTATCAGTGAGGCTAAGAGGCTATATTCCCGACAGGCCAGGTGGTCTACATTCGTATCCAGGTTTAACTATGTAACAATATCCTACAATTCTAGAACCAGGAGTGTAAAGGCAGGTGCCTTATCCTGACAATTTCACCCTGATGAGAACAAGGAAAAACCTCCACCTATTGTACCCTCTAATTGCACCTGAGAAGCCACATCTTACACTCTCTGAAAGGAAGCATATTAGGTGCTCAAGCAAGAAAATCCATTACTACCTTTCCTGGTAAATGGTTTGAATCATGCCTGAATCATTCATAAACTGCTCCAAGGTATATGAGCACCCGCAACATGATTTCTATGTTTTCAAGAGAGTATAGAACTTTTTAAGGATTTCAGGAATATTGTCAGTACCTGTTCCACCCGTGTCCATAACAAGGTTCCCCACTCTCTGCTTTGTAGTCTACTTTCCCTTCTACCTTTCTCCTCTACCTGTCCACAATTTCTCCTTTCCATGGATTGGATTGTAGACCTGTCGTTTAATGGCCTTACCACTATTCTTATTGTGGTTAACAGATTCACTAAAATGGCTAATTTCATTCCTCTTCCTTGATAACTATCTTCTGCTGAGCTAGCTAAGGTGTTTTCCTGGGACATAATCAGACTTCATGTTTACCCACGGTGAAAGTTTCATTTATAATTTTTGGAGAACGTTTTGTGAAGAATTGGGCATCCAGCTCTCTTTCTCCCCATCGTACCATTCCCATACTATTGGTGTCCTGAGTGATCGATCAGTCTCTGGAGCAGTATATTTGTTGTTTTATGTCAGATAGCCAGGACAATTAGCCTGACTTGCTCTCTTGGGCAATGCTACCCTTGATTCCTCTTGTCACATTCTTTATGGTAAATTTGGAAATTCAGCTCACAGTTCCTCCTGTGGGAGATACTGTGTCTTAGATGACCACCTAGATGTGGATCCTATGGTTTTGAGTCAAGAACCTACTGGATCACTCTGTGTTGCTCCAAAATAGACTGGCAGTCAAGGTCGACACCTTCCTATCATGTTAGATCAAGAGTATGGATATCCACTCTCAACATCAAACTCTGTGTTGCATTTCTTAAACTGGCTTCCCAATGTTTTGGGCCCACCACATTATCTGTTCCTTACACCTTAGACCTATCTAAAAGCCTCTGCATTCCTAACACTTTCTATGTTTCTCTAATTAGACCCCTTACTTGTATCAACTTCTCTATCACACTTTCAGTTCCTGACAACCAAATGGAATATGAGGTGCACTAGATTGTTAATTGCAATATATCTCTAGAGGCAGGTTGCAGTACATTGTACATAGAATGGGTTATGGTCTTGATGAGAATCCTGGAAAGATGCTACTGATGTTCATGCCCATCTCCTAGTTAGACAATCCCATGCCCAGTATCCTTCTAAACCTTGGAGGAACCACCAAGTAGGCGGTTCTTTAGGGGATAATGCAAAGACACTTGACAATATTGACACACCTGCGTCAATTGAGCCTGGTCCCAGCATGTTAGGTCATTCACCAATCTTGACACAGCCACATTAATTCAACCATGGCCTCAGCAGTATAAATACAGCGTCATTTTCACCGGGTCATGATTGACTTTAAATAAGCCTCATATAATGCAAGCCACAACCTTCATTCCTTTTTAATCATTTGTGTTGGTGTCTCACCTGACAAACTAAACCTGTACAACAGTAATTCAAACATGATGCAAGGGCCTGGTCCTATTTATACCACACTCAACTCTGGATCAGTGCCCATTGGTGGTTTCACTAGCCCTAGAGCACATCATACTGCTGTTTCTTGAATATTCATTACTGATCCAGTTACTTCCTCAATCCTGAGTTTTTGTCCAGTCTGTGTTTCCTGTGTATCAGACCTGGCTATTTTCTTGAGTTTTGAATCTTCCTCTATCCTGTTGCATTAGACCTTACTAGTCCTCCTTGATATAGCTTATCCTGTGTTAATTAAGTAAGTATTTAGTAATTCCTTTTTTAGCCTAACGATACCCCTGGTTCAGTTATATGCCTAGACATATATTTCCTTCCTGTTCCTTTGGTAGGTAGCTGATTTATATCTTGCTAAGAATCCTCTTATGTTCTGATAGGAGATTACTGATGCATGGAGTTGGTGATTCCATTCCATAAGCAGTGGAAAGTCATAACTGCACGCATCTCATACCATAAACACGCTGACCTTTCCATATACAATAATGATAAGGAACCATTACACCAGTGCATGTTGACCAAAATAGTGGCCAAAGCTTTTATTAATGTAACCTGTTTTACAAACAACTTGTATAATACTCCATCTACACCACAAATGATGTCAGTATACCAACGAATGAGCTGTTGGTTCTAGCGTGGTTCAAAATCAATGGCAGGTCACAGCTCTCACAATCCAGTCAGGTGGTTCTTGAGCATATTAAAAAAAAAAAAAAAAAAAAAGAAGCTGGCCAGTACTATAACACACAGTCTAACTTCAAAAACAACCCATGATAACAAGATAATGGATGGAATGGAGTAGAATTGACTGGATCGTCTTTGCTTAGATTGTGTATATATATTTACGAGGAAAAACTCATATACTAGAGGAAGATGATTTCCCTTAAACATTGCCTTTCCTTTCCTTGTATTGTTCACACACATATTGTACATCATGATGTTTCTTGTCTAAAAGCTATTAAAGACATCTTGAAGCTTGACAAAAGGAGCTATTTATATGTTTTTCTTCATAAACTGCACAGCACTGTTAATACATCCATACACCATAGCAACAGGTACTGAGTGATGTAGGGTGTTCATACTGTGACACTAGAGATTCAAATTTTTGAACAAATACACCTTTTATCAGAAGAGCATCTTTTGGGATTTCAAAATAGATGACTGTCAACTTGTGAATGAAAGCTACACTATGGGCACCACACCCAGACGACTTCCTGTCAATGAAGTGGTTTGTATGCATTCCCCCAAGCGTTTTGCTCCAGCAATGTAAAACATTTTGGACATACAACAAAAACAAAAAGACCTCTAGTGATTTCTAGTGACTCTAGTGAGTCAGACTCAGTTTTTGACTTTTGATGTCCTTACGGATCACACAAAACATCTTCTAAATCTTCTCATAGCAAAGAATTGGATTCAATGCTTCTCTATGAGAAGATTTTCATTGATGCATCCTGACAATTGCTGCACATGTCATCAGCAGAGGCAGATGGTAGAGCATAGAAAGGGGTGTTTCGGTGCTGGATTCCATGCAAGTAAAGTGTTAATTTACTTAAACTTTTACATTTAAAAGGGGGGTCCTGGAATCTAAAATACCCCTCTAACAATTTAGGGCAAGAAAACATTTTTTTATGTAACACTATATACTGTTCCTTTAAATAAATAGGCAAAGGGAAATCACAAGGATAGTAGCTCTAATGAAATGAATTTATGGCTCAGGAAACAAAAGACAAAATAAGGATAGGAAATGCATTCAATTAAATTGACAATAAGCAGAAAGTGAGAAGAGTGTTCACGAACAATTATTTTAAATAATTAACCAAAGTAGTTAATAGAATGGTCTCTCAAACCATGAGTGTTGAAAGCTGAGGTGTGTGTATGTGGGGAGGGGGGGAAGGGGGGGAGGAAGGATGATGAATCCTCACCAGAAAATGTAGTAGAGGAATAAGATGAGTAAGATCCCCCTCCAGTAATAAGGGTGTAGATTTTAAAATCATATGTTTTACTGTTTATGAAAGATAAGTCTGGATAACTATTCAATCACTCTGTCTCTGTGACTCTGTCCTCGTGGTTTTCCTCCTATCTCTCCCAACACTCATTCAGTGTCTCCTTTTCTAATGATACCTCCTCCCTTCATCCTGTCTCTGTTTGAGTCCCCCAAGGCTCTGTCCTTGGTCCCCTTCTATTTTCTCTTTATACAGCCTCTCTTGGCAAACTTGTTACCTCATTTGAATTCCAATACCACCTGTACGCTGATGACCCTCAGATATACCTCTCCTCCCCAGACCTCTCACTGCTTGCCTTTCTTCCATCTCTGATTGGATGTCCTCTCGCTTTTTGAAACTCAATCTCTCTAAAACTGAACTCCTTGTCTTTCCTCCTCCTAATACTGATCCTCCTTTTTCGCTCTCCCTTCAAGTTAGTGGTACCCACATCAGCCCATCCTTGCAAGCACACTGTCTTGGCGTTATACTTGATTCTGGCCTCACATTTGAGCCTCACATCCAGTCTGTTACCAAATCCTGTAGATTCCCCCCTTAAAAACATAGCCCGCATCCGCCCCTTTCTTATGCAAGATGCTACTAAGGAGCTTGTCAATGCTCTAGTAATCTCTTGCATGGATTATTGTAACTCTCTCCTAATAGGTCTTCCCATAAGTCGTACTGCCACACTACAGTCTGTAATGAATGCTGCAGCTAGACTGAATTTCCTTTCCTGTAGCTCCTCTCACACCTCTCCCCTCTGTCAGTACTTACATTGACTTCCTGTATCCTATAGGAGTCAATCCAAGGTACTAATTCACACATATAAAGCACTGACCAATTCTAGCTCCTCCTATATTTCTATATTTCCTGTTCTCGGTCTCTCTGCCTTGCCCATGACCTTTTCCTGTCTGCTGCTCGCACCCGTACGGCCAACTCACGCTTGCAGGACTTCTCGCGGGCGGCTCCCTTTCTACGGTATAGCCTGCCTACCACCATCAGAATCTCCCCTAGTCGTCAATCATTTAAGAAGTGCCTTAAAACCCATCTCTTTACGAAAGCTTATGGCCTCCCAGAGTAACCTCTACCTTACACACCTGTCTCTTGCTCTCTCCTAAAGGGCGGTGCTTTACTCTCTCCTCCAGCTCTGCTTCACTCCCACCTCATCTGATTGCTATTTCCTGTCCTAATGTGTTTTATACCCCACCTCCTGTAGACTGTAAGCTTGTTTGAGCAGGGTCCTCTACAACCTATTGTTCCTGTAAGTTTTCTTCTAATTGTCCTAGTTATAGTTACATCCCCCTCTCATAATATTGTATGAAGCGCTACGGAATATGTTGGCGCTATATAAATGGCAATAATAATAATAATAATAATAATAACTCTACTCTTCTAGGAGCCACCCCCCTACCCCTGTGATAGTGTCTCATTTTACCTGTAGAAATCTGCATGTTGTAACATATGCTACCTAAGACGGTCTGACTTTGTCACGATAGACTGCCCTCAACCCTCCCATTTTCTTTGGTTTCAACTTCAGTGTCTCAAATCTGTGGCATATGTGACTTCATTGGATGCTTTTGACAAGCAATGGGGTACTGCAACAATATCTGTTTAATATCTGTTAATAAGGGTATTTTGAAATAAATGGTGCTGTTAAGGGTATAACAGGTCAATATTAGAAGAGGATGGATGTCTAATCTATTGCTTTTAGTACATGATTTGAATAAATGTTTCACTACCCTACAATACCAATAAAGATGTCATCAATTGTCCCACTTGAATGGCATCTGCATTCGATATAATCTAAGGATGATTAATAGCCACTGAGTCACCCCATTTTGCTGCAATTTAGTGGCGTAATATTCTACTTAAATGACTTGCTACAAGCAGGAGCAGTTTGTGACTTGTGCCCCACAGTGGTATAAAATAACTTATAATTATCCTTGCCATACTCTTTGATTCTTTGTAACTAGTGACACAGTTACAATTATGCTTTGATCTGGTACAGGATCCCAAAAGCAATGAACTGGTTTAGTTTGCTTAGACTTTTGCAAATGACGTCACGGTTAGCAAATTGCATTTAGTCATGGACCTCAGCGAGACACCTCCAGCGAAAATCTAATTTCATGTCAGAGGGGGTAAAAAAAAAAAATAATAGAACACGTATCTCACAATAGAAATAGGGATGCCTGTAAAAACTTCAACTGAATATTGATATATAATACAACTGGGAAAATAGACGTCATATAGTTTCCCCTGCTTTGTATGGTAAATAGACTGAGTGCAGTAATTAGATTTAGGAACACGAAGCTTCCCTGGACCTGCCCATCTCCACTTATATATATTGGAGAGCTCTCAAGAGTGTATTCAGAAAGATACTGTACTCGAATACACACACACTCTGAGTGTATAACGTACAGAAGTGCAGAGAAAAGCTGTCTTTTCCTTTCAGTACAGTAAGTCTGCTTAATATTCATTTGTGGAATTTGTTATTTTCTTAAATATTGCAGTAAATATCATAGTAAAAATAATCTAGGTTATATAAAGCAAATATAAAATGATATGGTTGTATTATTAGTAATATCTAAGATCTTTATGTATCTGTATGAATTTATTAGTGCTTTTTTTATATTCTATATGTATTTAGTAAACTCCTGATTTTTTATTTTTTTATTTTTTTTGTTCTGTTACAGATAATTGTCCTCTTATACCTGGGCTGGATTTAAGGCATTGCTAGTCTTATCTTCCAGCACCTAGTATCATCTTTGCACTTGTCTGACAAACAGTGCACGACAATTTGTTGCAGTCTGAGGCATTTTCTAAAAAGACAGGGTACCATGAAAATCCTCGTAGCTTTTGCTGTAATTCTCCTGGTTTCTGCACAAGTTTTAGCCGCAGATATAGGACTAAATGAAGACATCGACTGGCCTTACAGTGACCAAATCCAGGTAAGATTTTTTTTTAATAGTTTAATTTAAAATTATGCAAAAATTATCTGCTTCAAATATATATATATATTTTTGTTATAGTGACCTTAAACAGTCAAATCCTTTACTGAGAAGCAAACGTGTGTTTGTAGTGAGGGCACAGCTGTTGCTGTCTTGTACAAAGCACTGCCTGCTTTGTATTTTACCAAGCTGATTAATCACTAAACAGCATAGTGTGGTTATTTGAGAACCAGTTTGCAAAATTAAAAACTTGAAAGCCAAGTTGAAAAAAATAATAATTTATTTACGTGATCTGGAGAGTTTAAAAAAAATAAATTATTTTTTAATCTTAATGTTCTTAGAATTAGTATTGTCTCTCTTTACTGCAAAGTAAAAGAAACACCTATATTCAAACTGTTATTTTTAAAGTATATAAGTAGGATATCAAAGCAATCTGATGCATTGTATTTGCAGGTATTATACTGAACAAATATGAATATTTCTTTGCATATGTAATGTGTATAAATTTAGACGCTAATGCGTAATATAAATGGTTAAACATATTAATATCTTTGAAATTAAAACAGGTTTATGATACTGGGAAATTTCAGGGAAGTTAATGAATTTGATTAAATCAAGTCATTGATTCATGTTTTTATAACAATAAATAAATATTCAAACATTTCAACGTGCATGTGAGCTAAACACATTCTCTTATAGCAAAAAGTAATTCACCCTTCCACTTCCTTTACTGTAACCATCAATTAGTGCATGTGAAGAATGATATTACTTTAATCAGTCAAACCAAAACCTCAAGCTATATTTCATTCATCCATTACTGACGAACGTAAGTGCATTAACTATACTTAGAGAATTGCATGAATAAGTGTGTGTTTGATTGATTTTACAACTCCTTGTGGGGGTGCAATGGTGCATGTGTGATAGTCTAAGGGGCTTCTAGTCTACCGAAAAGAAATCAGTTCTACATTAGCATGACCAGATGTTACCTTTAAGAGGAAGGGGACAGCTATGCTAAATATATATTACAAAGCAGCAGGAAAATCAATGGCAAACTGTGCAAAGTATTTCATGTATCCCCTGCACAAGGAAACCTGGTAAGCAATGTTCAAACATAATATATTATACATTAAAGAGGATACACTGTAAATCATTAAATAGTGTACCAGTCCCCCCTCTCTTTGCACCGACCAGCTTTGAGCAAACTAAGACATTAAAATAATTTTATTAACTTAAGACAAAAGCTGCTGTTAAAGTTTTATGGTATTTGAATATCTCTATTCTATAGGATACCATCACCAGCTTCAGTGGTACTCATTGCAAATGAGTTACAAGTTATCGTATTGCTAGTATATGTAACTGCAATCTTGGGGTTTGAACAGGTTCAACAGTTGGTAAACCGTCAACATAATCTATCCCACTGACAAATCTTTTAGAAATAACATTGTTTGTAAACATGTTGTATAGTTCTCTCTATTGATGGGGGGGAGGGGTAGGGAATGGGAGGGGGGGAACAAGTGTTAATTTGGATATATTTAGCTCTATAACATAATATCATTACAATCCAGTTTATTATTTGACACTGCTATGTACAGCAATAGTACTGGGTTTTCATATATGGTACTATTATACTTTATAACATATTCATTTAACTTGTTATTTAATTAACCATCCTAATGCTCTTTGTGTAACTACAGAGCAATAATATTAATATCAACAGATGGTCCATTTGTTGTTATATTATAAGCCTATAATATCATATAAAGCTCAGTTTATGGAGAAATCTATAAATTCACAATGCCCTTCAAGGTGTATTAAAAAATGTGTTATTCAGATATTCAGATATGTTATATATTGTTGTATCCCCAAGAAAAGAGAATTAGCTTTAGTTTTTGCACCACCAAGTTAGTATGCATTTTATTAACTGGAGGTACTATAAATATATAAATACACAGATAACATTATATATATGGTTGCATTAACAGTTATAACGAGGTCTTTATTTTACAGAAGAAGGCGTTTTCTGGTATTCTCCGGTGTTACACTGTACATTTGTGGTATTAATGAGATGCTTTTAATTCATTAAAGATTTGTTGTTCCAAGTTTTCATATTTCACTATTTTATATTCTTGATCCATTAAACTCATTTCCGTTGGCAGAATATACTCACAAACTGAGCATTAACTGGTATTTTATCTGTCAACATTACAATTATATTCCCGGACATATCACTCCGTATGTGAGTTCTAGGTCTAAAATTGACTAAACTGTTCTTGTCATATCAATCAATATGTACCGTAAGTGAATGTATCTAAGACAAAACAAATCAAATCACTTAATTAATTATATTGACGATTATGAAATAATACATTGGTTTTAATGACCTCTAGGATAAATGTTGAAGTTGGTGGACTTTTTCTTCAACATTAATGAATAAAGTAGTAGATAAAAACAGATTTCCTTTTCTAACCTGATCATTGTAAGAACTCAGATTGATTTTTCTCAGTTGGGTTTCAGGATAGTCTACATTCCATTGAATTTGCTCACTGCACCAGCCTTCAGTTCCTGAGCACATGGATAATCTACAATAAGTGTCTGCAACATTTTACATTCTTTACATTAAATCTTAGTCTTCGATTCTTTGCTGCAAATCATGAACTCTGTTTCTTCATATTGAACATTCTTTCATTGTCCCCCTTTCACTATTCCCCTACCCAACACACATATATATGTTCAACTACGCAGTAGATGATTTCGTGAAAAAAGCAACTGTTTTGATATTATTAGTATTTGGTGTTCATATAGTGGCAACATTCTGTAGCGTTGTACAAGAGTGGGAACACAGACAAACAATGAACACATACTAATAGAAAAAGAATCAAGCTAACGGCCCATGAGCTTTTACAAAGCTAGCAATTACAGTGCTTTTATACAAAGTGCCTAGCAATATAACCTAAATGTTATTTGGCACTCAGTACATTAAAAATAAGCTTGATTATGTTTTATGAAAAATTGCTTAAGAAAAGATATCATTACCAAAATAGACTAAATCAGCATTGAAGAATTATCCATTTCATTTCCTTGTGTTTTTAACACAATATAAATTTCAAAGCAAAGTGCATGTAAGGTGCGTTTAAGCTTTTTGCTAACATCTCAATCATGTGCCATTAAAAAGCTCAGTTCAATTTGCAATATATTCTGCACTGAAATCCCCAGAGAAAAACTTCCTAATGCTTTCTGCTTTTCATGCATTCTTAATTAAATTCCAGATCCATAAAACTTGACTTATTTCTTCTAACACGTTGAAGGGCTGGCATCTTTTTTTTTCTTATAGATTTAATAAATTAGACAAAAAAAAAAAAACGCAATAGTTAATTCCTTCTACAATTAGCACGTTGCATTATACAAACCTTAAAGCCACTCAAATGATTAAATATTGCGCAGTTGGACTTTATTTTACACTTGGCTTTTATTAACATAATTTGTCCACTAATGGATTTTAACTTAAGCTATGCGACTTTATCACTGAACAAATATACAGACCACCTTGGCAGTTATTAATTACACTTTGTGTTAATAGAGAGAGGAAAAACACTCTTCAGTGGGTAATTGTTACATCTGGTTCTATTTTAAACATTGTGTTCTGTATTCTATAGAATTCAATGATTGCACTTTTCATAAAATACTCAATTCTTACTATTTACCTATATGGACATACTATGCATTATCTAGATTGGTTTAGACTGATCTAGATCAATTTTGAATACTCTAGAACTAGCAGTTCTATGTTCTATAAATATTTTGTAATTTCAAGCAGATAATCTGCTTCATCTTATTGGATCTTGTGAAGTAGACATGTTTGCTAACTGTAAACCCTTGCATTATATACAATGTGGAATATAGAAATACTTATTAATCACTGTGAATAGTATCCAGATTTAGCAAGGTAAATCAAAAGCAATTTTGGGGGTAAAGTGTGAAATGCCATAAAACATTCCGTTGGTTTCCATATGGATTGCCCCACATTTAGCACTTTGCTCCAGTATAGCACCTGTTCCACCTTGGTTTCTATAGACTGTTGCATTGTACTGTATTGCATGTTGTGCAGTAGACATCACTGTGCACTGAATTATTTAACTAAAACACAAATTGAAATGATTTTAACACAGTTGCAGATTGTCCCCAGTATTAAATGTGTTTCCAGCAATCTTAGCATTTTGTGTGTTTCCCTTATTTTATTTATTTTTTAATCTTTGGAAATTAATTATTCTAACTGTTCTGTTTTTTTTTTTATCAATTAATTTTAGCACTATTATTATTATAGTAATTATTATTACCATAGTATTTTTAAACAACATAATTGCAATACATAAATAAATATAAATTGTCCATGTATTGCATAATTAGAGTAAATGACTACATATCACTTAAAATGCTGCCCCATCAGTTACTTTATATGTAGAATTTGTCCCCATGAAATATTTTTTTACATGACATGGTGCATTGTATTATGTGCTGTATGAGAACCCAAGTTATATTGTCCACATGGGATAGCCAATGTGTTCTACACTAACTGAATACTGGATGACTTCTTTTATTTGTTTAACCCCTTCATGTCAAATGAAATGTCAGGAAAACCATGAGAGCAAAATGTTTGCCTAATTCGAGTCTCACAGGAGTTAAATTATCAGTGACGTTCAGTTATGAGTTTCCTTGTAAAAACCCCGAGCATTTCCTAAGCAAGCCCATTAATATATTCCTTCCAGACAGAGAAAGAGAGAGAGAGAGAGGATGAGAGAGCTGCAGAATACTCCCAAAGTCACCTTGGGGAGAGCACTCCAATTATCTTAAAAGAGTGTTCCAATCCAGCATATTTTATTGACAAAACTATTTATCAGGGCTTAAATAAAGCCATCTGACTTATTGATCAATTGATTTAACATGGTACGGGTAATTACTTTACAGCAGTAAATCCATTCAGGATTCTAATATAATTTGACAATTTAAATAAAAGACACAACCTTTTTCTATTTTTTTTATAAACATAAACCATTACACAACTTTAGTATCTTAAAATTACCTTGTTCTGTTTCCCATACACAATAGATTCTAGTAATCTTTCACCTGAGCATGCCCATTCAAGCCTTATTTGTTCTGTCTCATCCAATATACATGCGCTTGCGTTAGTAATTCCGAGCCATATGTTTTACCTGTTTTGTTTTGTTTGGTTTGCATGGATGCAGTTTTTAATAAAGAAATTTCCTTCAGGACTCATTTGATTTCTGACTTTAATTTGACTTAATGAATGTTGCTCTCATTAGGCAGTGAAGGGTATATATATATTTTTTCCTCTTAATTGAATCGTCTTTATTTGACTTAACTGTTGGAAAAGAACCCAACAAGCCAATACAGTACATATAATAGAATGTAATGACTGTACATGAAGTTAATGCAAGTCTTAAGTAAAATAATTCAAAATTGTGGTATATCTGTAAGCAAATTGTGTACAGTAGCAATATTGTAGATGAATGCATGCTATAATCAGGGGGGCAGAATACATTATCAGCAAAGGCACAATGGGATATTTAATCGGGTAATATCTATTTAATAGACGCTCTAATTACATAAAATTCATTGGATAGAACTTGATACATTGTTCCAGAAGGCACTAAAACAACAATCTAAAAGTTTGATGTAAATAAGCAAAATAAAGGCAGTGTAGTGACAATAGTTATACTGATTACTACATCAACAAAAAGAGATCTTATCTATTATTAATATTTACTTTAGAACATAAACCAGTGTAAGAGACCTGCATAAAAAGCAAGCAGGTTTCTAAGTTACAACCTGATTTAGAGTCAATTGTAAAAGGCATGAAGTTTGCAATTTATGATCTTTTTAAAATCCACCTGGATGTGGAGTGGACTTTACATTTGACTTTTAGACAGTAGCAATAATTTCAAATGTGAGCCACGGTTTATTTTCTTGAACAGCACATTTTCTCTGCAAAGTCCGTACTTTTACTGTGAAGGTGTTCGTCCTTGACTTTTGCATCACAAATGCTTGGATTTTGCTCAACATTGCAATGAACTACTGCCGTGAGCTGTATAATGTATTGATAGGGGCTCAATTACTGGTTACACTGATGTAATGGCACATAGCCAGTGAGGCTAGACAGAATAGGGGGCAATGAAAATGAACATGTGACTCTCATTTGTAAGAAATAAAACACTTATGTATTTATATAGTGTGTTTTCGGGCAAACTAAGCCTTAGCAGTAGCTGTGTTGTTTAGCACAGTGTGAATGAATGTGTGGCTGGGAATAGTAAGATATTTCATTCATGCATGTATAGGGGTATAAGAAATCAGTTCTTTGGGAAGTGATCTGGCCATTTATCTTTCCCAGTGCTCTGAGTTGTTAGAATTTGTATTGGACTTTATTCTACTTTTTATGTGCTTTTTGCTACTAATAAACATTCATTGAGAACATCAGAACAATCTGCATCATTTGTGTAGGAAATGTACAGAAACTGGAGAAATTGGGGTTACTTTTGAAGGATATTCTGTGGCACGGAACATCTGACTGACTCAATACTATTTATCGTGCAAGAGAAAAAGATATTGTACCGTTTTAAAACTGTAAGATATCAAAAATAGTATTGAGAGATTTAATCACTACCGGTGATTTGTCTGGGAACTTGCAAGATTTGGACAGAAATGGTCAATGTTTGGAAAGAAAATCTGTAATTCAGCTTAGATGGAGATTTGTCAAACTCTTATTTTGGACCCACAGCTCACTCATTCAAGAAAAGTTTTTTGCACAGGAAAGGAAATTGCTTCATATTCCAATATTTAATATGTTCTGCACAAAAGTTTTGCTTCAATTGATTCAGTAAATTAACCTGATCATTCAGAAAAAACTAGGTGTTCACACAAGCATTCCCATCAGTTATACGCATATGGAACTGAGAATGTGTGAACACTTAATTCCTATTCAGTTCCCTAGTGGTGAGGTTTAAGATTGCAAGAATGAAGTACTTTACATGCCACCATTATTTATATATATATATATACTTATTTAGTGGCTATTAAATACATTGTTAAAAACAGATTTGCGCACACCAGTCAAGCCATAAGACTTACTTTTCCCGCAGAAATTGCAAATTTGCAGTGATGTTGTTTTCAATCACATTTTTCCCCACCATAATGTTCTTGGTGTGTGCCCTGCAAGTAACTTCAAGCCACAGTAGCAAGCAAGTAACCTACCTCATGCTGATGAGTTGCATTGACAACAAAACAGCTGTCCATGAGTGGTTCACTGGCTTTGCATCTCTTCCTGAGTTTTGTTCAAAGCTGTTGTATACAGCAAACACAAAATCCAAGGAATCCATGTTTAAAATGGAATAGTGGGCAAAAAAGTGGTTCTTTGTTGAACTCATTTACATATGTCCACCCAGAAACCAATGAAGTAGTAGCATCACTGCAAATGTGAGATTTCTGTGGAAAAAGCAAGTCTTATGGCTTGCCTGGTATGCAGATCTGTCTTTAACAATGTATTGACTATCCACTGACTTTAGGTGGAAGAGGTTTTCAATCACTTTCCCCACCCCACCCCTCCCTTCATACAACATACAAGATCCAGTGCACACACTCATTTACTAAACAGCAATTTCAAAGCTCACAGAATATAATAGTTTTTTTTTTTGTTTTAAAACACCTAGCCACCTATACACGTATCAGTAAAGGGAGCATATAGCAAACATATTAATACTGGAGATAAATAATCTACCAGGTGTATTAAAACAGATATAAAAAATAAAAATATGGCAATATGCCTACATACAATTGAATAGCATATACGCTTACAAATATTATCTTTACAGTGTAAGAGCCCAAAACCTGAAATGAAAGTCTACTAATGTACTCATACCAATGAATGCAATTTAACATTTGCTCCCTCAAGTTTATAATTGTTATTTCTACTATAACCTCTGTATGATATAGTATAACGATTGTAGGGGGACAACCACAAAGGCCCTCTAGTGGCTGTCTGAGTGAACAGTGTCAAGCAAAATGGACTTGAGCTCATTGCAAAACAACTAACAACGAGGAGGGACAAAGTAACCTCCCTCCCCTTTTACTAGAAACGATATGTGGAGAGGTGTACAAAATAATAATGTGTCCTTCCCAACCTGTGACCTTGAAGACAGGGAATAATAATATAAGGGTTACCGTAGGCTCCTTAATAACCAGGATGGTACCAATTCTTTCTCCTTGTCTATCACTCGTTAAAGAGGATTGCTATATTTAAAGAGAGTTGGCCTGCTGGCATCTCCTACTTTAAGCTTTATCTCCCGTGCTATGAGATGGGGATAGCAGTTAAATTGATTAATGGCTTCCCAAACTCCCAGCTTAAAGAATGTCTATACACACCACATATAGTGCCCATACCACCCCTTAACATAAAGTGCCAAAAAGTGCTGAGTGCTAAAACTGTACCTTACACCAAATGTCCCTAAATATATTTAGATAAAGGCTTTTATCTTTCATAACATTGTCACATAAAATAATCTTAGATTTGATTTAGAAAAAAAGAGAGCCTGATGTGAAAGTATATCTAGGCAGTGAAGGGGTTAACCCTACATAGAATTTGGTTGAGAGAAAAAGGAGAGCAAGGAACACTGCCTATAAAATATATACGTGTGTCCAGAAAAATAAAGATAAAAATAAAAAATATATTTATTAGTGAACAGGATACAAAGTGATTATTTCGTATATCCACTCCTAAACCGTCTGTATAAGTACATACAGGGGCATACGGAAGTGCTATGCAGAAATAAAAAAGGTTTAAAAACGAAAATCAACAGCATATGAAACACAGCTATTCTTAAGTTAATCTTTGCAATGTCTATATTGTCACGACTGGTAGTACTTTTAGCAGTTCGTATAACTATAGAAAAATTGCTGTCTATAGCTGTGGTCAGCTTAAGTTAATCTTTGCAATGTCTATATTGTCACGACTGGTAGTACTTTCAGCGGTTCGTACAACTATAGAAAATTGCTGTCTATAGCTGTGGTCAGACGGCAGGAGACAGTATTATCAGAGTGATGTTTCTGCCGTTGTGATTAGTCTCAATGATGTCTTAGAGTTATGGAGTACTGTCTATAACAGTGGTCACAAAGCAAGAGACCGTGCTGTCTAAGTAGTATCTCTATTGTAGTGACTAGCAATGTCTCGATGTAGTCTGTCAGGTCGCAAAAGATATATTATCTGTAGCAGTAGTTAGGACAGGAGACAGGTGCTGTCTAAATGCTGTCTTAGAGTTATACTGCACCGCAAGCTATGGTCGAAGTATCTCTTATTTCTGAGCTGCTAACTCCTCAGGGTAGTACATATTGTAAGTCACCCTAAAATTAGTAAGGAGAAAAGACAGATAGGAAGATATATATATCTCTGTGCCTTCAAGGGCACCTACCAGATAGGAGAGCTAACTACAGAAGATAGAAAGGTACAGGAGGAGAGAGTTATAAATGAATCAGAGGTTAGTCGGATAATGAATACTAACTGTGCCTTCAAGGGCACCTCCCCTCAAAACAACTCACTAGCTTGCGTCTAAATGGTTAAAGTATAACCAGTGTACAGTGTAAAGTCTTATCAGACTGACCCTCCCGATTCACCCACAGCCTATATATGGTTGTCGTTTCGGAATCCAAATATTTGAAAAATATTGACTGCTAGTGCAGAGAGGAATATTAGGAGGGAACAGAAAACACCCCGACGCGCGTTTCGCCGGTAAGGCGGCTTCTCAAGGGGAAGCTTGAGAAGCCGCCTTACCGGCGAAACGCGCGTCGGGGTGTTTTCTGTTCCCTCCTAATATTCCTCTCTGCACTAGCAGTCAATATTTTTCAAATATTTGGATTCCGAAACGACAACCATATATAGGCTGTGGGTGAATCGGGAGGGTCAGTCTGATAAGACTTTACACTGTACACTGGTTATACTTTAACCATTTAGACGCAAGCTAGTGAGTTGTTTTGAGGGGAGGTGCCCTTGAAGGCACAGTTAGTATTCATTATCCGACTAACCTCTGATTCATTTATAACTCTCTCCTCCTGTACCTTTCTATCTTCTGTAGTTAGCTCTCCTATCTGGTAGGTGCCCTTGAAGGCACAGAGATATATATATCTTCCTATCTGTCTTTTCTCCTTACTAATTTTAGGGTGACTTACAATATGTACTACCCTGAGGAGTTAGCAGCTCAGAAATAAGAGATACTTCGACCATAGCTTGCGGTGCAGTATAACTCTAAGACAGCATTTAGACAGCACCTGTCTCCTGTCCTAACTACTGCTACAGATAATATATCTTTTGCGACCTGACAGACTACATCGAGACATTGCTAGTCACTACAATAGAGATACTACTTAGACAGCACGGTCTCTTGCTTTGTGACCACTGTTATAGACAGTACTCCATAACTCTAAGACATCATTGAGACTAATCACAACGGCAGAAACATCACTCTGATAATACTGTCTCCTGCCGTCTGACCACAGCTATAGACAGCAATTTTCTATAGTTGTACGAACCGCTGAAAGTACTACCAGTCGTGACAATATAGACATTGCAAAGATTAACTTAAGCTGACCACAGCTATAGACAGCAATTTTTCTATAGTTATACGAACTGCTAAAAGTACTACCAGTCGTGACAATATAGACATTGCAAAGATTAACTTAAGAATAGCTGTGTTTCATATGCTGTTGATTTTCGTTTTTAAACCTTTTTTATTTCTGCATAGCACTTCCGTATGCCCCTGTATGTACTTATACAGACGGTTTAGGAGTGGATATACGAAATAATCACTTTGTATCCTGTTCACTAATAAATATATTTTTTATTTTTATCTTTATTTTTCTGGACACACGTATATATTTTATAGGCAGTGTTCCTTGCTAGATTTGATTTAGCATTGTCATTTGAAGACATGCCATCATTTTCTTCCCTGGGATATAGTAATTGCTAAACAAAATAAATGACCATCATAAATGCTTCAACTTAAAAAAAAAAAACCATTAAAGAGAAATGAAAATCTATGCCATAATGCATTGTGGCATAGTAGTAATACTCCACTTGCATTGCTCTTTTAATTTTTTATGCAACCCAGCCCTTAGTGGAAAGACATTTAACAATTTTAAGCGACTCTGCTATGCTAAAATTAAGTTTATTTTATTTAGCATTTTTGTCCTTTATAGATTGCGTCAGCCAAAGGTCTAGCAAATTAATCTTCCCATCTGGTGCAGCATTAACGAGAACACTGTTCCGCATCCACATTATCACAGAGAATTACATGATTTACTTATACCTATAAAACATGAAATAGAAGGGTTATTTTCAAAAAACAACCACTTGACTTGACTTGAGAACCCACTTAAAATATTTAAGACCAGTGAAGAAGAAAACAAAATCAAAATTTGTTGAGTTATAAAGTTTGCAAGTTAGTCTTCAATATTCCAAAATTCAAAGTGTATTAAACATAATATATGCTTTGTGCTTTTACTTTTCCAAAAAGCTTCAGTTGTTCCATGGACCACTTAAGGCTGTTTTTCAACCATCATAAAACATCACCGTGAAATGAAATGACTCTGCACTCTTCTTATCAAAAATAACCTCCCTGCTTACATATTTCTGTTGTTTTTTTCACCATAAATTCTATTGAACCTAAAAAGGTTTAAAAAATTAAAAAAGAGCTTTTTCATATGGAGCAATTTTTTTTCAGAATGTAATGTAATATTCAACATAGTTGGCTGACAAAACCTTCAGTTTCCCATAAGTGACGTTTTCACCAACTCCTTAATTCACACTTAGCTTAATTGTGAATTTCCGTATTATAGTACCCTGGAGAGCTCTTTTCTCCTACCTTCCAACAAGATAAAGTAATGGTCATGTGGATAAAGGCCCTGAAGCAATCATTAAATGGGAGGAATCACCAGTAAGTGGGCCAGCCTGAGCATAGAAGTGTTTCTCATTTAAATGGGTGGGAGAAGATAAAATTACATAACTCCTTCCTTCAACTAGATCTCTCAGATGTCTGTTCTGCTGGCCAAACTTGGAAATATTTTCTGAGGACCGCTAAGATTAAATGTTAATTATTTAATGACTAGTGGTTGTGCAAATCCTTTATACCAGGACAGTCATAGCAATAGAAAGTATGGCAAAAAACAGTTTTCATTCAGTAAAAAAGTGCCGTACTAGTAGGTCAAGTGACATTTATCGATGCTGGTGCTTACATAAGCCGATACTGGAGGTGACAACATTCTAAGGCTTATGAGTTAGGACATTATTGAAAGTTAGAAACACGGAGTGGGATATGGGGAAATCATATTAATATATTGTTTAAAAAATAGTTGAAATGATATAGAAATGAGTGGTTGTCTTGGGTGATTACACACATTTTCACATCACTGTATATCTAGGTACAGCATATTGTATGCATAGGCGCTTAATTGGCATCTCAAAGCAGGAGATGCTTCTCTAAGTGTAATTTTTTTTTAAAAGTTGTTTTGGTGTACAATGTGTAGATGAATGTTTTTTTTTTCCCAAAACTAGTTGTATAAAGTTATATAAATAAAATAAGAACTGTAAATGTTGTAAATAGTACACAACTTTTCTTTACCAACAAATCATCATTAAGTAATTTATTTTGTACATTTTGATGATGTAGGATACATTTTATTATTATACTCTTCATAGTTTTTTTTTAATTTTGCTAGCTATTAAGGTGACATAGTATTTGATAATTATCATAGCAGTCATAGCGTGATCAGATGTCTATCAGTGTTAAAATATAATGAAAACATATGTCTAACTGTGACTTTTTAATGAATTACTTTATTAGCATACTGTTAGCTGTCTTGGGCTGGTATATATTTAAAGGGACACTGTACGCATCAACACAAGAAATAGATCATGCCCCTGCAGTATCACTGTTCCACTCTGCCGTTTAGGAGTTAAATCGTTTTTGTTTCTATTTATGCAGCTCTAGCCACTCCTCCCCTGGCTGTGACTCATGCATCCTACATGAAAAAATGGTTTCGATTTCAGTCAGATGTTAGAGCCTGCAGGCTCTAGAAGGGCTATTAACCGAGGAGGAGATAAGAAAATCTAGATTAAACAGACTGTACAATACAGGAAGCTAGAATATCTAGGTTCTTTTTGAGGAAGTGCTTATAAAAGCTTTAAAGGTCACATGCAGAGAGGTGTGACTAGAGCTGTACAAACAAAGTGATTTAACTCCTAAATGGCAGATAATTGAGCGGTGAACTACAGGGGCATGATCTATACACCAAAAGTGCTTTATTATGCTAAAGTAGTTTTGGTGCCTATAGTGTCCCTTTAAGGTAATAGTAAAATAGGTGATTGATTATAAATAATAATACTTGAAGCAGGGCTCAAATCATCTGTGGTTCAGCATAAGACTTGAAATTTTGAGCTGTGAGGGATACATTGAGGGATATATTATCAGCAGGTAATGAAACATTTGTAGAGAGACATTAGAAGGTAAAATCTAACTCTTTTAAAATTCTATTTGGTTACTTGCCATTCTTAGCCATTTGAACTAGTCTAGAATTTAAAGCTTGACCAGCATCCTAAACACATACAGATGAGAATAAACTAAGAGCAATTCCTCTTCCTCTGACTGATCTAAAATGCAGACTTTCTTAAGCAACACATTTAAAAAGACCTGTAATCAATAATGACTACACACTATTTTAAAATGTCTCTAAAAGTGAGAAGCAGATTAGCTGAACTTAAAGGAACACTCTGGACATCAACACACCTTAAATGCATTTGTAGGTGTTGGTGTCATATTCATGCTGTGTTTTTCTTCCTATTAAAGAACCTTTAGCTTTACTAAAAAAATAAAATGTTTTTGTTCTTTCAGCAATAAAAATTAAAAGGAAGAACCTAAACATTCTGCAAAGGTTGGTGCAATGGTGGTTTATTCGGCCGTCACAGAAAACCAACACACTTCGGCACATTGGGTATCTTTCTCAAAGAGGTTCTTCCTTTTTATTTTTATAGCTTATAGTCCTGTGGGACCTGGACTTGCCCATGGCACAGACAGCCAAAATTGACAGAAACATTCCTTGATGCACATTACCCATTTGTGTATTTGATCTTTCTGCACCATAACCCTTAGTTATGTCTCCCCTTATCACAAAATATTTTCAGTGAGAGATCAGTGTGAGCTGAGCTGTTGATATGACTTAATTCCATAGACAATTACTGTTCTCAAATTCTTGCTAAGGGAAAAGGGGACAAATAAGAAGAAAACAGTGATTGTCTGTCATGTCTGCAACTGAACTCATATTGATCTCACAATGAGTTAGCTGAGTATATACTCTGAATACTTCTAATAAGGAAGTTGCATTGTAAAAAAAGGAGACATGGCTAAGGGGGTGGAGTTAAAGGGACACTATAGTCACCAGAACAACTACAGCTTATTGTCTTTGTTCTGGTGAGTAGAATTATTCCCTTCAGGCTTTTTGCTGTAGACACTGTCTTTTCCGAGAAAATGCAGTGTTTACATTACAGCCTAGTGATAACTTTACTGGCCACTCCTTAGATGGCTGCTAAAGCTGCTTCCTTGGGCAGTGCTGCGGAATAAGCAGCGCTACCCTTCAGTGTCTTCACCATCTGCATGCAGACACTAAACTTTTCTCATAGAGATGCATTAATTCAATTCATGTCTACGAGGAGTTGCTGATTGGCCAGGGCTGTGCTTGACTTTTGCTGGCTCTGCCCCCGATCTGCCTCCTTGACAGTCTCAGCCAATCATATGGGGAATCATTGTGATTGGCTCGGAACACCACTTCTGCTGATGTCAGCAGACAGGGGCAGGTCAAAGGCAGACAGGGGCAGAGCCAGCAGCTACAGACTTGAATACAAGTAAGATTTTACTATATTTAGGGAGGTAAGGGGGGAGCCTGGGGTGGAGGAAACGGGTGCTAGATGGTGGTTTTAACACAATAGGGTCAGGAATACATGTTTGTGTTCCTCACCCTATAGTGTTCCTTAAGTTGTAGAAAGTTTAAAAAAACATGCTAAAAAACACAACATGCCTATAAGGCCAAAGGCCTAGGGAGACCTTTTGATGTATAGTGTTACTACCTTGACTGTGGGCCGCCTGGATACCTTCTGGGCCGGTGCACAGCCGCACCGGCCTGTGTCTGCGGTTGCCGAGTGTCTGGCAGGAGAAGAGAGCTATGCTGCTCCCCTCCTGCCTGTGTGTAGGGTGGCCTAACGGTCTGACAGGAAGTGAGCACTTCCTGTCAGACCGGGAAATGCAGTGAGTCAGGTACAGGAGGGGGAGAGAGATAGAACTGGCACAAATGAAGGGGAGAGGAGAGAGAGATAAGGGTATGAGGCACAGGGAGTGGAGGGGGCAGAGAGGGAGGGTATGTGTCCAATGAAGGGGGGGGGAGAGTGGGGCTATGGGGCAAATGAAGGGGAGGGGGAAGAGAGGTAAGTGTATGGGACACAGGGAGTGGAGGGGGCAGAGAGGGAGAGTATGGGAACAATGAAGGGGAGGGGAGGGAGAGAGGGTGGCTATGGGACAAATGAAGGGGAGGGGGTAGAGAGGGTGGCTATGGGACAAATAAAGGGGAGTGGAAAGAGGTTGGTTATGGGACACAGGGAGTGGAGGGGGAAGAGAAGGAGGGCATAGGACCAATAAAGGGGGGGGAGAGTGGGGCTATCGGGCAAATGAAGGGCAAGGGGAGAGAGAGTGGCTATGGGGCAAATAAAGGGGAGGGGCAGAGAGGGTGGCTATAAGGCAAATGAAGGGGAGGGGGGAGAGAGGGTGGCTATGGGGCAAATGAAGGGGAGGGAGAGAAAGGGTGGCTATGGGGCACATGGAGGGAAGGGGGAAGAGCGGTAAGGGTATGGCACATAGGGAGTGGAGGGGGCAGAGAGGGAAGGTATGGGACCAATAAAGGAGAGTTGGGGAGAGAGGGTGACTATGGGGTAAATGAAGGGGAGGAGGGAGAGAGGCAGAAATGGGACACTGGAAGGAGGGGAGAGAGACACATGGGATAGGGGGCCCAGGGCAATTTTCGCACCGGGGCTCGGTGGCCTCTGGTTTATTCTAAAAATATTTGGGAAATGAAAAGCTTTAGACAGTATACAATGGCCTTTATCTTATCACTCAAAGTCTGAAATGTTAGTATAAAAGCAAAAATGCTACTTTTCTCACAAACAGTAGGTGTGACAGAAATATATAAATACAATTGGTCAGAGGGTTATCTGACCCTAAAGCTGTACTAAGACTGTTTGCATTTAAACATACTGTCCACATACAGTAAATACAGTTAAATATTTTTAAAAAGGGTAATTTAAATGGATGTAGCAAGCTTTCTTGAAAGCTAATGAAATAGTAGCAGTGAATTGGTATAGTCCATTGACTCCTCCCACCTCCTTGACTGTAGGAACTATATGAACCATTGAAACCTCCTGTGCTGTTTGAAAGTAGTGGATGAGCTTTTATATTCAGCCACTTTACAGGCCTTATATCAGTGACTATAGCTTCTGGCAGTGTAATAATTATTTTGCAGACTGGCAATCATAACTATTGTACAAATGAGGGCGAATGATGCTTTATAGACTAGATTTCATACTGCAAAATACATGTGGATAAAAAGTTTATACTCGATTTGGTGTAGTGATGTCAGTGTCATATATAAGAAGATGCTGGTGGGATTAAAGGATAGACAAATCCTGGAGAATAAAGCAAAGCACAGGATGTAGTCAAAATGACGGTGAGAAAAATTAATAAACAAATTCTTTTGTGATGCCATGGGGTACCTGAGAAATTATGATTATGATTTTAAGGGGAGAACTTAATTTATTTAAGAAGATCATTAGTAAAACAGGATGGTGGTGATATGAGATAGAGAACACACAATGATATGGTTGTAGGTAACATGTTGGAAGGATGTTATAAGGTGAGAAAATTTGTAGCATGATTAATACTACTAATAACGAACAGGTATGATATTCAGCAGAGTAACAGTAGGTTGATACCCTGGCTCCATATGCAAAATCTATCACTGATAACAATTCCGATGATAAGCACACCCTTCACTATCCAGATTGGCGTGACACATCCCTTTTTTCATTTTACAATATTACCAGTAATTATTAGTTTTTTGTGATGTACACTCTGATCTGTATCATGCTTATGAAGAATATTTTAAAAATGATGTAATGGTATTATTTTTACATTATGTCTCCTTCTAGGAAGAGCTGCAGGGACCAGTTTTTGAAAGTTTACTTCAGAGAATCGCAAGAAAACCTAGACCTGAACAGTTCTACGGTTTAATGGGAAAACGTAACAATGGTAAGTGGAACCGAGAGGGTATCAAAACCACAAAAACAAAGCATACCCATTTTTTAGAGATACTGTAAACAAACTATGTACAGACTGCCAACTTATAACCTTATCAAAAATGTTAAAAAGTTATACTAGCGTAAGCAAAAGATAAATAAGAAACAAAAACAAGAGAGCCCTGCATGAGTCACTTAATACAATTAATTTAACCAGAATTAAATAGCCACACCTGTTGGTTATTGCATAATAAAAAAATACATAACACATGGTTAAACCAACTAAAACACACCAAAAAAAAAAATTGTGGCATGTTGTGATTGGAACAAATAAGAGAAATCAGTGTGAATTCACAGGTCACTTCAATTCATTTTAAAATACTGGAACATGTTCAGTTTTCAAAGCATTGTTAGACATCTGTCCATAAAATAAACACCCGATCTCAAGTGATGTGAACACAAGAGAGTTGCAGTTACTCACAGTATAGCTATTACGTTTTATGGTGAAAAGTTTAACTTGTGCTATAGAAAGTGTAGAGGTAGAAAATAAATGTATTAAACATTGAGATGAGTAAAAGTACAACGAGGATACATTTCTGACTTATTTACTATGCAAATTGATATTAGAATATTTATTCCAAGAATGTTTACACTTTGAATGCCATGAACAGGAACGTAAAATGCATAAATAGCCCATACCAGGACTATATTTACACCCTACCCTACCAACCCTACCCTACCAACAAATCTCATAAAATATCTTGCTTCATGATTTAAAGGATGTGAGAAAATAAGGAGGAGATAGACAGTTATGCACTCTGCCTATTGGCAAACCTCACCTTGCTAGTTACATTGCAGTTGAGTTAGCACTCCGTTGCAGCATTAGATGGCAGTTCACATTAGCAACTTTGAGATGTTGGAATAGATTTTTATACATTGTAACTTTCACTGAAAAAGTGACATGTTGTGGGGAATACATGTTGTGGGGAATACACATTGCTTCTTTTACATGAGATAGATAGGGAAATATTACTTTAAGATTAAAGAATCTGTAGGCACATGATATTAACCCATTATGGTTTTTGGTAACAGCCATTCCAAGTAAAACAACGTGCTTAGAGGGCAAGAATAAAACACAAACATTAAAGACTGGCAGTGTTTTATAACCGGAATTTGCAAAGTTCAACTTTCCTGGGGTGTACAGATTGTACTGTGACAAATGGTGAAGTTACAGGGAAACTACGACTAAATGAACGCTAAATATGACATTTCTTAAGGTCCAGGAAATACATTTCTTCTAGAAATAAGACTTATATGCACTAAGATAATAGGCATAACATTTCTCCTTAATTAATTGTGCAAATGCAAACCTATATTTCAATAGCCCATAGAAATATAAATTGTAAATATGGAAAAAGGCAGGTCCAGGTACTATTCTGGGGCAAAGTGCTAAATAAGGAATAATCACCATGGAAACCAAAAGAATGTCTCTCACGTAACACCTGCAATGGCACCTATTTTGCCTTTAAAATTCTCCCCCGCCCCCATAGACTTTACAGCAAATGTCTGAACAAATCAAAATATATGTTTGTTACTACTGCATTAACTGAAGACTTGTACTCCTCTTTTTTCCCCTAGGATTTGGTCAGATTTCACGCAAAAGTAAGTGTGCCTTTAATTTTAGCAAATGTATCAAAATAAGATCTTTAAAAGTACCTAATAAATAATTTGAGGATTTAAAGAACCTTGGGCATTCAAACGGTATATCTTAATCTTTTTCTGGGTGTTTTTAGGTGTGAATTATTATACCTTATTGATTTTCTTTCACAAACCATTTTTTTTTCTGATTATACTCACGTGTTTTTTTTTTTTTGATCATGCTTCAAATCTTCACTTTTCTTTGATTCAAAATAAAGATTCAGATTATAGTTCCCCTGATCTGAAAAATAATGGTTAGGGTATCATTTAGTTAAGAGAACAATTACTTCATATGGATACTCCTAGTGAGTATGCAAATAAGATGCCCTTTAATTAAATCTTGTGATTTACACCAATTGCTTTCACTCTCTTAATCACTACCAAATTAAGGCACTCAATTTCAGTGAACAATTTGCTGTTAAGACTATAAGGACATAGTTTATATATATTTTGTTTTTTTCTAGGATTTGGTCAAATATCTCGCAAACGTAAGTTGGCGATGGAGATCTAGTGATTATTATTGATGTCTTACAGCAAATTTCAAACACATTTATTTATCCAGCAACATAAATAAAAATACGTTTTTAGATTAGTTTTGAAACCAGCGCAGAGAAGAGATGTATAGAACTAAGGCCTCAATTAATATTTTTGGATAAGGGTTTGAAATTATTTAATATTTAATATTTTTTTTTATTTAATATTTTTGCATATACTTTTAAAAACATTTTTTTTCAAAATATTAAAATATTAAAAATATTATGTATAAAAAATATAACAATATATAAAAATATTTTTCAAAATGTTTTAAAGTTTATCCAAAAATATTAAATAATCTGAATAGCTTGTGATGCCTAAATGTGAAAAAGAAATACAGATTAATTTTACCCTTTAACTTACATATTACAGTCTTGTTCTCAGTAGTTCAGCCAAGGAGCATAGTGGGAAAACCATTAAAAAATGGTCTGTATATCCATAAATTACTTCAGTTAACTAATTACCCATTATCAATGTGCAAGCATCAAGAATGTTTTACCACCACTGTGTATTTGTTAATTTTCCCTATGGTTGTTTTTTTTTTTAAATAGATTAATAAAGTTGTACATTTTAATACTCTGGTATTCAATATAAAGGTCAGTTATGGAGATGCAGTCCTTAATCACTCATTTTCTTTATAACTTTAATTTTTAAAACCAGCTCAAGTTAATAGAAGGTTATTAATTGGAGACAACCCTGCAAATGCAATCATGACTCACTCATTTCTATATTAATCCAGGATTAAATACAAAAATATTTAATTCTAATAAATGTATAAATACGATTACATAAGATTATCTTTATAGACTGGTTATTGATAATAAAATAAATAAAATAACAGCATAACAATGTAACTGTATCAATATTGGGCTTTTTAAACTCCTCCCCTCTCAGAAACAAAAGTATTTTAACTAAAGTTCTCTAAAGTAATACATTGAAACTTTACATGCGTGTTTTACATATTTACAAAAACTATTAATCCCTTTCCATTGCAATCAGAGTGTATAAATGCTGTAACCATATTTACACAACTCAAACTAGGGACAAACTTTTTTCAAATAAAGAAAATAATATTTATGTAGGCAGTCATCCTTAAATATAATCAAACGACTACCATACCTAACTACTGGCTGCTTGCCACTAATTTGGTTAATTATTTTTTGGCTTCCACCAGTTATTTTCTTGCCAGGATAAATGTTAAGGTATAAATTGTATTATGTAATGAGAAGAAAATAACTTTAACTAGACTCAGTCATTAAACCCCAAAATGATCAATACGCCATGAAACACTTTCTGTTGTGCTATGTTTTTTTACACTGCAGTTGTCAATATATTTTAATAGCCTAGTTCAACCTTTCTTCTTGAATTGATGATACACCGTTTATTAAACCAACAACTCTACTTAAATGCCCTATTTTGTTTGAGTACAGTAGCCATTTCAAAACAAATTACAAGGTTTTAAAAACTTCCAAAACAAGAAAAACAGAAGCCATATGTGTGCTTGGGGGCAAAATGTATGTATGAGGTGCCTTTAGGCAATTCTTATGTGTCCTTTCCCCCCCAAAATACAATTCTTTGCTACCTGTATGTAGATATATAGATAGACAGACAGACAGACAGACATAGATAGATAGACAGCCAGACAGACATAGATAGATAGATAGATCATAGATAGACAGGCAGACAGAGATAGATAATAGACAGACAGATAGATAGATATATAGATAGATAGATAGATACATGGATAGATAGATCGATAGATAGATAAATAGATAGATAGATCATAGATAGACAGGCAGACAGAGATAGATAATAGACAGACAGATAGATAGATATATAGATAGATAGATACATGGATAGATCGATAGATAGATAGATAGATAGATAGATAGATAGATAGATGGATAGATAGATACATGGATGGATAGATAGACAGACAGACATAGATAGACAGATAGATAGGTAGATAGATAGATGGATAGACAGATAGATAGATAGATAGATGGATAGATAGATGGATAGACAGATAGATCGATAGATAGGTAGATAGATAGATAGATGGATAGATAGATAGATAGATAGATAGATAGATAGATGGATGGATAGATAGAGCACGTGCAATACATTGTAAAGTGCTACAATGGACGCTATAACACTTTGGGCAGTTTAGGTCAAAGTAGCTAAATTGGAAATGTTTTAATTAAATTTTCTAGTTTGTTTTTAATTAGTCACAACTCACTCTTATTGATTAATAAACCCATCAGTCCTACTTCTTTCAGTTACAAAATATATAAAGACTCAAATAACAGTAATGTTTGAAAGATAGGCCCCCGAACATAGATCGCCATTTCAAAAAGTTTTTTCTTCACTCCTCGAATGCACGGACATTGTTGAAGATAAATAATAACGAGGGAAACATATGATGAATTGGCATAAATGGAAGCTAACGGATGAGCCAGTCAATTTTACCTTTTTAATGTCTTTTACTAGTTTAAGTGTTAGTATATTAGCTGCACAGAATATTTGTGTGAAACCAGGTATTTTATTCAGCAAACGTCAATTTGTTATGAAAATATTTAAGTCCCTTTAAAGAAAGATGTTGATATGAAAAATAAATTCAGAAACACCATCCATCAAATGTATATTTTGCAGGGTTTAAATCAGATGCCTTTTATGGACTTATGGGCAAAAGATCTTTATACTCTGGTATGTATCCCTCTTATCTATGGTGATAGATAAAAAAAAACGTAAAAAAAAAAACAACAAAAAAACATAATGTCATGCTTTTTGCAAGAAATATTTCTGTACGTTATTCATTGATATAGGCTTTAAACAATGATGTATTTCATTATTAATTTTTCTTCATTAAATTTATAGATATAGTATAAATATTTATCAGCATCTGCAGGTATGTTTATATATCCAAAATAACAGAGTTTGCTGAAATTGTAATATATACACGTATATATAACATAGATACAAAATATAAACCATGATTAAATTTAAAGGATATAAGTATATCCATTATAAATGCCAGGGCATACAAACAACTGGCAGATGTAGTGTAGTGGAGAGTCAGGTTATAATATGTTATCTCTATATTATTTTCTTATTTCATTCTCATGTAAACCTTTTTTTTATTATCTATGCTGGGTTTTATTGCAGATATATAGATATTTTTAAAACTATTTTTATAGATCTACCACTTATAGATCTACTCGTCCTAATTGACGTGAATCCCTTAAAATTCGTTCCTGTGCAGAATACCGTATTTATCGGCGTATAACACGCACCGGCGTATAACACGCACCTCATTTTTAGAAAGAAATTCCAGGAAATTTCCCCCCTCCCATAGTATTCCCCCCCCCCTCATCCCATAGTGTTCCCCCCTCATCCCATAGTGTCCCCCCCCCTTCCATAGTATTCCCCCCTCCCATAGTATTCTCTCCCCCTCCCCTCCCATAGTATTCTCCCCCCCTCCCCTCCCATAGTATTCTCCCCCCCTCCCCTCCCATAGTATTCTCCCCCCCTCCCCTCCCATAGTATTCTCCCCCTCCCCTCCCATAGTATTCTCCCCCCCTCCCCTCCCATAGTATTCTCCCCCTCCCCTCCCATAGTATTCTCCCCCCCATAGTATTCTCCCCCCTCCCCTCCCATAGTGTACTTCCCCCCCCTCCCCTCCCATAGTGTACTCCCCCCCCTCCCCTCCCATAGTGTACTTCCCCCCCTCCCCTCCCATAGTGTACTTCCCCCCCCCCCCTCCCATCCTATAGTGTACTTCCCCTCCCATAATTACTTACCTGTCCTGAAGCGTGGGCCGGCTTCACAGCGCGCACCGCGGTACAGGAACTTTAATTTCATGTTCCGGTTTCCGGCGGGACTGAAAGGAAGTGTGCACACTATTGTGCACACTTCCTTTCAGTCCCGCCGGAAACCGGAACATGAAATTAAAGTTCCTGTACCGCGGTGCGCGCTGTGAAGCCGGCCCACGCTTCAGGACAGGTAAGTAATTATGGGATATCGGCGTATAACACGCACCCACGATTTTTCCCCTATTTTCAGGGGAAAAAAGTGCGTGTTATACGCCGATAAATACGGTATTTAGCCATTCCTTCCAAAAATCATACTGCGTTTTGTCCCATTCTAATTGGCAAACAATTCCTTTTTCCATTTCACATTGTGTTATCTGATTTTTTTTATTTGAGGCCAGGGTGGTACCTTAAGAGACTTCCAGTTTCTTGCAATTAATAATTTGATAGCAGTTAGCATGTGAAGAATTATCTTTGTTGCTTTAGTGTTTAGATTTGGAAGATTTAGATGTTAGAACACCTTTTCTGGGGTTAGGTTGCAGTCTATTTAAAATCTCCCAATTATTCTCTGAGATATGTTACATAGTTACATAGCTGAAAAGAGACTTGCATCCATCAAGTTCAGCCTTCCTCACATATGCTTTTGCTGTGGATCCACACAAGCTGTATCTCTGGGCAAGCCCACCAAATGCGCAGGAAATCAGCCTGTGTGGAACGTTAAACAATGATTTAATTAGTAATGTAATGAGGTATCCTAATCAAACCTTGTAGTTCAGCTTTCATGTCAAACAATGCTAGATATATGATACAGAACATTGCTACAGAACTGCTGTCAAATGCTTATTAACTAATACTTAATCCATAATGCCTTAACTTGGAATGTTTAGGAATAGGTTTAAACTCCATTAAACTAAATAAGAGCCTCTTAATTGTCTGAGCTACTACCTCGTACACACAGAATGTAAAAACTCTTATTTGCAATTTAATGTATTTAACACATAGGAACCACCTTAACCCTAGAGTAACCCTTCATATCTGAACAGTGGATAATTTCTACTCTTTGATATATTTTATAGAAACATATAAACATAGAATGTGACAGCAGATAAAAACCATTCGGCCCATCTAGTCTGCCCAATTTTTATATATGAACTCTTTAGAGTACATATGACACCAGGTATTCACATGAATAAAATCTATTTATGGTGACGTTCTTGCCAAGTTCAGTCTATTAAGTAAGAAGAAACAGGATGCTAGTTGGAACAATTCTCAGGTCAATGGGCATGGGCAACAAGATCTGAGTTTACAAAGTACTCATTGAGGTTACTTTGTCAGTTTAAAATGTGGTCTCATCAATTCTCAATTTTGCAAACCAGGAGAAAAGTGAAAGCACTGGAATGAACCTATTTGGTGGACATATTCATCCACCGTATGGAAGCAGGCTGACTGCAGAAAATTTCCCATTCTTCTAACCCATTGGAACTCTGCAAGCTTCAACTAGAGGCCAGTTATAAGTGGAATTCTATGCCACAGTTTTGTTTTCCCTTCAGGTACAATTAAGGTTCTAATCAATTAAAACTTGATTTTTCCAAGTTACGTCTAAGCAGGCAGGCAACAAGTGTGACTGAATAGAACACGTTACTGCACTCCTTCATGTCCATTCCATTTTTTTGGAACAACCATGATACCACAGAAGATTGTCTGGGATGCTACATCTGGCTTAAGGCTTTGAGGATGCTTATTTTTGTAGAAACAAGGAGTTTATATTCATCAGATTTATTTAGGAAAACTTTCCAATTCCCTTTAAGTCTCATTGTTTCTTTGGGAGTTTGCTTAAAACAGTTGAAGGAAACTATCCTGTGCTGTAGTTAATGTCCTGGATAATATCTGGTTTTACATGTAAAACAATTGGGCCTAGTATATGGAGGTCAGTGCTTGTATGCTAAAAAAGATGCCACCATGGAATTCTGAAGTCTGTCTGATAGAAGGCTCTTGGTAACAGAAGATCTGGCATATGTGGAGATATTTGGAGATATATAGAAATATCAATATATGGAGATACAGCATACCTACAATAAAGGAACATAAACTATCTAATGTAGCGTGTATTAATATAAAATAACAAACTGCAGTCACAGTTGTGATATGCAGTCACCCTGAGCCTGAGGAACCTACATCTTGCTCTGGTGAAGATCCACTCCCACGAGAAGTCACATATCTCTTGAGAACCTGATGGAATCAAAGCAGGATATATAATAAATTTTCACCAGAGCAGTCATGAAACTATCACTATGTCCAGAGTGTGATCATCTAAAAGCAATATCTACACAAGGAGAACAATGTCCCTAGTTATTTTTAGCCATGGGGACCTTATCTAAACATATCCTATTTCGACTATAGGAACTATGATACTTGAGCAGTTATTCTTCCCTAGTAGGTGGAATGATACATTTCCTTTTGTCTCACATTTATATTTCCAAGAAAATGGGAAGGGGATGTTATCTTGGAAGTTATTAGGTTTTTTTTTTTTAATGACTCCCTACCATAACAGTTATTCATAATTTTAGACTTTATCAGCAGTTAGACATGGATGCTAAAGTTAAAACAGTTGTCCGGTTTTACTTTTTTACTTATTGTTATGCAATTTGCTTCGCTTTAAGATTGCATATTACCCAGATATCATTCATTAATTTATTTTTATTTATTTTTTTTGTAACAACTGTGATGGGAATATATCAGAGAAATTTTATGTGCCTAGTTGTCTAGAAACTTATAATATTTTTCTCATTAGGCAGACCAAATATGCATAGTTGTCATTCCGCTGTTGCCTACTTTAGTTATATTGACAGTATAACCCATACATGTCATCAGCTCAGTTAAGGAACAATAATTCTGATCCAACCGTATAAATGATGCATACTTAGCCATGTCATGAATACTTAACCATGCCAGACACTCAGAAATAAACATTTACAATGAGATTAAACCACAAGTGAGATCATTTTAACAACAGCATACTGTAACTAGAACATTTCTAGAGTAAGAACAAATCTTTAAAATTCAATATAGAACACGTGAGAATACTGAGTACAGTCAAGAACTCAAATATCTTGTTTTTTGGTGGGTCGGGCTCAGTTCTCCAGCTAGTTTAACCTCTTAAGGACCAAACTTCTGGAATAAAAGGGAATCATTACGTCAGACATGTCATGTGTCCTTAAGGGGTTAAGCTCAACTTATGCAATTATTTATTGATAAAATATTTTACCAGGAAAGATACATTGAGATTTCTCTCGTTTTCAAGTATTTCCTGGGTCCACAAATCATTGCATTGTTACAGTTAGTGTACAATAAAATACAAATACAATATTAATATACAATATATACAAAATGTAACATAGAACAGGTAGGATTATAATTATAAAGAGAACCTAAGCCATTTTCATATCAGACCAATACCACTCAGAAAGGCCGTCCAAATCAGACACACTCTAGACATTTGCAAACAAACACAGAACTTCAGACAAATTGCATTTCAGGCACACCTCAATGACTAAACCTAACCAAGTCAAAACAATTGTCTGGAGTTGTTTACCTTTTATGCAAAGTTAACCATTTAACTTTTTTTATAAGAATTGCACTTTTTTTTTTTTTTTTTTTTTTTTTTTTTTTTTAAATTCTTTATTTTTGTTGTGCATGGTATAACAACAGGCTTGTTTAGCCACAATAGCAGTCACAAGCAGTAATGAATGAACAGGTAAGACATAACGTGGCATATGAGTGTACAGCACAATTTTAGTTTTGTAAGAGAAAAAACATAAGAAACAAGCTATTCCGGTACCTATGCCTATCTGAGTAGGCTGTTATATGAAAAGTGTTAAACAATGCATTAGCTTAGGTACGCATTATGTAGTTACATTGCGAGGTCGTAGCAGAAGGATGCCTAAGGTGGACGGTATTATGCGTGTTAACAAGATTAGGCTCAGGCTTAAAAGAGAAAACAAATAAAATAAAAATAAATAACTGTTGAACTAAGTTTGCGAACTAAACAGTTAATGGAAAGCAGGATACAAGTCAAGTGTTACGATTCACACGTGAGTAAGGCAGGCAATATACTTTGATCTAAACATAAATATCCCTGCATGCGAGATTCACTAAACTGGTTTACAAGCGGTACACGTTTGTTACATAAGGGGAGCAAATTAAGAGAAACAATTAGGCCTACATGACTGACTAAACACACTTAACAGTAAATTTGTTTAGGCTATCTTGACACAATTTACTGTGCTTAGTTCTAATGCTATATATGTTAAGTGAAAGAGTGATAATCTGCTTTGTCCCTTTGGTATCATTCTAACAGGTTAATACAAGACGGGTGCTCAGTTAGGGTTAAACAGGCTGAACGGTGAATTGTAAGATTATAAAGTTACAGGCTTTTGTACACAGGTGAGACATTCTACTCTAGACTTGCTTATATAATAGGGTTAGCTTGCAGGCAAACCTGCAGTTTATCAAATGTGTAGTTCTCCTGGCATATGTGTTGTCAAAGAATGTAAGGAGCCTGGTAGGACAGTCCGCTGGTGCCTAGCCGACGCCCAATCTAGAGGCCTTAACTTGGGCCTCGGGATGGACGCCTGTGGTCATGGATGCTGCAGGTACTCCTCCATTGCCTCCCAGTCCTGTGTGAATGCCTTGGGTGGGGGGGACATATGCCTTGTGGTGTGACAGTGTCTCCGCTCCCCTTGCTGATTGGCGAGTGTGAGGTTCAGTGTGTCCCTTTGTTGTATAGGTGTAGCTCTTCAGAGTGCTGGTTGCAGCTGTGGATCGCTGCAATGGGGTGGAGTGCTGACAGGCCTTCTGGCCTTCGCCTGGTGTAGGCCGGGTGCAGGTACCTCGAGTGCGCCAGTTTAGCTTGTGGGGCGGCAGGCAGAGTTTGGTGGCTCTCTGAGCTTGTCTGGAATCAGGCTTGCAGTAACGGGTGCTCGGTCTGCTGCCTTTAAGTCTGGGTAGAGCTCTCACGACCTTCTGCTGCTTTGTGTCAATCGGTGGCGTTGCCTTGCGTTTCAACGGAGGTGCCTTTGTGTGAGTAGTGGCGGACCGTCGAGGGACCGCTGCGGCTGCATGATTTTGTGCCAGCATAGCCTCCCACCGTGTCCAGAAGAGGTCAAATGCCGCTGCTATACGATCCTCCTGATGGCTCACGTTAGGTATCCGCGCTGAGAGAGGTTGGGCGGGTGGGGGCATTGAGGCTCGGTCTGCGTCCGCCATCTTGGCCTCTGGGTAAGTGCTGTTTGCAATCCCGATAGCTTGTGGGGTTCCGTAGCCCTGTGGAGTCTGGACCGGGATAACCCCCGCCGGTCCATGGGGGGGGGGACAGGGGCGCTTAGTCGTCGAGGTGGCTAGCCGCGGCGGTGGGAGGGCGGCCGTCCCTCCCGCGCTCGCCATGTGGGTAGGCCTCAATTGCTTGTTCGGCGAAAGTAGGTCATAGCATCGTGTGAGGGGTAACATTCTGTTCCGCTTGTAGTCCCTTCACGGTTGGTGACTGTTGTGGCCCGATTAGTGGCTTTTTGAGCTGAATATTTGCGATAGAGTGCAGCTTATTGCAGGAGCTTGTGAGGTTCACGTCCTCCCTGCTCAGCAGTCAGGCCCCGCCCCCAAGAATTGCACTTTTAGGAGGAATCAGATGGGAGGAGTAAGGTGCAAATTGTGTGGGTTCTCTCTGTAATGGTACAAGTTGGGCTAAATGAGATTGGAAACAAAGTGGGGACCCACCAAAGGGCAATCTATTTGACTTGCCCAGTTTCCATTATTCTCTTGCCTACCATAATAAGAAAATGACAGACTTTATATCCTTTCTGGCTACTTTCATATCAAATACACCTTTTTGTCTTTCTTTAATTTAACTGCTTTCCTTTTCTTATTTCTCTATGTCTTATTAGCATCCAGGCTATATAAACAAAGATGCTCAAGTATCACCACATAATTGTTTTAATTGGTGGGAAAGTAGATTAGGGGACTTAATGTGTTTTTGAGACAGAATGTTACAGTAACGTCTTTGTTTGTTCATGCATATTTTATAAGCATATTTTTTTCTTTATTAATTTCATTTCTCTCGGCTGTTATCTCTTCCATTTAGTTGTCTTCCTTCATTTCTTACTTTTTTTTCTTTAGAACAATAGATCACTGTGGTAATACAATAAATATAACTTCTACTAAATGCTATGGTACCCACTAAGTCCCCATGTTCATTTTGCTGTTTTCTATATTAAAACCACATTACAATGGAAAATAAATGACAACAAGAGATTAATTATAGGATACATAAGACTGAAATAAACAACAGTGGTTTCAAAATAAGTAAACACTGTAATAAGAGCTTCATGGGTACTTTGAGTATTGGGATTAAGGTAAAAATACTGTTATCCTAAGATTTGCAAAGACTAGTAAAACAAAAAGAAGACAATATATTCAGTGCTTACGCAAATGTTACTTTGATTGATATTATCCTGACAAGTTCATGTTAACATTTCTTCTATCTATCTATCTATCTATCTATCTATCTATCTATCTATCATCTCACTCTCACTATCTATCTATCTATCTATCTATCTCTCTATCTATCGTTATCTATCTATCCATCCAATCCATACATCCATACAGCCAGCCATTTATCTATCTATCTATCTATCTATCTATCTATCTATCTATCTATCTATCTATCTATCATCTCACTCTCACTATCTATCTATCTATCTATCTATCTCTCTATCTATCGTTATCTATCTATCCATCCAATCCATACATCCATACAGCCAGCCATTTATCTATCTATCTATCTATCTATCTATCTATCTATCTAATTCTATCTATCTCTATTTCTCTATCTATCTATCTATTTATCTATCTATCTATCTATCTATCTACCCATCTATCTATCTATCTATCTACATATCTATCTATCCATACAGCCAGCCATTTATTCATTCCTGTCTTTCTATAGCAATCTGTTTATGTATCTGATGTTATCTATGAGCTTGACAAAGACCTCGTAGCAGGTTGAAACGTTGCTGCTCTGTCACTCTTTTGACCTAATAAATCTTGCAATGGTTTGAACACCTTGAGTGCCTGGAGAACCTTTTCCTCTTTGCCTCTGGTTTTATCCATATTTCTATATACATGTGTCTGTTTGTGTATCTTAGCTGCCTTTCAGTATCTGTAATCACTGTATCGTGCACTGTCTATCAATACCATTAGTCCTAGGGCAACACCAGTACATATATCTAATTGAGATTGATGAGAGCCCGATAGATCCTGTTCACTTGAGGGCAGCTTCCCATTATGCTAGAGATGGGACTACCTCTTCTTGTATGACAGTATGGGAGAGAGACTGAATTAGTTTAAGTGTCTACAGAATGGCTGCTGCCTGGTAGTGTAACGTGTATCAATTCCCAGGAGTTAGCAACACGTGTGTCCCAGTGATGCACTAAAAAAAAAAAAGCAGATTTGTGTTTGTGTGTGTATATGCTTGTATGTGTTTGTGTATTGCATAAAACAGCAGCTGGAATAGCAGGAAATATATATATATATATATATATATAATAATTGAAATAAAAAAATTAATGTAACATAAAATATTCACAACACTAAAGTATGTATTAGGGTAATATAATGCTGAGAGATCTGGAGAAATACAAAATAACTTTTGGTCTTGTGGGTTAGGATTTTGATGGCATTATTTTCCAATTGTACATATTTCCCAATTATCGGTTGTCTGCTTGGCTATTGTATCGTTTTATATATATATATATATATATATATATATATATATATATATATATATATATATATGTGTGTGTGTGTATATTTACAAAAATCTATTTCTTTTTTCTAGGGTCATCAGAAAGAAATACACTACAGAATTATGAAAGAAGACGTAAATGAGAACTTCCTTATGCTATCCGTTAAACTTCATTCATTGAAAATGAAGATGAAGTGTATTATATAATACCCAGTGTAAAATGAATACTTATTTATTTTAAGATCTATTGTTTTAGCTTGTACATTCAATAAATTTATTATTTTTAATAGTGTGGCAATGATATTTGCTATCTAAATGTGCTGTGATTTCCCCATTCTTACTCTTTACAAACTACTGGAAGACTACTGGAAGAGGCAAAAATACATCAGTGATCTAAGTGAAGAGACCCATTCGCCAATTCTAAAATTCCCCCAAAAATATTGTTTCATTATATTCATTTCCAAAGCAGTGAACAATCAGCGTCAAGTTCAGTGAGACAAATCGTTTCCTAGTTTTGAAAAAAAAAAATGGTGTAATTTTGTCTTCAATTACAAATCAGTATCATTGCAGCATGTTCTTATTTTCAAATGTGAATCAAAAGTCTTCATTTCACAGTCTAGATTTTTTCTGATAGTGGCACTTTGAATAAAAAAACTTGAGATTTTGCAACATTTCTCTGTGTCAGTAGTATATTCATTTCATGTAACCTGGTTTCTTCATGCATGGTGTGATAAGAGTCGATGCAGGAATGAAAAAGGAGGGCATTGGTTTATGAAAATCAATGAAGATCAACCTTGGACCTGCATGTGTTGCTGGAGAACATTTTCCATCATTTCTTGTCAGTCAATAGCTGTCAACACCTGGAAGGCCAAAGTTGGAAACTCATGGTTTACAAAAGGTGTTTCTTTGTAGTACATATTTATTGGGTTTAACATACAGGACTACAACTTCCTTTGGCATTAGCTATAGGTTCTCTGGCGGCATTGAAACATTTTCCCTGGCCCCTCATTGAACATTTATCTTTCATGATCACTCCAAAATATGAAATATATTTTTCATGTTGGTATTGCACCACAGTGTTTAATCCTTTAATGAAAGTTATAAAACCAAACATACAGAGTTTTTAACTGTGCAGGAAATAGAAACGGGCCCTTCAAATTGTTATTGATGCTATATAATCAATATGCAATGAAAGAACTTAAAAGCAGCTAGTAATATTTAACAAATATTTTTAAAAAAAACCATACAAAACAAGTTTAGTAATTATCAATAAATGGTATAGGTACTGTTAAAGTTTATAGTAGGAAATAGACAAGTAAAAAAAAAACAGTCAAACTTAGACTGTCCAATTTTTTGCCGATCGGCTGGTCATCTGAATTCTATCACTGAATCAGAAAGTAAATTAAATGTACAATGTATGAGCTTTTTGATTCCAAGTTCTTGCCATGGCACCAAGAAATAAGATGATGAATAGGAAAAAAAGTTTATTGATTATTTGGGGAACAGCCACTAAATGTTGATTTTATTCACAGATCAGAGATTCACAGATGAGATGTGACAAAGAGAAAGGAAAAAAGAAAGGAGGAGCCGTAAATAAAAATTAAATCTATATTTATATATTATATATTTAAAATATATAATATGAATTTGAAATGTAAACATCTGGATTTTATTTCTGCTCTTACTTTTTTTTCTCTCTCTATTGGTTGCTTCTTCTCACTTGATCTGTGAACTAAAGGGTAGGAAAATGCACATATCAGTGAACTGCAAAATATTTGCATAGTGTTTATATTATGTATATATTTGTAGTACACTGATTGGTACACCTGAACCAAAACACACTATGATATTTTTTCTCAGGAGAATCGACTCAGCTGAAACTAATTGTTGGACTGTGCACGTCTAATCAAAATCATCTCAACTAATTTATGTGAATTGATATTTAGATCAAGTATGAGAAAAAGATCATATGATGTCCTTGATTTAATATTTTTGAAAACGCTTTTCAATAATTTAATATTTTTGAATAAAATTTCCAGATAATTTTTTTCAAAATATTAAAATATAAAAAAATATATATATGATATAAAAAACAATATTAAATCATTTTAAAAGTTTATCCAAAGGACCAATATTTACGTATATTTACTTTTTACGTGTGCTGCCAACACACGTAAAAAGGTTGTCATGTACTAACAAGTGAAAGGGAGCAGAATATCCTAAAGTGTCATCACTTGCTAGTAAGACATCATATTGAATATGCAAACACATCTGGGTCGCATGTTAATATAAAATATACATAATTAAATAGAAAATATTAATTCAATACAAAAATACAATAAATTACTCTATAAAAATGAAATGCCCTAAATGCAAATCATTTACTCAAATAAAAATGTACAATTGTATGAAAAGTCATCATGAATATATTTCTGGAAATGTCTTTGTGCAAACATCTTTACAGAGGTCACCTTTAGAGGAAAACAAATCTCCTGTTGGACATGTAAGTGTTGTGCTTGTTATGTTAGTATTGTTGTGGAATGCACAGCCAAATTAAATGTATTTAATGGATTCGATACATCTGCTTATATATTGGATAGAGTGACTTTTTGTCTAATGCAGTCAAACAGGGTTATAAAAATACAATCATTAATTGTTGACACAAATAAAAAACTGATTACTAGTGAAGTCAGGATTACTGTTAAAATGTTAGGTAATATTGGAATGAGTGACATTAGAATATGTTGCTTTTTTCTGGTTGCTTGATGTACTCTGTCCCATTTTCAGCATATATAAATATACATATATACAGGAATATAGTGGAAAGTTAGTAGAGATTCACATAAAAAGAGCAATGAAGGAACAGACTTATCTGACCGTGTGTGTGTTTGTGTGCGGCTGTATATAAAGGTGTTTCTGCATAGGGCATGTTTTTCTAGCATTGCCTTTTTCACATCGATAATTAGCCACAAATTACTGTATGCATTTCCTCTTACAGTATGCAACCACAGACAAACCTAATACAGTTAAAACCTATGATGTGTTAACAAAGTATCAATTAAAATACTTATTCACAATAAACACCAGTAAGGTCCATTTACGAAGGCTTATAGCTGTATCTAATGCATAGTTAAACACCCATAATATACTATGGCCTGATAAACCCTGGCTCTACTCAGCATCCAAAGCCAATCTTCTCTGTAGCTACTCTCATAATGAAGCAGATTCACTTACACATTATGTCTAACCTGCAGCCTAAGACTGCCATCCAAGGTTGGATGACTTTGGATAGATAATGAGGAAGTGAATATTTTGCTTTACCCAAGCGGCTACAGAGAGGCGTGGCTTAGAGAGCTGAGAAGTGAGAGGTTTTTGTCAAACCGCTTTAAAGTTTCTCACCCTTCTCTTATGAGGAACACCTCTTATTCTACTAGCATCCCAGCTGTAACACCATCTACTACTGCTCATCTCGTTCTCTTTTTCAAAAGCTCTTCCCTGCTCTTATTCAAACTCATCTATGATCTTTTATCACAGCTCAAATTCCTCTATCTGCATCGCATTCTCCGGCTTCCTCAGCCCAGATCTCACATTTCACTCTAGCTATCGATTTCCACGTAGGTTTTTAATCATTTATTTGTCAGGTGAAGATAGTGTAAAAAAGAATATGTATAATAATTTATAGTTCCCAGGGCCCCTATTTATCCCCTGGGCACTAGATGGGTGTCTATTCTTGCCTTCTGGCAAATCCTGCTCTGACCTTGCAACATTGTAATGAAGAATGGAATCCTGGTGGAAGAGTAAAGGGAAAACGATGCTAAGTTATCAATCAACATTCTGGTCAAATGTGAATTTAATATTATTTATAGACAAATTTCTGAAGTGGCTCTAACAAATACGTAGAGACTATCAAGAGTTTGTTAGAGCTGAGGTTTTACTAAGTTAATTGTAGAACTGATGTGAGTACACAAATATTTGTAATTAATTTTGTAATTAATTTTGTAATTTAATTTTAACAGAACAGGGAGCCACAAATCAACACAACAACCCATATGCACATTTTACATGTTATAGAGATGAAGAAGAAAGTACAAATATATTTCTAAACCCCTGATTCTATTAGTCGGCATCCTCCAATCCAACTTAATTGTATGATTGTGTCATTGACAATTCCTATGCTAATTTTGCACAATTGCTTAGCATGCTTTTTGATAAATTTATCCCAATGAGAAGATCCCATTGTAATGGCCGCAACTAAACTCTTGCAGTAGAAAGGCTTCTATCTTTTTATTTAAGCAATCATTCCATCCCATTCTAAAGAACTCATTGATTTTCTTGCAGGCCTGCCTGGGAATATTTATTCACATGAATGGATTTATGTGGACTTCTTCCCCCTCCTTTATTAAGTACAAACATGGGTTTCCTTTTATTTGTTGGTTTTTTTATGATTAAATGCATTTTGAATGATTTATAAGAGTGTATTTTCCAAAACTAACAACAAAAGCCACATATTTCAGCACAGAGCTCACATGCCGCTCACTAAACATATAAATCATGGGTTAGCAAACAGTGCTACCATTAGGTACAATATACTGTTTGCAATGGTATAAAATAGCTATTATACAGATTAAAACTATTGATTTCCGGGGATGAACAGGTAACAGAGGAAAGTGGCTAGACAAAATATATATGAATATCTATCCTTTCTCATACTGTGCAGGGGGTATACAAATATAAATATCATGTATGCACTGTGCTATCCATTCTGTTTTAACGAATGTTCTCCATTTCAGTCAGTTGTCAAGGAGAAATACTTAAGTCACCATCAAGATGTTAAGGGGGGGTTAAAATAGTTATACATTTTTCCTTTTTAAACATTTCTTTTCAATTTACAAAAACTGGAGAGAACAAACATATATTAGAACTGATTGGTCCTTCTAGAGTTGATGGTAAAAAAATGACCTATGGTATAGAATCCATTACCTTTAAAATAGTAAATATAATTGCCTGGTTAAATCCAGGCATCTGTAATTCAAAGAACAGGTGAGATCGTATACAACACCATCCATTTGCATACAGACGAGAGACTGACTATGCAGGGAAATTAATTTCTTGGTGGGTTAAGGATGAGCTAAAAATGTCAGGGAATGTGTTTTCAAGCTGTTTTTGAATGTTTTAAATTTTAATTTGCAATGCTAATGCAATGCACAATAAAGCTGGACCCTGCATTCATTGGGTCAGTAAGGAAGGGATTAATCTTCCTTTCGTTAGACTTCACATCTACCAGTAGATAAAATAGTAGTGTCTTATGTGATCTTGTTGGTGAAATCATCACGAAAAACACAAATGCTGATTGAAACACTAAGGTTAATGGACTTCATGCTGAAAGACTGATTAGAACCAAAAGATGACTGCTTCCCGAGGCAGAGAAGTAGTTTATATCATAAAAATTAGCTTTTTATGTTTTTTATTGTTTAATAAATGCAATGCACCATTTACCTACTAGTTCTTGCTGTTTTATACAATTCCAGACCACTGTTTCTGAAACAAATGACTCGATAATCAGAAGTGTGTTTTTTGAGCAATATTGGTTGCTCCAAACAATGTTGGAAATTCCTTGTGTTAGAGAAGCATGATGAATATTCCAAATATATACTGCTACTTTTTGTCCTTTTTCTCTTTCATTTTGTTTGTGGTTTCATAAATACAATTTTCAAGAGATCCTTAAGCGTATGCTGTAATGTTTTAATTTAAAGTTGTTAAAGTTATTAAGAGTGTCAGAGGAGCACAGGCATCCATTAAAATATTGTTAACTCTTTAATGTTGGGTAAGCTTAGATTTTAAGGATAGAGCCAGGCTCTCCCTAGCCGCTTATGGAAATTATATTTTCTCCCCTGCTTTAGTTTTAACTTGAACCTTCTTCAAACACCATCATCACTACAACATACTGTAGTGGTTATGCTGTCAGGAGTGTCCTGGGGCCCACTCATTGTATTTAGTTAAACTATTTTAGGAACCCTCTACAGTTACATGATAGTCTGAAGCTCCTTATTGGGAGCTTCTGTTAGCTCTCGTGAGCTAAACTCTGCAGTGCAGGGCTTGCTTGCTGGCCAAGAGAGTCAGCTGATTGCTTCTCTTAGAGAGAACGCTTCCAGCTGTTCTGTAACTGTAGTGAAGGCGAAGAGAGGCAACCGATGATACCAAGTAAGGATTCAAAGTCTTTTACTTACAATGCAGAGCATTAGGGCACTCCCGGAACCATAAACACTACACGCTGCAGCGGTTAGAGGTAGGGATGCACCAAAATGAAAATTCTGGGCCGAAAACCAAAAATTCAAGATGCCCTTGTCAAAAAAAACAAAACTGAAACCGAAACTTTTTCCCCAAATTATTTTAAAATAGTTTTTTTTATATAATTTGTATTAATATTAGACTTTTTAAATTAATTTAATGAATCTACTATGAAAAAAGTCAAGGTGACTTAACAAAATATAAAGTTTATATGGTAGACCTAAAATAAGCAATTTTAGAAGGTCAACTTCAATGACACAATTATATTTTATGAATATATTCTGCAGGCAAAGTTTGTAGGAAATACAAGAGTTGAAATGATACTGACTGTCTGTAAAGCTAAAGCTGGCTAAGAGCATACTCACTGGCTCTATATACTACTGTAAGAGTTATTTGTCAATAGCACATACACTGCAATCTTTAAAAAAAAAAAAAAAAAATCAATCTATACCGTGTTGGTGATGCATTCATTGACACACACTGACAGACATGCATACACTGACAGACACGGATACACACGCTGAAACACGCATACACACACTGATGCACGCATACACATACTGACAGACACACACTCTCAGTGACAGATACACACACACGGACAAACACACATACACACTCAATGACAAACACATATACACTCTCGGTGACAGACACACACTCACTAACACACATACACTAGCACACTCACTAACAGACACACACTCACTCTCACTAACAGCCACACACTAACACTCACTAACAGACACACACTAACTAACAGACACACACTAACTCACTCACTAACAGACACACTAACATACACACTAACACATTCACTAACATACACACACTAACACACTCACTAACAGAACACACTAACACACTCACTAACAAACACTAACACTCACTAACAGACACACACTAACACACTCACATTTTTTACATGTGTTTTTTTTAAAGTTCAATCCACCCAGCCTCACTACCTTTTGGAGTGCTGGAGTGAATTCTTCCCTGGGTTTCAGTGGGGCTGCTACTGGCTCAGGTGGCAGGCATGCGGGCAGTCAGAAGGGCAGACAGGCTCATAGTGTAGACGGCGAGGGAGCTCTGATCTCCCTGCTCAGCTCCCTCGCGCGCCTCTAAGTGATGCTGGAGCCGGAGTGACATCATATTCCAGCTCTGGCATCACTTCGGTGCTTGCGAGGGAGCTGAACAGGCGAAAGTGCTCCCTCACTGCCCGCCTAGCAACATCAGTGCATGCCAGGGTGATTGGAGGGCGGCTGAAAATGTCGCCCAAGGCAAATGTCTTGTCAGCCTTGCGCTAAATACAGCGCTGGAAGGAGAGGGTGTAAATTTCAGCAGATTTGAGCCTTTTTCAGCCGAAATGAAATAGGCCCATTTTTGGCTGAAAATTTCACCATCCGAAATTTCGGTTCATTCCTAGTTTAGAGGGCTTGGAGTGTTCCTTTAAGGCAATCCAAACTGTAAGCCTCATATCCCAGTGTTTTTTTTTTTATAACTTGGATCATATATCATATCAGGGTGACATTATTATTTCAAGCAACATTTATTGACTAGATAATATACCCAACCCTAATAAAGGTAGAATAATGTGAAAGTTGACTATATGGCAATAGATTTTTTTGTGCTGTGATTATGTCAATGTTATGACAACATTTCATCTTTTTTTATTATTATTTAACTCAACACATTCTTAGGACGCCCCTGGTTGTCTGTGAAGAAATTAATATTTTTAAAATTGTAAAGTAAATCATAGCAAGTGCTGTGAGAACAATTGAAAATTTAACCAGTGTTTTCTCTATTCTTTAGATTCCTCATCCAAATTTGTCAGCTTGCTTCGGTTAAATGCAGTGATGATTTATATTATCCTAGCACAATGGGTCATTAATTATGGGGATTGAATTACTGTCGGGTATAGACATTGTAATTACCTCCTTAAACAAATAATGATTTTCATTTGCAACGCAGCAACATAATGACAGTTTTAAAAGGCCAAAAGCCAAGCAATTTGTTCATGACTAACTACTCATTTCAAAGAATACATTTTAGTACCAATGGCTTGAATATTTATTTATTCACCAGTTACATTTTATATTTTTTATGTATTTTTTTTTTTTTATTGCATACTTTTCTTTTTTTTTTATATGTTTTGTAGAATTTTTTGGGGGGGGAAACAGTATGTGTAACAGTCTGTACAGTTCATAACCAATAGCTATATAGTACAGAGTATGTGAAAATTCACTTATCATAACATGTGACCACAGTAACGTAATGATAATGTAAGGCTAAGTTAATTAAGGATATGACATGGTATACATTTGAAAAATATTAGAACACTTTGTTCTTATCTTGTTTTTGGTGAACGACCTGTCAAATTTCGGTTTCTTTAAAATTATTAGCAAAAGATTTTACAAAGAGGTATGAGAATCTAATGGTGCATTTATCTGTGCTTCAATGCTTTTTACAAGAGCCAGATGTATGTGTTAGGTGCCTGCAGGCGCAGAATACTCAGGGGACCCTCTGAAACCCCCCTTACCCCCTCAAAAATATGAATTTATTAACTGGTTGTTGCAGACCTAAAAAGATTCTAAAATGAAAATTCTAAATTGACAGTTACAAATGTATACACCTATGTAAGTATATGCATATCTCTACCTGTAATGTATTGTGGTTTATGCAGCTGCGTAAATGCGTGCAGGGTTAAAAATAGTGGGCTTGATTTAATATTTTTGGATACGTTTTTCATATGATTTAATATTTTGGGATAAACTTATAAAATGATTTAATAGTATGATAAATATTTTATTTTTGTGATATTGTGACATTTTTGATATATTGATTTATTATTTATAATTATTTCAATATACAAATAAAATATTAATTTAACTGTTGTTGGGAGTTGTGGGAAATATATTTCGCAGATAATGGATTGCCTGCATTAATAGGGAAAGGGGGGGGGGGGAAATGTAATAATTTCTTTAATTGAAAAACAGATCATAGTGATTTCAGTGCAGTGGTTTATAAATTACCCTTTTCCATGTTTTTATATGCAGATTACAATCAGGGCCGACATTTTCATTTTCACAGTGCCCCCTGGCCACAGAATTATCTCTGGCCACTCCCTGTTCCCTGCTAGTGTCTAGTGCTGGAGTGTTTGTAGTGTCAGTGTGTGTGAGTAATACATCTGAGTAGCACAATTGTGTGCGCACACAAATATAGATGACTACTTGTGTGGAATGTCAGTTTCTATGCGTGTAAATATATGGATAAAATTGTGTATGTTTGTAATTAATGTTTGGGTGTCGTGTGCATGTAATCCAGAGACTGATCATGTGCATACACTTAATTTTCTGAACAATTTTCTTCTTTTTCTCACCGTTTTGTATCTACTCATAGTTAAACTATCATTGTTGCTGGAATATACCACCCAACTAGCTCTACTTTCTGAGATAGTCCAACTCCTTAGTAAAACTATAGCTCAAAACCAAAAAATGTGAACTGTTGGTTTTTGGGGATTTTAAGATTAATTGGCTGAATCCTAAAATTAATAAATCATGACTTTCCAGCTAATACAATGAATTTCTTCCCCAACTCGTATTAATATTAAAAGCCATAACTATACCTTGCTAATTTGGATTCTCTCGAGTTGTCCGATCAGAATCCAGGAGGCGGGTGTTCTCCCTAAGAGTTTCAGTGTCCACTGTCTAGTGTACTGCATATGCAAATTAAAGGCCACAAAATCCCCTCCCAAGATTATGATCACCAGGTCCTTCAAGAAATGTAACCTTAAATACTTTCTAAACAATCTTAGGAACCTACCATGGCACAGATTAAGTCTAATCCATCTTTTCAGTCCGAGCTCTTGAGTGTTTGTAATTTGCATGCCCCTCTGCGCAAAGTGTGAATAAAAGGGACACACCTGCCCTGGGTTACAGCCGACCTCATTCAAATGTACCAGTTTAGAGATTCACTGTGGTCAAAGTCCTAGCGTACTGACTCCATGAACAATCACTGTGCCTGAAGACAATGGCAAAATGCACGCACAAAACAAAAATGGCAAAGGCCCAATATTTCAGTGAAAATTTGAATAACATATCAAACCCAAGAAACTTTTGGAAAATCTTAAATAGCATACAAACCCCCACAATCCTCTCCCAACCCTCCACTGTCAGATTGGACAACCAAACACTGCAACAACCCCTAGATGTAGCAAATCCATTTACTAATTATTTTGTTGGATGTGCTACCTCCCTGGTTTCTAAGATAACGAATGATACTCATTTTCAGACCACAAATAAAGAGCAGGCCCTGCTAAATTTGCTAAATCCTCATATAGAAAAATTACATTTTAAACCTGTGACTGTTAGTGTCTTTAATAAACATAATAATAATTTAAAAATGAAAAACCAGTGTGGACCAGATCAAATCCCAGCAATGTTGCTGAAGCACAGTGCAACAGCAATTGCTGAACCTGTCACTGCCCTTATCAATGAATCCCTGGTGTCAGGGTACATACCCAAACTTTGGAAAACTGCAGAAGTAGTGCCTATCCATAAAAGTGGTGACAATAATTTGGTATCTAACTATCGCTCGATATCATTGCTCCCAGTATTGACAAAAATCTTGGAAAAATGCATCCACATGCAACTATGCGAATATTATCAACGGTCAAATTGTCTGACCACTGACCAATCAGGCTTTTGTCCAAATCACTCAGCTTCGACTGCCCTCTTAAAAGTTTGCAATGACATTCAAATTGGCATGGAACAAGGAGACTTAACTGGAGCTATTTTCATTGATTTTGCCAAGGCCTTTGACACAGTAGACCATGACATTCTTCTGCAAAAACTTAATAACTCAGGTATTGGTGATCATCCGCTAACCTGGTTTTGATCATGTGTATCAGACTGATTGCGCCTCTTTCCCTCTTCCAGTCACATGTGGTGTTCCCCTGTCAGGGTACCTGTGGTCTCTACCTCCGAAAGAGGTAGAGACTTAGCTGTTCCTCCATCCAGACGGCCTGATGGCTCCCTTCCCCACGGTCTATCCGGTCATGCAAGGCCGGCCGCGAGGGAGTGACTGCCTTTTACAGCATCTAGGCAGGAAGTTGTCATCAGGACACTCCTCCGGAACAACCTGTCACTCAATTGCTGCAGGACCAATCAGGACGCCTCGGAGGCGTGGTTACTGCTCTGAACAGGGTATTTAACAGAGCTTCTTTCATTAGCTCATTGCCCTGTCGTGGTTCTAGCTTGTTCTAGTCACTCAGTGCTTGTGTATTCTATTATCCCTTTTGGTTTTGACCCGGCTTGTTTACCTTACTCTGCTTACCTCTGTTACCCTTGATTCGGCTTGTCTCTCGCTTACCTGTCTTCTGTTACCCTCGACCTCGGCTTGTCTTTGACCATTCTATACTGTACTACTTACGTTAGTCCGGCCATTCTAAGGTCCGGTATACGTATCTGGCTACTGTTTGTACTCTGCGTGTTGGATCCCTGTCCCGATCCTGACATTATGACAGGGCCAATGGATCCTGCAAGTACAAACAGTCAGCTGGCTTCTCCTGATCCTAGGTTTGAAGTCATGGATCACAGAATGGATCAGATGGCGCTTGCGCTACAGGCTCTATTATCTCGTGCCAATAACCCACCAGAGGAGATACGTAATACCCCTGTTTCTCCTGTCGGTTCAGGTCTAGAGGTAGCCACAGTGGGTGCTTCTTCTCGCATTACCCCCCCAGTACGCTATGGTGGGTCTCCTGAGAAGTGTCGTGGTTTCTTAAACCAAATTAGTATCCACTTTGAATTGCAACCTCGCTCTTATCCTACAGATAGGGCAAAGGTAGGATTTATTATCACCCTACTTATTGAGAAAGCTCTGAGATGGGCCAACCCATTATGGGAGAACGATAACCCATTAGTTTATAACTATAACGCCTTTGTAGCTGCTTTTAGAAGAACATTTGACCCTCCAGGTAGAAAGGTTAATGCAGCAAGATTACTGTTGCGTCTGAGACAGGAGAACCAAACACTGGTGGATTATGCACTAGAGTTCAGGTCTCTGGCGTCAGAAGTCAAGTGGAATGAGCAGGCGTATATGGATGTATTTTTGAATGGCTTATCTGAAGTAATCCTTGATGAGGTTGCTACCAGAGAACTCCCTGAGAATTTAGAGGATTTAATTTCGTTCATCTCTCGTATAGATGAACGTTTAAGAGAGAGACAGAACACTCGAGAGAGGAACCGGAGACCTTCTTTTAGGTTAGCCCCCGCTTTTCCAAGTCCTGACTCCATGGTATCTTTGCTTCCTGAACCTATGCAGATAGGTTATACCCGCCTCTCTGAGGAGGAAAAACAGTACAGGAGAAGAGAGGGTTTGTGTATGTATTGTGGAGTTAAGGGTCATTTACTCTCGAACTGTTCTAACCGCCCGGGAAACGCTCGCACCTAAGTCTCTCTAGAGGACAGGCCTTGGGTGTTTCTATTTTGTCCTCTACTCCTAATTATAAAGATCACAGGCTTCTGCTACCAGTTTCCTTAACTTGCGGGGGGGAAGTAGTAAGGGCTATGGCTTTGATAGATTCTGGTGCTGCTGAGAATTTTATCAACCAAGCCTTTGCTAGTAAAAACAATTTCCCATCCCAGCTAAGGGAGACACCCTTGGCCGTTGAGGCCATAGATGGTAGACCACTACTAGACCCTGTTATCTTTCGTGAGACCATACCCATTGAGTTAAATGTTGGTATCCTACACGTGGAGAATTTATCTCTTCTGCTCATTTCGTCTCCTTCCGTTCCCATAGTTCTGGGGTACCCATGGTTGAAAGAACATAACCCTATTATCGATTGGGAGTTAGGGGAGATACTCTCGTGGGGCCAGGGCTGCCAGGATCGGTGTTTGTGCAAGGTTTCTCCATTAGCTAATATTAACATACAGGAGAACCCTACTCAGGCCACAGAAAGACAAATACCAGACCTTTACCTAGACTTAAGGGCAGTGTTTGACAAGAAGAATGCCGATTCTTTGCCGCCACACAGGTCATTTGACTGTAAAATTAAGCTTCTACCCGGGACTATGTCTCCGAGGGGCCATGTATATCCTTTGTCTGTTCAGGAAAACTCGGTTCTAGAGGAGTATATTCAGGAGAATTTAGAAAAGGGATTCATCAGGAGGTCTTCTTCTCCGGCCGGGGCGGGGTTCTTTTTCATTAAGAAGAAGGATGGCACGCTGAGACCGTGTATCGATTACCGAGGCTTGAATAAAATAACTGTCAGAAATGCCTATCCTATCCCACTGATTACCGAGTTATTTGATCGTCTTAAGGGCTCCAAAATCTTCACCAAGTTAGATCTCAGAGGGGCTTACAATTTGGTGAGAATCCAGCAAGGTCACGAGTGGATGACGGCATTCAATACCCGGTATGGCCATTACGAATACACTGTTATGACATTTGGACTATGCAATGCTCCTGCAGTATTTCAAGAATTGATTAATGAGGTACTTAGGGAGTTTCAGCATGATTGTGTTATTGTTTACCTGGACGACATACTAATACACTCTAAGGAGATTGAGACTCACCATAGACAGGTCAGAAAGGTGTTACACAAACTTCTGCAACATGGTCTATATTGCAAATTGGAGAAGTGCAGTTTTGATCAGTCTCAGGTAGACTTTCTTGGGTACGTGATTTCTGGGGAAGGTTTTAAAATGGATCCTGGTAAACTCCAATCTATTTTAGACTGGCCTTTGCCCAAAGGACTCAAGGCTATCCAAAGGTTTATTGTTTTTTCCAACTACTATAGGCGCTTCATTAAGGGTTACTCCTCTATCATTGCGCCTATTACCAATATGACCAAACAAGGGGCTGATACTAAGTTCTGGTCTGAGGAAGCTCTTGTTGCTTTTAAGACTCTCAAGGAACTTTTTGCCTCAGCTCCCATTCTAGTTCATCCTGATACGACTCTGCCTTTCTTGCTCGAGGTCGATGCTTCTGAGACAGGAGTTGGGGCTGTTCTGTCTCAAAGGTTAGGGGTGGATAAACCGTTACACCCTTGTGGTTTTATTCTCTAAAAAAATTTCTGGGCCTGAGAGCAGATATGACATCGGGGAGAGGGAACTGTTAGCGGTCATTAAGGCTTTAAAGGAGTGGAGACATTTACTGGAAGGGACACTACACCCTGTTACTATTCTAACGGATCATAAGAACTTGTCTTATATTGGGGAGGCTAAGCGCTTGTCCGCCAGGCAGGCTTGCTGGGCTTTGTTCCTCACTCACTTTAATTATGTTCTTACGTATAGACCTGGGTCTAAGAACTCTAAAGCCGATGCCTTGTCTCGTCAATATGAACCATCCACTATAACTGAACCACTTCTGTCCTCCATAGTTCCTAAGGGGAATATCATCGCGAACACGAATCTCAGGATTCACTCTCCATTGCTTTCTGAGATCATGAAGTTTCAGCATTTGGCACCCAAACAGACTCCTGGGTATCGACACTTCGTTCCTGCCGCTCTCCAACTGGAGGTGCTACGCTGTCTCCATAACAGCAAGGTGGCTGGGCATCCTGGCATCCGCAAGACTTATGCGCTGGTCTCTAAAGATTTTTGGTGGCCTGACTTACGCAAGGATATTAAAGAATTCATCGGGGCATGTGAAGTTTGTACCAAGACCAAGTTACCCCATTCACTTCCATGCGGATTTCTGCACCCTTTAGAGGTTCCTGAAAAGCCTTGGTCATGCCTGGCAATGGACTTCATTGTTGATTTGCCTATTTCTAAAAAGCAGACTGTCATCCTCACTGTGGTAGACAGATTTACTAAAATGGCTCACTTCATTCCCTTACCTAAACTCCCATCTTCGCCCGAATTAGCGGAGATATTCGCCAGGGAGATTTTCCGTTTGTATGGGATACCTTCCCAAATTGTCTCTGACAGAGGCTCCCAATTTGTTTCCCATTTTTGGAGATCATTCTGCTCCCAACTAGGCATCAAATTGAATTTCTCCTCAGTCCAATGGAGCTGCTGAACGCACTAACCAAAAAGTTGAACAATATTTACGTTGTTTCGTTTCAGAACACCAGGACGATTGGGTCGGTTTGATTCCTTGGGCGGAGTTTGCACATAACAATCTCATTTGTGATTCTACGCATTCTAGCCCTTTTTTCTTGAATTATGGCTTTCATCCTTCCATCCTTCCTTCGGAGTCTTCTTCTCAAGGGATACCGTCGGTGGATGTTCATGTTGCCAATTTAAGAAAGTTGTGGGATCAAACTCGACAAATCCTTCTGCACAATTCTACGCTGGTTAAAAGACACGCTGACAAACGTAGAAGGGCAGCACCGGTGTTTGTTCCAGGCGATAGAGTATGGTTAAGTACTAGAAACATTCGGTTAAAAGTGCCGTCTATGAAGTTTGCTCCTCGATATATTGGACCTTACAGGGTACTGTCTCAAATTAACCCAGTTGCGTATCGTTTAGCGCTGCCTAATGCCTTACGCATTCCTAATTCATTTCATGTTTCCTTGCTAAAACCATTAATATGTAACAGGTTCTCCTCCACGATCGCCCCTCCCCGCTCAGTTCAGGTGGAGGGTCAGGAGGAGTATGAGGTCAATTCCATCGTTGATTCTCGAATCTCCCGGGGGAAACTGCAATATCTGGTCGATTGGAAGGGTTATGGTCCTGAGGAGAGAAGTTGGGTACCTCAGGAGGAGGTGCATGCTCCCCGTCTCCGCAGGGCGTTTCACTCTAGATTCCCTTCTCGCCCTGGTGTATTCCGCCCGTTGGGCGTATCTGAGAGGGGGGGGTACTGTCAGGGTACCTGTGGTCTCTACCTCCGAAAGAGGTAGAGACTTAGCTGTTCCTCCATCCAGACGGCCTGATGGCTCCCTTCCCCACGGTCTATCCGGTCATGCAAGGCCGGCCGCGAGGGAGTGACTGCCTTTTACAGCATCTAGGCAGGAAGTTGTCATCAGGACACTCCTCCGGAATGACCTGTCACTCAATTGCTGCAGGACCAATCAGGACGCCTCGGAGGCGTGGTTACTGCTCTGAACAGGGTATTTAACAGAGCTTCTTTCATAAGCTCATTGCCCTGTCGTGGTTCTAGCTTGTTCTAGTCACTCAGTGCTTGTGTATTCTATTATCCCTTTTGGTTTTGACCCGGCTTGTTTACCTTACTCTGCTTACCTCTGTTACCCTTGATTCGGCTTGTCTCTCGCTTACCTGTCTTCTGTTACCCTCGACCTCGGCTTGTCTTTGACCATTCTATACTGTACTACTTACGTTAGTCCGGCCATTCTAAGGTCCGGTATACGTATCTGGCTACTGTTTGTACTCTGCGTGTTGGATCCCTGTCCCGATCCTGACATCCCCAAGGCTCCATACTTGCCCCCCTGCTATTCACATTATTTATAAATGATTTGCCTGATGCCTGCAAATCCTCGACTGTACACATGTATGCAGACAACACTTTAATCTACGCTAGTAAACCCAATCTACCGCAGCTTGAGGCTGTACTCCAAAACCAATTCACAGAGGTAGAAAAGTGGATAGCGCTTAACAAACTCTTCCTAAACACTGACAACACTGTTACAATGATCTTTGGAACTTTACCTAAATTACATACACTACAAAATCAACAACTATATATTAGAACAAATTCAAATAGTACACTAACAGCAGTATGTTCTTTCACAAACAAGAGCTGTTAATCAGGTTTAGACTGACAGTTCCAGACAATAAACACTAGTCATGTAGCATATACTTCCTGAAGGTGTTCTGCGTTATTAGGTTAAAAAACATAAGTTAATTGACTGTGTGCTTCAGTATGATAATACTAGATAAGTCCTCATTTTATCTAGGCCATCTCAAGGTTTGTTGGTATATGATCTAAATCATGTCCTGCCACTGGTTAACAATTAGATACTTAGTTATGCGTGTTTCAAGGAAATAAATTATGATATACTGAATTGCATTAAAAATATTTTCTTGCAAACTCTTCTAACAACAGTACATATAACATAGTTCATTTATACTCCCAATGATAGATTTGCTGTCTTCATTTGCGTTACATTTTTTAAATGTTGTTTATACTATTTATTTTTATGTAGTTATAAAGTATTTGAAATATGTAAGTTATATTGACACTCCATTAAATCAGCACTAACCAAAGTCACCAATAATATATTTACTACTGGTGACGAATAATTTAATTGCCTTCAATTCTGATGACCACACTCAGTAGTAATTCGTTTTTCAAACCATTTGCTAGAGAGGGCCATATGTTTTGTTTTTTTTATACTTTTCTCATTCCTATTCATCATATCTTTCCTATCCATTCTTTAAACTGGAATCTGGACAAAATGTTATTATGCCAAAATCCCCCAAAAATTTAAAACGGTTTTCTATTAAATGCCTCATTCCATTCCCAGATAAATATAAACTTTTCTTGAGATTATCGATTGAATTATATTTTACTATTTAATTTTCATATTGTACGCCTTTCACCACATAATTTATTGTTTCTCTACTTCATTTAGAAACTTTATTAAATTAACTTGATTACCTAAGTGCATTAAACTCATATTATTTTGAATGTTATTTATAATGTGGCAACATATTCCGCAGTAGCATACAACTAACATACGAGTAGTTGCAACAAGATGCGAGATGCAAGACCAGCTGGACATAAAAAAGAGGGGATTGAGAACCCTGCTCAAACAAGATTGGAATCCAGTGTAAGTGAGATAAAAAGGTTTATCAGAAAAGGAAACCCTAAAATTTATTTGATATAGTAAAAACTGGCCGCAGGGAGAGTTTATTATAAAATGGCGTTTTGGACACTATTTGGAGCAGTAAGGGAGGGGAATGAAATCCAATTCCAGGAAAGGAATGCACATGTTTTACAGTGCAGCCACCTGAGGTGCATCCAGACTGTACTGGTGAGACCAAAAAACAGAGCTTCAGTTTAAAGAAAGAAAGATGTCTGGGCACTCAAAGAGCTGTTAGTGGGCAGTCTTTATAGATTCAAAGAAATGTTTTGACGCTCTGCTGGAGATTTTATCAAGCATGGGGGGAGGAAATGAAGAAAGCTAAGAGGTGTGGGGAGGGAGAGGAATGGAAAAAGTTTAGCATTATAATCAATGTGGCTTGAAGAAGTTTGAAGAAGTGAGTTTGTAGTGATTTTTTGAAGGAATGGAGTTGAGGAATATAATGGGGCAGTGAAGGGAGTTCCACAGGCAGCCCTTGAAAAAAATCTTGAAAGTGAAGGTCAGAGTTAAAAATATAATTAAATGACAGGTTCCTTAAAGGACCACTATAGGCACCCAGACCACTTCAGCTTAATGAAGTGGTCTGGGTGCCAGGTCCATCTAGGATTAACCCTTTCTGCTGTAAACATAGCAGTTTCAGAGAAACTGCTATGTTTACCTATGGGTTAACCCAGCCGCCAGAGGCGATTCCGTGCTTCTCACTGTGATTTTCACAGTGAGAAGACGCCAGCGTCCATAGGAAAGCATTGAGAATGCTTTCCTATGAGACTGGCTGAATGCGCGCGGCTCGTGCGGCTCGTGCCGCGCATGCGCATTCAGCCGATGACGGAGAAAGGAGGCAGAGAGTCCCCACTGCCGAGGGAGCCCGGCGGTGGAGAAAAGGTATGTGTTTAACCCCTTCCTCACCCTAGAGCCCGGCGGGAGGGGGACCCTAAGGGTGGGGGGGACCTAGAGACCCTATAGTGCCAGGAAAACGAGTATGTTTTCCTGGCACTATAGTAGTCCTTTAACAGGATGGATAAATGTTATTCCAAACTGAGATAAAGTCAGAGAAATCATTTGCTGCACTCAAACTATTGGATAAAATGCTCAACAGATGCTTAAATATTATCCCCCCTGTTTTCCTCATGAATTTATTACAGGGAAGTCTTATTAATATAGGTGTTTTAGTGACCTTGATAGTTTATGATGTGGACAGACATGTTCTCCTGTACATGTATCTGTGGTTTCCCTGTTGTTTTTTTCACTGAAAACTAACTCTTTTAAGTCATGATTTATTTGCTTTATAAACACAGAATGCTATGGGTCGTTTGGTACACATTATGAGAATTACCTGCCTGGATAATTTGTAAATGTATGAACCTTTGATGTTATGAAATGGGTCTGGGTTATAAGCTCATTATCTGTAGCAAAAGTGTGAGGACAGGGTTCGTGTCCTTCGTGTAGGTGGAAACGTGCCATTTACTGTAATTTTGTTCAGGTTTCTCCTCACAAGCAGTTACTTCAAATTAGGAGGTTGTTTGAAAGATAATAGTGGGAATTGTGGGGGTATTTTCCAGTGTCTTTCATCATTGTGTCTTGTTTGAAAGTTTAATGGTAGCTTACACAGATCTTTACTTTTGCAGGTAGAAATGTATTAGCTTTTGTTTGGTGTTGATTCGCTAAACAATGAGCTGTGGTTGGTTGAAAGTCAACTTTTCTGTTTTTTTGTAAATTTATTTATTTTACTTGGTTTTCATTGATAACAGTTCACTGTCCAGTGGATTTAGGCATCAAACTCACCAGGTGTAACTGATGTAGAATTATTAAAAATCTTTGTTGAACCTGTATTGAATTATTGCACTAACTCCATTTTAACCCCATACTGACACAAATCCTCCATTTTGTCCTCATAACCTGACTTCTCCATTTTAAAACTACATTACATGACAGAATTTCCCAGCACATCTAACACAATGGACAAAGACTGTATTTTCTATAAAGACATGACTAACTCAGGAACTGCTGAATTTCCCCTAACTCGCAACATAGTATAATTTGAAGGCCATGAGAACACTGTAGTAATGAAATGTTCTATTCATAAGAGACCTTGCACCTGACCACAAGACCTGACATCACTGACCGTGTAAAATGATGCTCAAGCCCCCCTTTCCACCGAGTAAACCTCATGCTAAGGGAAATGGCGCTTGAGCCCCTTGTCCCCACCCGTGTCCAAACAATACCACCTCTCGGTGGGTGGACACTTAGCTAACCACTTAGTTTTTGAGCCAATTAATTATATTGATAGGTGGACACCAATCCAGACACTTTACAATTAATCCAATTAATGTTGTTTATTTACTGATATCTTGATAATCAATGATGACGCAAAATGCCTCTTAAAAGGGCCTGCGAGCCCGTTCTTGCTTCACTTGCCAATAAATTTCCTCGAAGTTATTTTAACCTGAACTCCGTGTGTCAGACTGAATTACTTCAGCGTATATACGCAATTCAATTTTCTTTCATTTGGACAGGAACAGATAGACATTTAAACATTTTGGTTTACTGCTAAAAAGTACCATAACAACTTTGGCACCCAACGTGGGGCCCCGGGCTATGTCTGGCCGGTGAGCCGTCCTAAGGAAGACGCTGTTGGACGGAGGAATCCGGGGGGAAGGAAAGGAGATTGATCACCTCCAGGTACACGGTAGAGACTTCTGCAGAGCCACCGGTATGTTCCGGACCCTTTGATTGACCCGTCCACGTGTCTGTGACTGCTTCCCGGGAGGACATCAAAGACAGGTAATATCTTGCCCGGGGTCTCGTTACTCACTTGTTTACCTGCATTTAGTCTATCTGTTGCCTGGGCGTGTTTGAATTGTTTGCCTGTTTCCCCTTTTTGGGATAAAGGGGGGGTGGACCTGCGGGGGTTTTGCCTGGGGTCCTTTGTTTGCCTGTTTTCCCCTTTTTGGGATAAATGGGGGTGGACCTGCGGGGGTTTTGCCTGGGGTCCTCTGTTCGCCTGTTTGCTTGTTTACCCCTTTTGGGTTAAAGGGGGGGGTGGACCCGGGGGATTTGCCTGGAGTCCTGTTGCCTGTTTACTCCTTTTAGGAGCCACGTGGCTGTGGTTGTAGGGAAAAAGGGGGGTTGACCTGTGGAAGTTTTCCTGGGGGTCTTCTTTGCCTGTTTACCTCTTTTAGGAGCCTCGTGGTTGTGGCTGTATGGAAAAAGAGGAGTGTTGGAACTGTGGATTTTGTGTAGACTCATAATTTCCTGTGATCCTTCTTGTGTCACTTTGACAGCCTAGCTAGCTCCATTGTGCACGTAACTCTGCTTGCAGAGAGGTGGTAACCACAGCTTCGAGCGCTGAGGCTGGTGGAATTCCAATTTTCTTTTATTTGTGGCGGGCGGATTCAAGCAGGCATTGCTTGTCTCCAGCACCACGTAGTAGTGAGACTTATGAGTGGGTTTCATAGGGGCACTACGGGAGTGAGGATAGAGGTGGCCACTGTTAGTGGACTGCTGTAACGAGGGAGGCTAGACAGGATTTGGGTCGGAGAGGATTGCTGTTTCCTGTGGCCGCTGGTAGTGAGACTTGAGGAAGTCGTTCTCCGAGCGGGGACACTACGAGGTTGAGGGAGGTGACTTAGGTCATGCGAGTAAAGGAAAGGTTTACTGTTGATTTTATTTGAACTGTGATGCATGCACTGTATTTCAATTGTATTGTTGTCTTGTTTGTTTAATAAGGAGTCATTCAAACTCCTGTGTCTGTCTCTAAGGATTTCTCCTTACCTTTTTACCTTCTCTACACTTCCTATATTATTACTCTATCCACTCCTATTTCCCTTGACAGAGAAGTGATTGGTCACACACTTCTCACCTCGCTCCAATCCGTGTCTACCACTCCGGGTAGGCGGATTCAGTGACTAGTCTACGTTTTGGGAAGACGCACTTGAGGGGGACCCACCCTTTTCTCGAGTGGCAGTCGAGCATTGTAGACGTTCTTGTTCCTTTTTCCTTTTCTTTCCCTATATCTAGGACGCTGGTGTAGGGGGAGGGGGAATATGGGGAAGGAATTGAGTAAGCCCGGTAGGGGCTGGCTCGCATGTGATTTAGTTGAAGACAGAGAGGGAGAGGAAATGGTTAGAGGTGTTGAAAGAATTGCTAAAGTGTGTAAAATTGCTGTGCCTTCATGTGGTAGATTGCAGCCAAAAAAGAAAGCTGGCGTAGATTACTGACAGAGAGAGCGTAGATTACTGACAGAGAAGAAAGGCAAGCTCACAGATAACGATTTATTAAAGACTGCTGAAGCGTGGTACAGAGTAGCGAAGGCTATTCAGCAGGATGGTTGGGTTGAGGAAGAAATAAATCACAAAGGTGTGAAATTGTTTGTGTATCATAATAACTGTGTTGCTGGGGTATTCCCTCAGCCAGCGCCCCAAAATGGCGCCCAGGGGATGTCTATCCCCAAGGTTCAGTCAGCAATAGGTGATAGCCAGCTGACTATGTTCCCCACTCCCAATCCTCCCGATGCCCATCCCATCACCTCCCCTGTCTGCCCGGTCCTGAATTCTGATGGATCTTTCTTTTCCCCTTCCCCGTCTCTAACATTCCCATCATCCTCATCCATCCCTACACTACCTTCTGTACCTAATCCTAACATTTCATCTGCCATTTCTTCTCTACACTCTCTCTCCGTTGATAACCCTACCCTCCCATCTGCGTCCGCCCAGCTAACTACCCCCTCCTCCCTTGCTCCGGCTCCTCCTTCTACACCCACCCCTACTAATCCCTCTCCGTCCTCTCCCATACCCGCCCCCACCCCGGCCCAATATCCCACCTCTTTCCCAAATCCCCACCCAACTCTCCTGCCCTCCCCAGCCTGGCCATACCCTTTCCCATATCCCATGGCCCTGCCCTATCCAAATTATCCATACCCCCTTCCCCAAGCCACTCCCCAGGTTCCGGTCATGCCCAGTACGGCACAGTCTGCCCCGGATGTGCCCACATCCAACATGGCCGCCACTTCTTCCCTTAACCCCAATGCAGCTTCCTTTCACGCCCCCAATATGGCGGCCCCCAGTCATTCAGCACCCCTGATGCCGGTACTTCCCGGTGACTACTTATCCCAAGATTATGACCCACAAGCCACCCCCGCATCTGGGACTCCCTCCCATCCCCCGGTTCTGTCACCTCAAGCGGGCCCCTCACGTAGAAGGGCCCAGATCGTAGAAATAGAGGAGGAAGAGGATGACAGGGTATCCCAGGACTCATTGGAGGCTGCGGGAGCCTCAGCTCATCGTTCTATCGATGATCCTTTTGGACACAAGGGTCGGGGAGAACGGGCCCCTCCTAAATATGTTGCCTTTAACCCCACTCAAGCTAGTGCTTTAATGAAATCACTCCCTGACCCAGAAAAGCAGCCTATGCCTTTTTACCGAGGGATAGTTCAAATTCAAAAGACTTATTCCGCCGCATGGCGTGATTTACTGAGCATTTGTGCTATTAAAGCAGGGGATGCATATTGGCCCAGCATGGCCCGCCACCTCAGTACAGATCTGCTCACCAGTGATGTTGATTACCCCTCCGGAGTAACTTTTTGCAACCAATTGAGAGAATGGGCTAAGGACAAACTTGCAGATCAGGCTGCTGGCCTTACTGATGTTATACAAGATAAAGGAGAATCAGTGGAAAGGTTTCATGCAAGACTGTATCAAATGTTTACAGATTTGGGGTTTGATCTTACTGATAAGATCCATTCACAAATGCTGTCTGGTGCATTTGTCCAAGGTGTTAAAGATTCCATACGCAAGGGAATCATTGCTGCACGCCCTGAATATAAGGTTGTTCCTCTGGATACTTTACTTTTAGTTGCTAGAGGTCTGGAATCTGCCCAGACCCCAAGAAGACCCACCTCAGCTCCTCTCATGGTGTCCCGCTCCACCCCTGTCCCAAAAGGCACCAAACCTGAGGATGGACATTGCTTTAATTGCGGGGCCAAGGGACACTTTAGAAGTGATTGCCCTGAACCCAAGAAAGAACCCAAGAGGCTGCCCAAGCCTGCCCCGGCTCCCAAAGCCACTAAAACAGTTCCAATAGTTGAGGAACCAGATGATTAGGAAATTGGCAAGCCTGTGTCATTAACCCCTGTCATGGCAGTGTCTACAGGGGACAAGGGGGGGCCACTTGCTACAGTGACTTTACCTATTGAAGGCCAACCCACCACATTCCTTGTTGACACAGGTGCAGCCCGAAGTGTTCTGTGAGAACAAGACCTGCCAGACCCATCTTTTCTGTCAAATATTGATGTCTCTTGTGTTGGAGTGGATGGCCAGCCAAGACACAGTCCTTTAACAACTCCACTACGAGTTGGCACTAGCCTGCTTGCTCGTTTTGTGGTATCCTCCACCTGCCCAATTAACCTGTTAGGCGCTGATGTCCTCTCACGCCTGCAGGCATCTATCACCTTCACTCCAGATGGACAAGTAGAAATGTCTACACCTCTATCTGAATCAGACACCTCAGCCTTGTGCTCCCTACCTCTGATGCTGCATTTAGAGGGACCCCGTGGGGAAGCAGTTGAACCGAGGTCCAATTTCCCAGAGGTATTAAAAACACAGGTGCCTGCTAAATTATGGTCCTCAGGCCCAGAGGACATAGGTCACCTAAATGTCCCACCTGTGGTGGTAAAGCTTATTCCAGGAGCTAAGTTACCAAGAAAACCACAATATCCTTTAAAACCAGCACAGGCTGCAGCCATTTCTATCCAAATCAAAGCACTCTTGGAGAAGGGTGCTCTAGTGAAATGTAAATCAGAATGTAATACTCCATTATTTCCTGTGAAGAAGAAAACTCCAAAAGGTGAGCCAGAGAAGTACAGGATGGTTCAGGATCTCCGTGCCGTCAATGAAGCAACTGTCCTGGACACCCCTCTTGTACCAAACCCTCACACTCTGCTCTCTGGAGTCCCACCATCTGCAAAGTATTTCACATTTATTGACCTGGCTAATGCCTTTTTCAGTGTTCCACTGGATCCATCCTGCCAATACCTGTTTGCTTTCACCCATGAAATGCAACAGTATACCTGGACTGTCATGCCCCAAGGGGCACAAAATTCTCCAAGTCAATTTGCAAGAGCCATGTGCACCATCCTTGACCCATGGCAAGCTGAACACCCAGAATTTGTTCTGCTCCAGTATGTGGATGATTTACTGCTCTGTGGAGATGATATACCCACTACTGAAAAGTGTTCAATTAGTCTTCTTTGCTATTTGGCAGAACAAGGATGCAAAGCTTCACTCCTTAAGCTGCAGTTCTGCCAACCTTCAGTAATTTTCCTTGGTCATTGCCTATCTCAAGGTACCAGACACCTTACTCGGGACCGGGTAAGGGCAGTACTGGATATCCCACCTCCAAGGACTTCTAAGTCTCTTCATGGCTTCTTAGGCCTCATTTCCTACTGCAGAGCATGGATCCCAGAAGCCTCTCTGCTTATGCAACCTCTCTATGATGCACTCAAGTCAGACCCATTCTGCCTGACCAATGAAGCTCTGGATAATTTCAAATCTCTTAAACGTGCCATAGCTGCTGCTCCTGCCTTGGGTCTACCAGACTATACCAAACCTTTCAAATTATTTGTCTCTGAAAGACAAGGCCATGCTACAGGAGTTCTTACCCAAACTAATGACTTAAGAGGCCGCCAGAGGCCTATTGGATATTTCTCATGTCAACTGGACATTGTGGCCAGAGGGACCCCTTCCTGCCTTAGGGCTGTTTTTGCTGCAAGAGAACTCATTGAAAGAACTGCAGACCTAGTCCTTGGCCACCCTCTGGTTGTTTTGGCCCCTCATGACATCTCTGCCATTATCAACCAAGTCCAGCTCAAGCACGTGTCTCCTGCCAGACACCTGCGCCTACAATGTCATCTTCTTCTGCCTGACAACATTTCCATACAAAGATGTCAAGTTCTTAATCCATCCACTCTTCTTCCACTCCCTGAGGGGGGTATCTACTATGGATTTATCACGGATGAAACCTACATCTACCTTCTCTGTGGATGTATCAAGAAAATAATGCATCCACATTTAACATTTTACGAAGACAAGACACCTCTCTGTGAAGGCCCGGATTATGCCTTCTGTACCATGTGGTACAAGCCAAACATTACTCCTGAACCTTGCTACGAAGATGAGCTTTACCACTGGATTGATGTGAAGCTCACTGCTCAAGATTTCTATTGTGACTCTGAAGGTAATAGCATGGTCCTGATCCAACTACCTCCAGAACTCAATTACCTGTACCGTCATTGGGATACTGCTATTCCACATATTCCCGTTACCAAGTTGAAAACAAGGTCATGGAATGATCTTGGGCCCATGGCAAAATTATGGGCCACCATGGATGAAACACAGCTACAGGAAAATGGTATTGCCAAATACCCAACAACTGATCTTCTTGAAGCATGGCCATGCCATTTCCTGGAAAAGGAATTTCAAGATCTGGTCATAGTGAATGATTATGACCCCGAAACACCTCATGACTGTTTTGAACAGATGAAAATGGAGACAGTGCACTTACCAACTGTGCATGAGAATCCATTACCAGATCCAGATTTTACCCTGTTTGTGGACGGTTCAAGGTATGCTGATGAAGAAGGAAAATACCATACAGGGTATGCCGTAACCACAACAGATGAAGTTATCAAATCATCATCTTTACCGCCAGCAATGTCTGCACAAGAAGCTGAATTACAAGCCCTGACTTCAGCATGCAAAATTTCCGAAGGAAAACGTGCCAACATCTATACAGATTCAAGATATGCTCTGGGTGTGGCACATGACTTCGGCCTCATTTGGAAGACAAGAGGATTTCTTACCACCGCCGGTACACCAGTCAAACACAGCTCTGCAATCAAGGAACTAATGGATGCCCTCCTACTCCCTGAAGAAGTGGCCGTTTTGAAAGTCAAGGCACATGGGAAGTTGGATACAGATGAAGCAAAGGGCAACCATTTGGCTGACCAGGCCGCTAAGCAAGCAGCCAGAGATTTGCGGGAAGTGGATGAAGAAGTGTCCAGACAAGAAGAAGAAGTTCCTATTTTTGCTCTGCAAACCCTTCCTACTGATTTAAGAATTTTGCGAGAACAGCAAGCTGCAATTACCCCTGAAGAAATCCAGAAATGGAAGAAGAAAGGAGCTATCCTAAAAGACGGAATATATTACAACAACTTTAAATTCTGCCTTCCAAAAAATGTATATCCAGCAGTTGTCCAATGGGCACATGGGCCTGCACACCTGTCAAAAGACTTAATGGCCGCCCTCATACAAAAGTATTATGAAGCACCTGGAATCACAACATTGATCAACAGCTTCTGCAGGGCCTGTGTCATTTGTGCAAAATGCAATCCAGGAAAACCAATCAAAGTGCCTTCAAAACACCTGGCAAAACCCATGTACCCATTCCAGAGAATTCAAATTGACCATATCCAAATGCCCAAGAGTGGGCCTCATGAATATGCACTAGTAATAGTGGACATGTTCTCAGGCTGGCCAGAAGCCTACCCAGTGGCCAATATCACTGCAAAAACAACCGCAAGACGCCTACTTACAGATATTGTATGTAGATTTGGACTTCCAGAAGTCATTGAAAGTGATCAGGGCCCAGCTTTTACAGCAACAGTGACTAAAGAAATTTGGACTGCTCTGGGGGTGACCCTAGCCTTTCACACCCCTTACCACCCACAAAGTAGTGGTAAAGTAGAGCGCATGAACGGCACTTTAAAAGCCAGAATGTTAAAAATGTCACAAGAAACAAAGATGCCCTGGCCAGAAAGCCTGTCAATAGCTTTATTCAGCGTTAGGCACACACCTAGAGGGAAGCACTCATTATCCCCATATGAGATTCTATTTGGGACAGCACACAGACTAGGTTGTTATTATCCGCAACAGTTACAGCTTCAATCAGATGTTTTAGTAGACTATGTAACTGAACTTGCAAGTGCCTTAAACAAAATACATGCCCAAGTTTTCTCTTCAATTCCAGATCCCGATTTGGATACAGGTACCCACAACCTGCTTCCCGGAGATTGGGTTCTGGTTAAGAAATTTGTGCGGAAAAATACCCTGGTCCATTCCAAGTTCTCCTGATCACCGCAACCTCCGTCAAATTGGCCGGCAGGCCACATTGGATCCACGCTTCCCACTGCAAGAAGTCTCCTGCCCCAGAGGAAGCAGATACCGCACAAGCATGTACCTCTGGTACATAATCTCCTTAATTAGTTCAATTAAGGCCCAGCAAGTAGCCATCACCAAAGATGTTAGTGGGTACACCTTCTGGTATAATTCATCATGTACCCACGTGGCTACTTATACCTTTGATTATTGTGACATCGTAGAATGCCCATTCCCTACATCACAAATTCAGAATATCTATAGAGATATCCCTCATGCAAAAGACCCATATGTTTGTGTAGTTGACAAACAATGGGGGCACAATTGTGACCATTGGGGGGCGGCGGGATGGAATGCCGGGCCTGCCTGGGGTTACAAACCAAAAGGTGCCTTATCTAAAGTAGATGATCATGGTAGATCCCTTCTCCAGAGAATGACTTTGAGAAAGCCTGGGGGGGGGGTACACCAATGAAATTAATCCTTAATATTGAGCATCCAAGTCCAACAGATGCAGACCAATATGTAATGGGAATGTATTGGAAAAAGGGTTCCTACCACAAGTTAGGGCATTTCTACCTCAAAGATATGTGCAACTCTTCTGAGTGGCAAGGGGCCACCCATATGGTCCCTAACCCATTAAAACCACACATCCAGACCTTTCAAGACATGATGGCCATTGCTAACCCCACCTTTGAAGATACCATGGCCGCTGAAACAGGTTTTAATGATGTTAACCTATGGTTAGAATGGATGAAATATAATGCTAATAAGCATAACAAGACCGCATGCTATGTGTGTGGCGGTGCCCGGCCTCACCTGGGCACTGTGCCTTTAACCCTGCCAGTAGATATAGAAGAATGTGTTTTGAGTCTTTTTGCCTATCACTACGATTTCAACAGGTCCATATGTAAAGCATGGACAGTAGAGTATCCTCTTCTAACCAAGGATGTCAAACCCCCAGATGGTATTACAGTATATAAAGGTAATTACACTTGTTATGCTAATTATGATGGAATTGGTAAATTCTTGGGTAACTTCTCTAAGGGGTATTGTGCTACCTACAGAAATGTCTCCATGAACTTGTTGCAGTTTCATACTAGGTCATTAGGGGATATTTACTGGTTGTGTGGGGATTTACAGCTAAGATCCAGAATGGACAAAGAGTGGTGGGGGGAGTGTACTTTGGCTAAAGCCATTATGCCCATACACATTATCTCTGACACACACCTCAACACCCATGAGTCCAGTCACACTAAGGTTAAGCGCGAAGCCCCAGTGAAAGGAAGTTTTGATCCTCACGTTTATATTGATGCCGTTGGGGTGCCTAGGGGGGTGCCCAATGAATTTAAAGCAAGAGATGAAGTTGCTGCAGGATTTGAATCACTTTTTACCATAGTTACCGCAAACAAGAATTTAAATTGGATAAATTACATTTATTATAACCAACAGCGTTTTGTTAATTATACCAGAGATGCCCTCCAGGGATTAGCCGAACAGTTGCAGGCCACATCCCAGATGGCCTTCCAGAATAGAATGGCCTTAGACATGATTCTAGCTGAAAAAGGAGGAGTATGTAAAATTTTGCCCGACACCATGACATGTTGTACCTACATCCCAGAAAACACAGGCCCTAATGGTAAAGTTACATTAGCCATAGAAAAATTAAACGAACTCTCTGAAGAGTTAAAAAGGAATTCTGGGATAAAAGATCCCTGGGAAAGATGGTTTGGTTGGATGACAGGATGGCAAAAGGCTTTAATGCATATTGGTATGGCAATACTAATTTTTCTTTTTAACTTTGCTCTTCTCTTTTGTTGTGTCCTCCCTTGTCTGAGGAAATCCCTCATGAAGACTGTTGACCAAGCGGCACCCACTTTCACACATCTCGAAGTTGATGACCAAGATTTCCAGGATCTCAACTCACCCTGTTTACCACTGCAAACTATCCCTTTTGTTGATAAAGTGCGAGAATTCTAGGAAGGGACCAGCTTAGGGACAGCATCTGTCAGTGAATGGTAAAGACCCTGTGTGGAGAAGTGGTGGGCAAGCCACCATGGGCCACCCATGGGAGTGAAGTGTTCGAGGGCCATACTGATGATGAGTTAGCCTACTAGGGTCAGATTTAGGGACAGACTTGCACTTTGCATTAACACCTAGCTAGCGGCCACGGGGTTTCTGTGCCTTTGGGTTAACACGTCTTCTGGTATTAACAAATAAAGTTTATCTCTTAGAATCTAACATTTCATAGGGGGGACTGATGTAGAATTATTAAAAATCTTTGTTGAACCTGTATTGAATTATTGCACTAACTCCATTTTAACCCCATACTGACACAAATCCTCCATTTTGTCCTCATAACCTGACTTCTCCATTTTAAAACTACATTACATGACAGAATTTCCCAGCACATCTAACACAATGGACAAAGACTGTATTTTCTATAAAGACATGACTAACTCAGGAACTGCTGAATTTCCCCTAACTCGCAACATAGTATAATTTGAAGGCCATGAGAACACTGTAGTAATGAAATGTTCTATTCATAAGAGACCTTGCACCTGACCACAAGACCTGACATCACTGACCGTGTAAAATGACGCTCAAGCCCCCCTTTCCACCGAGTAAACCTCATGCTAAGGGAAATGGCGCTTGAGCCCCTTGTCCCCACCCGTGTCCAAACAATACCACCTCTCGGTGGGTGGACACTTAGCTAACCACTTAGTTTTTGAGCCAATTAATTATATTGATAGGTGGACACCAATCCAGACACTTAACAATTAATCCAATTAATGATGTTTATTTACTGATATCTTGATAATCAATGATGACGCAAAATGCCTCTTAAAAGGGCCTGCGAGCCCGTTCTTGCTTCACTTGCCAATAAATTTCCTCGAAGTTATTTTAACCTGAACTCCGTGTGTCAGACTGAATTACTTCAGCGTATATACGCAATTCAATTTTCTTTCATTTGGACAGGAACAGATAGACATTTAAACATTTTGGTTTACTGCTAAAAAGTACCATAACACAGTTTTGACACACAACATCCTTTAAACTGTTATGGATATCTATCAAAATGCTAATTTGGAATGAAATATCGTGTTTAATTGATTTCTATAAATGTCAAATGCCATTTTCTCAACTGTGAATTGTGGTGGAAACTGTAAAATATATGCCACTAGCAAAGTTGAAAACATAACTTGGAAGTTGGCATTTTTTTCCAGATTAACTTTTATAACCTACATATTCCAATTTGTCTGCCAGTTTACCAGCATCCACTGTTTATTAAACACCCCCAAGTGTTTGTCAACATTTTACGGTTATATATATATATATATATATATATATATATATATATATATATATATATAACTCTGTAACCTGTTCTCTAGACCTGCCCTCTAAAATGGAACCTATGCATCACACCATAATTGTGTTAGCAAATACCTTACATTACAGTATAAACCTCCAACCTCAGTATTGGGGTTTATTCACTAAAAAGTTGAAATAGGTTGAGAACCAAAAAGTAAAATTGATTACATTGAACGTTCATTCAACCTCAATTTCCATTGGCATGTGTGCAGTGTAATTCATTCTGATTAAAATTATGCAGAATAAAAAAATGGATTTTGTCTTTCAAGCTTCACACCAAATTATAAACTTGGTGGGTTACAAAATTGGAAATAGGATAATTATGTTTGTATATGTATTCTGTGTAAATGATATCATATGGATTCATGTAAACAGTATGAGTTCAAAAATATAAGTACTAAATGTATGCACAGTTAATGAAAGATTGATTGGAGGTCACCTCAAACTTCCCTACCATGTGTTATATTGCTGTGCAAATGGTAGCTTGGCAAAGGCCCTGTTGTGGGCTGAAACATTGCTTTCATCTGTTCCAATATACCTGCACACTTTGGATTTACCTTGAAGTGCCTGAATCATAATTTATTTCCTGCAAATAACATTGTGAGGATTGGCCAACCATGGGCCCAGGTGCACCCTGGTATCCAGGATAGTGCTGTATCTGTTTTATTACCCTGATGCACTTTTAGTGATATCAGTATTAATGCGGGAGCTTTATCAAGCAAAGCAGGTGCTGTTTTTGCTGCAAAAAGTTAACTTTGCTTTTGTATCTAAAAAAGAAATGTATGTGCTGGAAAAATACAATTACACAGCCTCAAAGAATCAGTAGTTCTAAAGGGAGGTATATACAACATAAAATAATCTTTAAAGGAACACTATAGTCACCAAAAAAACTTTAGCTCACTGAAATTGCACTTCTCAATTCTCTGCCATTTAGCAGTTAAATTACATGTTTGTCTGTTTATGCAGCCCTAGCCACACATCCCCTGGCTGTAACTCACACAACCTGCATAAAAAAAATCACTTCATTTTTAATTAGATGTAACTTTAAAAGTTTTTATCTTCTGCTCTGTAAATTAAACTTAGATTACACACAGGAGGCTCCTGCAAGATCTAGCAACCTATTAACAGAGCACAGAGCAAATATAAGGAAATTCTAAATTAAACAGAATTTTCAATAAATAAAGTGTAAACATTAGATGACTCGTTACAGGAAGTGTTTAGGAATATTGTGTAAGTCACATGCAGGGAATGGCAGAGAACTGAGCAGTGAGATTGCAGGAGCCTGGTCTATACATCAAAAATGCTCCAATAAGCTAAAGTTGTCTTGGTGACTATAGCATCCCTTTAATAACTGAGAGAGGTCTCTTTTTATTAGTGACATATCATAAAAAGAAAGTACAGTCATTGGTCAGATCCAATTTATCATATATTATAGTTTAAGCCGTAATTATAGGTTATGATAAAACATATAACACACACATTTTAAACACAACATGACAGCAGATGTAAATATTCCTTTATTTGAATATATATGAATATATTCTGTATATATACAGAATTATATTTTTAAATATATATTTATATAGCAGCTAATATCATTAAATAAGTCATTCATTACCATAATCAGTCTATTTTACATCTTTAAGCCATAGTTAAATAAATAGATAATACATAGAACACATTTGTTAACGTCTTCTGTTGAAATCCAGGTCCATGGCACTTTCTTCAGATTCTGGAAAAGAATTAATAGTTATTAGACATTCATAACAACTGACAGTGCAATGAATAGTCCACAATATAACAATTTGCTGCTTTAACTCCTAGCCTGTGCATTTAACCGGCACAGTTTGCTATCTGTTCACAATGTTAGTCATGCACACCGTTTTCCTAGCATCCAGAAGATCCAGGTAGGAGTCAAGCCATTCAAAAATGAGGACTACTGATACCATAACCACTACAGGATGCAGTAGAGGCTATGGTGCTTAAAGTGTCCCTTTAATTGTTTAAATCCTACGCCTTTTTATAATTTTTTTTTTACATTTGCTCAGTTAGTGCAAAACAAATTAAACTAAAATGAAAGTGTTTGAATGGTTTTAAATGTTTCAATAAACTTATTATGTTCAAAGACAAAACCTACTGAAATATATTAAAATACTTTGGATGAAATAGCTATTTTTTTTTATATATATATATAATCTGCAAGTGCTCCATTAATTCTATTATATCAAGTAACCTTACTCATCAGTGATAAAGGGTTGCATCCGTTAGCCATCATGTGTTTCTGGATTAGTTACTTAATCACGATTGGTCAGGTTACGGTATCTTCATTTCATCACAATCTCATGTACTGCAAAGTTAATTTAAAATACCATTCACTCTGTTACATTTTTTAAATCTGTATTATTCTCCATTAAAATCTTTCAAGAATTCCAGAACCATTCCATATCTCATACTGTGTAATATTCTTTTTTTTTCTGGAATATCATCTTGTTCATTTCAAGGGCATAAAGAGTAGATGAGGAAACAAAATTGCTCAGCAAACCTTTAAAAACCTTTCCACCGAGATCTTGAATAAACCATTACAGCTGCAAAGTACATCTTCAATCCATCCCAGAAGACAAGGCAATTTTTGTCTTGTTAATGCACTCTGATATCTTGTTTAAAACGTATTTTCAATAGATGCTGGTCAGACTAAAGCCTTATCAGAATGCGAAATCCATTCTCTAAAATTACTTTAAGCATCACTCGCTCAAGTATAGCTAAACTATTTTTTTTTTTTAAATGTAGAAACACATCCATGATCATGACTGAGTAAGAAAAGCTTTATTCTATTAAATAGACAACGGACATATACAAAGACTAGTCTAAAGAGCCTGTTTTTATAACAAGGCATTGAAGAATGGATTTTCCATTGCAATATAAACATTGCCAAAAAACATCATATTAAGTTACGCATGTTTTAAAGAAACAATAACAGGTTAACACATTGCAGAACAGTTATTAGTTAACTACAGAGCCCAAGTGCAATGTCTTTAACTGCATTCTCTCTGTGGTCCTTGGTAAAACATGGACTCATCCCCCACAAAGAACAACATACTGCCTTGTGTTCCACCTAATCACCCTGGCCTCATCTTAAGTCATAGACCATAACATCATAATCCGAATTAAGTCACAAATTATCAGCTTATAATTTCAATAACTCTTTTAGTGCCCACACATAAAAAGTTTTTTTTTTGTTGATACTCCTCATATTGTGTTTCTTCCTTTTTGTGACTAGTAGTGATGTCGCGAACATAACATTTTCCGTTCGCGAACGGCGAACGCGAACTTCCGCAAATGTTCGAGAACGGGCGAACCGGGCGAACCGCCATAGACTTCAATAGGCATGCTAATTTTAAAACCCACAGGGACTCTTTCTGGCCACAATAGTGATGGAAAATTTGTTTCAAGGGGACTAACACCTGGACTGTGGCATGCCGGAGGGGACCGAACCATTCGGGACATCACTATTTGTGACATATTTTCCATTAGATTGTAAGCTCGTAGGCAGGTCATGTATATTACTTTACTCTACTTTACTCTAAATGCCCTTCTGTTAGTAAGAACGCCAATGATCAATTGTTAAAATGTTGTTAAGTTGTCAATAATAGTGGTATGTAATAACTGACAGACAAATAAGTAGACACGTTCACCTGATCCTATGCCCCCAAGTCCAGACAAACCTAAACACTGCTAGGACCCCTATTACCTACAAAAACCTTTCTTCATAATATGCATGATGATGGTAGCGAGAAAAGAAAATGAATGGGGGATCGTAATTTAACTTTAGTTAGCCAACCAATCCTATTGCCCTGGAGCTATGACACACTGGGTGTAAATCTCCTAATTTTAAGGATCGTAAATCTTTTTTTGGTTCCTGGAAAGTTATTACCCATGGGTAGAAGATGAGCACATGTGGGAATCTTTTCACAGTGTTGTATATGGTACATTTAAATAGTTTTCATTAACCAGGACACCACCATGCGATGCAAACACATATTGAGGTGGGTTGAGTGCAGAAAGGGGCTTAATTAATTTTTTCTTTTATTGGACACAGCACCAGAGTAGTTAGGCTTTCCTCTGGTTCTGGTGTTGCATAATGGGTAATTGATTGTTTTGACAACGTTAAATGTGTAATACATTGATCATGTCAACAGCTGATTGATTAAGTGATCAATAATACACAAATGAGATAGAATTGACAGGTCTGCCTTTAATTATCTTACCGCATGCCCTTAAGAAAGCTGTCCGGTCAAATCGGTTTACCTACTTAAAATATAATTAATGACATTAATTGTACATGCAGTTTATTGAATGTTTCCTTCTGCCACCTCTTAATGATCATGGTAAATTGTGTCAAAATGTATACTTATTGTAAAGCAAATTATATCATATTAAGCACATTGGAATTTCGATTTTTTTTTTTTAAATATAAATATTTGCTAAAAAATGGCTTATAACTATTGGCACCAATTGTGCTATGTTATTATTTTATGTTATTGTTTTAGTGATAGAAAAACACAAGAGAATACAAATTTTGAACCTCTCACTGTTAGGAGTAATAGGTATAAACATGACGTAATGGATGTCGCTCCTCAGTCAATCCAAATATTTGATGCCAATGCATTAAGGAAGCATCCATGTCTTACCTTCACGGTTTAAATAGTTTTTGTACAGTTGACCTCTGAAGTGCAATTCCACAGATGCTACTAGCACAGCTTCCTATCTGGAACTGCTCAACAAATGCCTTACAATTTGCTCTAGCAGCAGTGTTGAGCAGATTGTAGTGATAGGCCGAAACCTTACAAATAAGGTGAAATATACCAAAAAAAGATGATATTTGGGAAATGGAGGTGAATGTGCTAAGAAGATGGTGAAATGTTAATGGTTTGTAAAATAAACATATAAGAATAAGTTATTATTTGAATATCAATAATTATCGAAGTATTAGAACTCAGTTTACCAAAAAAAAAACATAACATAACTTTATCCATTTTAACTGTTATTTTTATCACAACTGTTTAAACCCCATTACTTCTTGCTTACACTGCTGTGGGGTCTGTTCTCTCTCACTGGACAACATACTTGCAATCTCACTATATTTTTCCGTCTTATACCTTGACCTCTGTACCAGTTTACATAATGTGAAACAAAGCAGAAAATGTGCAAAATAAATAAATTCTTTGGCTGCCATTTTGATAAAGGCAACCACGGTAGGATAATAATAATTAGGCCTACAGGGGGCGTCTTGAGATCAACTCTAGTCCTTAATGAGCTCTGTTGGAGCACATGGACTCCAAAAATATAGCTTTATGTCAAACTAAAGATTTTTCACATTGAGCATGATTCATATAATGCTGCTACTGGTATTTCTTCCGCATTGCTATTTAACATGTAACCTAAGTTTTAACCCACCACTCATGCAGTCCACTGTTATCATGAATATTACATTTGCACTATTCAGAAAGTGGTGAATGTGTTAGAAGTTTGGAATTGGTCTAACACATTCTGCTTCTATATATTTCACTAGTGATGTCGCGAACATAAAATTTTCCATTCGCGAACGGCGTACGCGAACTTCCGCAAATGTTCGCGAACGGGCGAACCGCCATAGACTTCAATAGGCAGGCGAATTTTAAAAACCACAGGGACTCTTTCTGGCCACAATAGTGATGGAAAAGTTGTTTCAAGGGGATTAACACCTGGACTGTGGCATGCCGGAGGAGGATCCATGGCAAAACTCCCATGGAAAATTACATAGTTGATGCAGAGTCTGGTTTTAATCCATAAAGGGCATAAATCACCTAACATTCCTAAATTGTTTGGAATAACGTGCTTTAAAACATCAGGTATGATGTTGTATCGATCAGGTAGTGTAAGGGTTATGCCCGCTTCACAGTGACAGACCAAACTCCCCGTTTAACGCACCGCAAAGAGTCATGGGCGTAGGAACCGGGGGGGATGGGGGGGACGCATCCCCCCCAGCAAATCATGCGGGGGGGACAGGTATGGGGAAATCCCCCCCAGCTCCGCCGCCCCCCCCCTGCTGCAGCCGCCCGAGCGCTCTGCAGAGAGCCTCAGGCGGCTGCAGCTTTGCCCGGGCTGGTGCGTCCATGAGAGCGCACCGCCCGGGCGCAGCATGAAGAGAGGAGCTGACAGGAGGGAAGCGCTCAGCGCTCCCTCCTGTCACTCCTTCACTGTAGCGTAGCCGAGCGCTGTATAGTCCGCCGATACAGGGAGCATCTGTCTCCTGTACCCGGCCGGACTAACAGGAAGTGCACACTGAGTGTGCACTTCCTGTTAGTCCGCCGGGTACAGGAAACAAAAGCTACCTGTACCGGCGGACTATACAGCGCTCGGCCACGCTACATCATAGGTAGGGGAGGGAGGGAGAGAAAGAAACAGGAAGGGGGGAAGAGGGAGGGGGGGGAATAAAGAAACAGGGAGGGAGGGAGGAAGGGGAAATAAAGAAACAGGGAGGGGGGGGGGAATAAAGAAACAGGGAGGGGGGGGAATAAAGAAACAGGGAGGGGGGGGAATAAAGAAACAGGGAGGGAGGGGGGAGGGGGGGAATAAAGAAACAGGGAGGGAGGGGAAATAAAGAAACAGGGAGGGAGGGAGGAAGGGGAAATAAAGAAACAGGGGGGGGAGGGGGGGGGAATAAAGAAACAGGGAGGGAGGGGAAATAAAGAAACAGGGAGGGAGGGTGGGGAAATAAAGAAACAGGGAGGGGGGGGGAAGAAGCAGGGAGGGGGGAGAAAGAAGCAGGGAGGGGGGGAAAGAAGCAGGGAGGGGGGAAAGAAGCAGGGAGGGGGGGGAGAAAGAAGCAGGGGGGGGGAGAAAGAAGCAGGGAGGGGGGGAGAAAGAAGCAGGGAGGGGGGGAGAAAGAAGCAGGGAGGGGGGGGAGAAAGAAGCAGGGAGGGGGGGAGAAAGAAGCAGGGAGGGGGGGAGAAAGAAGCAGGGAGGGGGGGGAGAAAGAAGCAGGGAGGGGGGGAGAAAGAAGCAGGGAGGGAGGGGGGGAGAAAGAAGCAGGGAGGGGGGGAGAAAGAAGCAGGGAGGGGGGGGAGAAAGAAGCAGGGAGGGGGGGAGAAAGAAGCAGGGAGGGAGGGGGGGAGAAAGAAGCAGGGAGGGAGGGGGGGGAGAAAGAAGCAGGGAGGGAGGGGGGGAGAAAGAAGCAGGGAGGGAGGGGGGGGGAGAAAGAAGCAGGGAGGGAGGGGGGGGAGAAAGAAGCAGGGAGGGAGGGGGGGAGAAAGAAGCAGGGAGGGAGGGGGGAGAAGGAAGCAGGGAGGGAGGGGGGGAGAAGGAAGCAGGGAGGGAGGGGGGGAGAAGGAAGCAGGGAGGGAGGGGGGGGGAGAAGGAAGCAGGGAGGGAGGGGGGGGAGAAGGAAGCAGGGAGGGAGGGGGGGAGAAAGAAGCAGGGAGGGAGGGGGGGGGAGAAAGAAGCAGGGAGGGAGGGGGGGAGAAAGAAGCAGGGAGGGAGGGGGGGGAGAAAGAAGCAGGGGGGGGGGAGAAAGAGTGACAAGGGAGGGAGAGAGATTGACATCCACCACACACACACACACACACACACACACAATCACACAATCATACCACCCTTACACACACAGAAACACACAATTCATCCTTACACACACTCAATGCACCCCGTGCACACACACACACACACTCACACAATCATGCAACCTTACACACTCAATGCACCCCGTACATACACTCAATGCACCCCTTACAGACGCACACACTGCATCCCGTACATACACAGAATCACACCTTGCAGCCCTTACACATACAAACACAGATTCACACAATGCATTCCTTACACACATATCAGGACATCCCCTACACACTCCACCCCCTGTGAACAAACTCATTGGTGGAACATGAAGGTGGACCCTGGGATCCAGACCTTGAGCTGTGTAAAGGACCCCCAAAAAATGGAGCTGCTTCCCGTTCTCACAGAACATTGATTTTTGTGACCACAGTTACAAACAGCCTCCAGAGAGCCTGTTCTACACCAGACCAGTGGAGCCAGACTGCAGCTAGAGCCCATCATCATCCTCATCTGGTTGTAAGTAGGCAATCTAGCATATTATTCGTTGCACTAATCTCTAATTTACCTCACATTAAAGAAACACTATAGTCCCCAGAAGCACTGCAGCTTAGTGTAGTGGTTCTGGTGTCTATAGCCTGTCCCTGCAGGCCTTTTAATGTAGGCACTCCAGCACTGGCGTTAGTTAACATGGCAGAAAAATAATTGGAAAGGGTTAGAGGGGCTACTAATAAGGATAGGGGAGAGGGGTAGGTAGAAAAATAATTGGAAGGGTTTAGGGGGGCTACTAATATGGATGGGAGGAGGGGGTAGGTAGAAAAATTATTGGAAGGGGTTAGGGGAGTACTAATATGAATGGAAGATGTAGAGTGGGTTCTAATATGCATGGAAGGGGTTAGGGGGGTACTAATATGCATGGAAGGGGTAGGGAGTTAATGTGCGTGGAAGGGGTAGGTGGAGTTCTTTTGTGCATGGAAGGGGTAGGGGTGGTTCTAATATTCATGGGAAGGGTAGGGGTGGTTCTAATCAGGAGGAGCCCGGCGCTGTATCCGGGTAAGTAAAACCCCTTCCCTGTGGTGACCCTTTAATGTTGTTATTATTTAATCATTTATATAGCGACTGCAAATTCCGTAGCGCTGTACAATGGGATAAACAACTCCTAGTTTACGGAATAAGAATATACCCGGCGAGTAAAAATGCTATCCCCCCCAGATTTTTTTGGGTTCCTACGCCCATGCAAAGAGTCCATTTGCACAACCGCAAACTCCCCATTTGCACAAGATTGGATAGCAAGCTAGCCATGTCCCGTTCCTTGTCCTCATTGATGTCATTGAAGGTCTCTTCCTCCATCCAGCCACGTACAACACCAAGGTTCCCCGAAAGGTGACAACAAGCCCCCTGTATTTTTTTTTTAAATGTACACTACTGTTATACCAGATATGAGTTGCACTGGTTTGACACTGTGCCCTGGCAGGCCCTGAAACGCACATGTGTGAAGGAAACTGACTGCTATTATTTCACAGTAAAATTTCTAGTTTTTTTTTTTTTTAATGTACACTACTGTTACACCAGATATGAGTTGCACTGGTGTGACCCTGTGCCCTGGCAGGCCTTGAAACGCACACGTGTGAAGGAAACTGACTGCTATTATTTCACAGTCAAATTTCTAGTTTTCTTTTTTTTTAATGTACACTACTGTTACACCAGATATAAGTTGCACTGGTGTGACACTGTGCCCTGGCAGGCCCTGAAACGCACACGTGTGAAGGAAACTGACTGCTATTATATTACAGTCAAAAAAGTTTGGTTTTTTTAAGCTATTGTGCCCCCAAAACGTTCGTGTGTGGGGGTGCTGGAATGACGTGGGCCAATGGGAGCCTGAATCAACTTTTTGCTCCCACTGCCCCTTTAAGAGCGAGCTTGTGACTCGAGCCGTGCTCCTAGTGCCAGGCAGGCCACGTGACCGATCACTGCGGTCAGTGCACGCGGCTAAGTCAGAAGAGGAGATCAAGCCGCATGCGGCTCGTGTGGAGGCAGGAGTGATCCAGCCACGCGCGGCTCAAGCTTAGGAGCCAGGTCGGTCCCAGGATAAGGTAAATACAGCCACAACCACTTATCCCCATCACACACCTTTCCTAACGTCCTATCCCATTAAAAGCATATTACCGCGTATTTAATAAAACAGATAGACCCCCTACTTCATCCAGGTTACCGATCGATGGTTCGATATTCTGAGCCCTATCTGATTTACTGTACACAACTATTCGATATTCCCACACATTTTATATAGAATTTTATGTTTGTTTGAGACCACCTTAAAAATATTGGATATCGCTAAAAATCATGATCACTATATACTTTCTCTACAAACCTCTAAAACGAACCAAACTACTCATCCATCCGCTATACCACTTTATCCCACCTAGAACTAGTGCCCAGTTAAAATACTTGACTCTTACTTACCCACACTCAGTCATGCCACACACATTTCACCACTACTCTCACTGAATCCCTCTGACTACGGCTAAATTCATCTTCTACATCAGAACACTACTCCTAAGATTGAGTTGTATCCATGTATCGGGTCTTTCATTTAGAATAGGGGCAGCTTCGGTCTCCTTCAACACTGACACTCCAGTGCATTTTATTAAAAGATTGGGCAGATGGAAATCCTCAGTCTACAACCGATATATTCCTCATCCCAAGAAAGAAATGAGAAGAGCTTTTAAAAGTTTGGCTTTGTAAATTTGATGCAATATGTGTGTTTTTCTTTAATACCTTTTCACCCTCTTTGCATGAACCCAATTTACATATATTACTAATATGTTTCTGAACATATATATTATATTATTCACTCACTCACTCTCTGGGCCGGCCTAAGACATCATGCTGCCTAGGTCCAACGATAAATGACTATGGGGGATAATGTATAATAAACATAGGTTACTGGCTATAGGGAGGATAATGTATAATAAACACAGGTTACTGGCTATGGGGGATAATGTATAATAAACACAGGTTACTGGCTATGGGAGGATAATGTATAATAAGCACAGGTTACTGGCTACGGGGGGGGATAATGTATAATAAACATAGGTTACTGGCTATGGGAGGATAATGTATAATAAACACAGGTTACTGGCTATGGGAGGATAATGTATAATAAACACAGGTTACTGGCTATGGGAGGATAATGTATAATAAACACAGGTTACTGGCTATGGGAGGATAATGTATAATAAACACAGGTTACTGGCTATGGGAGGATAATGTATAATAAACACAGGTTACTGGCTATGGGAGGATAATGTATAATAAACACAGGTTACTGGCTATGGGAGGATAATGTATAATAAACACAGGTTACTGGCTATGGGAGGATAATGTATAATAAACACAGGTTACTGGCTATGGGGGATAATGTATAATAAACACAGGTTACTGGCTATGGAGGATAATGTATAATAAACACACAAAAAAAAAAGAATGCAGCTTCAGAATTAATCTAAATTGTATGCTGTCTAGGAGGTGGGAGTATCTGGGAGGGAGGGTCTGCTGCTGATTGGCTGGAACGTGTCTGCTGACTGTGAGATACAGGGTCAAAGTTTACTCGATGATGACGAATAGGGGGCGGACCGAACATCGCATATGTTCGCCATCCAACACTACTCCTAAGATTGAGTTGTATCCATGTATCGGGTCTTTCATTTAGAATAGGGGCAGCTTCGGTCTCCTTCAACACTGACACTCCAGTGTATTTTATTAAAAGATTGGGCAGATGGAAATCCTCAGTCTACAACCGATATATTCCTCATCCCGAGAAAGAAATGAGAAGAGCTTTTAAAAGTTTGGCTTTGTAAATTTGATGCAATAAGTGTGTTTTTCTTTAATACCTTTTCACCCTCTTTGCATGAACCCAATTTACATATATTACTAATATGTTTCTGAACATATATATTATATTATTCACTCACTCACTCTCTGGGCCGGCCTAAGACATCATGCTGCCTAGGTCCAACGATAAATGACTATGGGGGATAATGTATAATAAACACAGGTTACTGGCTATGGGAGGGATAATGTATAATAAACACAGGTTACTGGCTATGGGAGGGATAATGTATAATAAGCACAGGTTACTGGCTACGGGGGGGGGGGGGGGAATAATGTATAATAAACACCGGTTACTGGCTATGGGGGAATATGTATAATGGACACCGGTTACTGGCTATGGGGGAATATGTATAATGGACACAGGTTACTGGCTATGGAGGGATAATGTATAATAATCACAGGTTACTGGCTATGGGAGGATAATGTATAATAAACACAGGTTACTGGCTATGGGAGGATAATGTATAATAAACACAGGTTACTGGCTATGGGAGGGATAATGTATAATAAGCACAGGTTACTGGCTACGGGGGGGGGGATAGTGTATAATAAACACAGGTTACTGGCTATGGAGGGATAATGTATAATAAACACAGGTTACTGGCTATGGGAGGATAATGTATAATAAACACAGGTTACTGACTATGGGGGGATAATGTATAATAAACATAGGTTACTGGCTATAGGGAGGATAATGTATAATAAACACAGGTTACTGGCTATGGGGGATAATGTATAATAAACACAGGTTACTGGCTATGGGAGGATAATGTATAATAAGCACAGGTTACTGGCTACGGGGGGGGGATAATGTATAATAAACATAGGTTACTGGCTATGGGAGGATAATGTATAATAAACACAGGTTACTGGCTATGGGAGGATAATGTATAATAAACACAGGTTACTGGCTATGGGAGGATAATGTATAATAAACACAGGTTACTGGCTATGGGAGGATAATGTATAATAAACACAGGTTACTGGCTATGGGGGATAATGTATAATAAACACAGGTTACTGGCTATGGGAGGATAATGTATAATAAACACAGGTTACTGGCTATGGGGGATAATGTATAATAAACACAGGTTACTGGCTATGGGGGATAATGTATAATAAACACAGGTTACTGGCTATGGGAGGATAATGTATAATAAGCACAGGTTACTGGCTACGGGGGGGGGGATAATGTATAATAAACATAGGTTACTGGCTATGGGGGGATAATGTATAATAAACACAGGTTACTGGCTATGGGAGGATAATGTATAATAAACACAGGTTACTGGCTATGGGAGGATAATGTATAATAAACACAGGTTACTGGCTATGGGAGGATAATGTATAATAAACACAGGTTACTGGCTATGGGGGATAATGTATAATAAACACAGGTTACTGGCTATGGAGGATAATGTATAATAAACACACAAAAAAAAAAGAATGCAGCTTCAGAATTAATCTAAATTGTATGCTGTCTAGGAGGTGGGAGTATCTGGGAGGGAGGGTCTGCTGCTGATTGGCTGGAACGTGTCTGCTGACTGTGAGATACAGGGTCAAAGTTTACTCGATGATGACGAATAGGGGGCGGACCGAACATCGCATATGTTCGCCATCCAACACTACTCCTAAGATTGAGTTGTATCCATGTATCGGGTCTTTCATTTAGAATAGGGGCAGCTTCGGTCTCCTTCAACACTGACACTCCAGTGCATTTTATTAAAAGATTGGGCAGATGGAAATCCTCAGTCTACAACCGATATATTCCTCATCCCGAGAAAGAAATGAGAAGAGCTTTTAAAAGTTTGGCTTTGTAAATTTGATGCAATAAGTGTGTTTTTCTTTAATACCTTTTCACCCTCTTTGCATGAACCCAATTTACATATATTACTAATATGTTTCTGAACATATATATTATATTATTCACTCACTCACTCTCTGGGCCGGCCTAAGACATCATGCTGCCTAGGTCCAACGATAAATGACTATGGGGGATAATGTATAATAAACACAGGTTACTGGCTATGGGAGGGATAATGTATAATAAACACAGGTTACTGGCTATGGGAGGGATAATGTATAATAAGCACAGGTTACTGGCTACGGGGGGGGGGGGGGGGAATAATGTATAATAAACACCGGTTACTGGCTATGGGGGAATATGTATAATGGACACCGGTTACTGGCTATGGGGGAATATGTATAATGGACACAGGTTACTGGCTATGGAGGGATAATGTATAATAATCACAGGTTACTGGCTATGGGAGGATAATGTATAATAAACACAGGTTACTGGCTATGGGAGGATAATGTATAATAAACACAGGTTACTGGCTATGGGAGGGATAATGTATAATAAGCACAGGTTACTGGCTACGGGGGGGGGTGATAGTGTATAATAAACACAGGTTACTGGCTATGGGGGGAATATGTATAATGGACACAGGTTACTGGCTATGGAGGGATAATGTATAATAAACACAGGTTACTGGCTATGGGAGGATAATGTATAATAAACACAGGTTACTGACTATGGGGGGATAATGTATAATAAACATAGGTTACTGGCTATAGGGAGGATAATGTATAATAAACACAGGTTACTGGCTATGGGGGATAATGTATAATAAACACAGGTTACTGGCTATGGGAGGATAATGTATAATAAGCACAGGTTACTGGCTACGGGGGGGGATAATGTATAATAAACATAGGTTACTGGCTATGGGAGGATAATGTATAATAAACACAGGTTACTGGCTATGGGAGGATAATGTATAATAAACACAGGTTACTGGCTATGGGAGGATAATGTATAATAAACACAGGTTACTGGCTATGGGAGGATAATGTATAATAAACACAGGTTACTGGCTATGGGGGATAATGTATAATAAACACAGGTTACTGGCTATGGGAGGATAATGTATAATAAACACAGGTTACTGGCTATGGGGGATAATGTATAATAAACACAGGTTACTGGCTATGGGGGATAATGTATAATAAACACAGGTTACTGGCTATGGGAGGATAATGTATAATAAGCACAGGTTACTGGCTACGGGGGGGGGGGATAATGTATAATAAACATAGGTTACTGGCTATGGGGGGATAATGTATAATAAACACAGGTTACTGGCTATGGGAGGATAATGTATAATAAACACAGGTTACTGGCTATGGGAGGATAATGTATAATAAACACAGGTTACTGGCTATGGGAGGATAATGTATAATAAACACAGGTTACTGGCTATGGGGGATAATGTATAATAAACACAGGTTACTGGCTATGGAGGATAATGTATAATAAACACACAAAAAAAAAAGAATGCAGCTTCAGAATTAATCTAAATTGTATGCTGTCTAGGAGGTGGGAGGGTCTGGGAGGGAGGGTCTGCTGCTGATTGTCTGGAACGTGTCTGCTGACTGTGAGGTACAGGGCCAAAGTTTACTCGATGATGACGAATAGGGGGCGGACCGAACATCGCATATGTTCGCCATCCGTGGCAAACGCAAACAAGCTATGTTCGCCAGGAACTATTCGCTGGCGAACCGTTCGGGACATCACTATATTTCACCCATCCCATTCCATGGCCTTTACTTTACTATAGCTAGGCTACTTTCAAAGCCTTTTATTCACTTACATCCTACACTCCTACTGCATCTAACTTTGTGAAATAATTTACTCCTCGGTTCTGATAATTGAATTTACTCTCTTTCCTTAACCTGTTTGGTGGTTTAAATTGTAGTAGAAGTGTTACTTCATATATTTCAGACACTATACAGGTTAAATTGTCAGGAAAGCAAATTGTTTTAAAATGTTCTCTGTTTTACATCATGGCCATCTCAGTGTCCCTGCTGGAAACAGTCGCCTCCAGGCCCCAGTAGAGACTACAATTGAGGGCTAATGGGCCATGGAGGGGGGCATTCTAGCAGAGGCTATCTCAGTGTCCTTTAGACAGTATGTTAGATAGAATTTCCTCCAGGTCCCATTAGACACTTAATTATAATGTATACCTAAAATGACCATTGAGAACAGTTGAGAACATGTTATAGTATTCAATATGATATCTACTCACCTGAACTTAGTGATCGCTTACCCATCAAACCAACAAAGGAGTTACTGTTTTGCCCTGAAATGAAATATGATAGCTTAAATACAGTCCTGTGTATGCATATGCAATGTAGATAATTCTATTGTTGGGTCAATTATTTTTCTACTCATTATTTTTCACAATTATTACAATTAGATTATTTGCAATTTGGGACACTATACACTGTTCCTAAAGGGGATTATAAAGTTTCAACTAATAGGAGATACAGATAGTATATGGCAGGAGGCTGGTCCATAGTTGCACCTCCACTTTTTTTTCCCAATAAACACAAATATTGGCATTCTAAGGGATACTGATAAGTGTGTCAAAAACATGTCTGCCATTATTATATCTGTATTTTCTGTTATACCCTTTATTGATGACTGCAAATGAAGCTGGTTTTGACCAGAGCATGGCATCTCATAGGCGAAGTGTTAGAGTCCAATAAATCGAACAGGGGAGCTTCGCCACACTTATTTAAGTTTCACCAGCCACCTCTGGTGTATTAAAGCTAATGTAACATTTCAAAGTGCCTTTTTATTGCAACCATGAATGAGTCATGTTTTAATCTGCTAATAATATTCTGCTAACTTCCATTATCCCAGCGACGAGAGAGCAGCTGAGCTTTGGATATGTTACAAATGGCAGTACCTAGAGACTCTGGCATTAGTAGTAGTACCAGAGTCGCAATGTGTGATGCAGTGTTTATTGTGCTTAGATTGTTCTTGTAATTTTGGCTAATCAGCTGAAAGTTGCCAGCTTGCCTTACTTTGTGGGGCCTCAATAAGTTCTAAATTTTTTCAAGCAGAGTTTTCAAAAGCTGTTTAACTGTAAGTCTAATGCTTTGCTCCAACTGTGAAATTGTTTGATTAATCATACCCAGGATCCCAAAGAAACTGCTTAGAACCCTTGATGGAACCATTCCATCATGCTGTATTTTACCAGTACGGACTTTTTTTATACAGCTCTTTAAGCCAATTGAAATCTCCACGGCTGAGGGATTGAGCTCAGCCACCTTGATTCTGGGCTTGCAGCTTGTCTGTTGGAGACCACAAGGTTCTAAACAGACTCTGACAGGGTCTCCCTGCATGCCTCCATGCCATTTTGATTGTTCTGGGCTTTGCCAGTTGCTCGGTACTGATCATAGTGTAATTCTAATGCAGGGTTTTCAGCATAACACGGCAAAACAGCCAGTTGTTGGCGGCAACATATTGCTGTCTGCTGTTTTGACTTAGAATTTATTTGCTAATACCAGTGCTGATATTAGCAGAGGGAATACCTTGCTAATGTTGTCGAGGTGAACTGAGACTTGTCTGTGGAGCTGGTGGGATTGGTCCGCTACTCTTAGCACACAGTTTCTGCCAGAAGGCATGAAAGATAGCATCCAGGCGGCTTAAGAGTGATGTTGTTCCGCCATGGTGAGTTGGGGCACTCACGGCGTCCGCCATTTTTGGTGGGCCCATGTCTAGTGCTGTTTGGTCAGCAGACTTTACCGTGTGTCCACAGAGCGTTGCTGATTGCTAAATTGGTGGGGGTGGGGGGGAATCGAGGGAAACGACCCTCAGGCAGCCGTGCCATCGAAGAGCAAGGAATCGTCCGCACTTCCCGCCTCGTCTTAAGGAGCAGGCCTAAAGCTGTACCAGCCGTGTTCTCGCGCCCCCTGCACGGAGAGTCGCTACTGGAATTAAGAAGGAGAGATCTCCATGTTGGTAAGTTGCCGAGGGTCTTTCTATATTGCGCTTAACTGTGTTTTTAGAGGATTTTTATGTGTGTTTTTCTAGGAGCCTCTGTGACATGTGTCTTGCTCCGTCGACCGCCAGACCCGGCCCCCCACCAAGAGGAACTTTTATGACATTGCATTGTAACATTAATATGTAGTTGGTGCCCCATTTGCAGCTCTAACAGCTTCCACTCTGACACTTTGACAAGGCTTTTCACAAGATTTTGGAGTGTTTCTGTGGGATTTTTTGCCCATTCATGGAGAGTTTTGGCGACTCTGTGACTATACATCTTTCACTTCATGGCTGAGTAGCGGCTCTTCCTAAACACTTCCACTTTCCAGTAATACCACTTACATTGACTGTGGAATATCAGGGAATACATTTCACGAACTGACTTATTGTAAAGGTCAGAGTACCACATTTGAATTCACAGAGCTTGTAAATGCAGACTGCATGGCTAGGTGCTTGATTTTATACACTTGTAGCAATGGGACTGATGGAAATACCTGAATTTAATAACTAAGAGGTGTGTCCCAATACTTTTGTCCTTATAGTGTATATATATATATATAAGTTTGCAGATATATATGTATTTACAAAGTTTACTCTGTACAAAGTTTACTCTCTCTGATACGTATTCATGTGGACAAAACACATTTTTTTCTGTTACCTGAATCTTAATTCTTGTAAGTGAATACCATTTTTATTCAGTTACATAAAATATGCTTATCTGTTCTATATCATTCTTCCAAGCGCAATATCACATTCAAAGTATCAACAGTATCAATTCAATTAGCAAAATACATACGTTTTGGAGAATTCCTTTTAAATTCTGTGAAGAAAAAAATAAATCACAATTAAAATCCAAAAGTTCTGTTAACCTGAACTTTATATTAACACAATCCAGCATATTTTTTTTTATCTATGTAAGCATTGTATCTCTGTATAGATACCGACAGATGTATTTATAATGAACTAAAGTTTATTTTTGTACATGTTTGCTATGTGTTTGCTTTAATTGATATTTGCTTCATAAAGTGTTGAAAATGTCATTGCTGCTTAAAGATGTCTATTTTAAACGTTTAATGCATTTGTCTGAATCTTATTCAGTTCTATTTAAAGTATGCAAAGGGAGCACTATTCCCAAATGCCATTTCAGTTCCCCATTCTCTTAATCTGCATTACACACAGAAGATCCCGAGCAGGGCTATTTGCTGTGAGCTTTCCGTTCAGCATGCTAACTAGCAATGAGCTGTCTGTTCTAAGATCGGTGACATCCTCACAATCAACAGGAGTGAAGCTCCTTGAATTCTTAAACACATTTATTTCCATGGGATTTCTGGTATAGTTGCCCTTTAAATCCCAGATCTGCTACCGGTATATACTGTGCCAGATGTTTTGATAGGTTAACAAGCACTCCCCTTCCCAATGCATTATTAATATTCAACCCAAAACTGAATACACAATACATACACTCTATGAGGTTTAAGATCCAGATTATATGGCTGTAAAGTGTAACATTTGGTCTTTAAGGGGTTAATTGAAATAAATGAAATTTGAAAAGGAAAATTCAGAATTCTCTGCCAGGAATTAAACCTGTAACTCTTTGTTTTCATACTACGGCTAAAAATGTGATATCACAACCCACTGTAAACCCAGTACAAGTGCCAATGTCACCGGCTAAACTAGTTTTAAGGTGTTAACTTGTTTACTTCTACGTAGATCATTTTTTAGGTTTTTTTTTTTTTTTTTACCTTTGCTTCGTTTTGCAATTAGTTCGAGGATTTGACCTGGTCTTGCCTTTCTTGCAATTCTCAACAGAAATCTTTCAAGTGCTGGGTCTTCTATGTCTGTCTGAAGATCTGCCTAAAACAATAAAAACATTTCATAATAATGTTATCTCTGCGTTAGTGGAGAGCTGCATAAAATAACAAGCGTTATAGTATCCAGCGAATGATAATTTAAACATACCAACATTTACAAAAACAACTTTCCAACAAAAATATGTTTTTTTTGTTTTTATTAGGCATGCCAGCCAAAATTATACTTAATCGATATAACCTGATTTGCTCTTTCAAAAACGTTTTTCGTTTGCTTTAAGCTTTCTAGACAGATGTAGTTCTCATGCAACACATATCAATGATGTGTTTTTATGCATCAACATTGATTAAAAAAAAGAAAACAATAATTGTAACAAACATTTCCCATGTTGTAAATTCCAGGCCAAATTACTGCAGGTAGTCCACTTTATACGAGACGACCCTACACTATATGGGGCTCACGCACTCTCTCAGACTTTGAGATACATTGTAAGACGAACAATGTCAAAACCAAACAGCTTTCGACATTTTATAAACTCCTCGGATCTGACCACAATAACACGCTACCACCCTTCACATACTCGTGGTCCAAAGACCTTAGTGCTCAAATCACAGCACCTCAGTGGAAGACTATCTTTTGCCAAACACACACCACCTCAGTCTGTACCACTATTCAGGAAGGTGATTATAGGAGAATCGCCAGATGGCATTATTCGCCCTCCAAAATACATACCCTTTCCCCAATTCACAAGATGTATGCTGGAAATGCTCCCAACCTGGTGGCTTTTCCAGATAATCCAGAAATATTTTAATAATATAGTGAAACTGCTCAAAATGATAAATGGGATTTAAGTGCCACCTACCCCACAAGCATTACTGTTCATGATACTCCAACGCCCCCTCCCTAAACCACAAAGAATCCTCCTCATCCATCTCATATTAGCAGCCAACCTACTTATCCCTGCTAAATGGAAAAACCCTACCGCAACATCGATCAGGGAATGGATTGCTAAGGTAGACACGCTCAGGACCATGGAGGAAATACATGCCTCCATCTCCCACAAACAGACACTATTCCAGGACGTTTGGGAACCCTGGGTCAGGTTTATGACCAATAAATAGCTCAGCCCTATGGAACGGGCACGCCCCAACAGAGGGATACATACATAAGACCCCAAAGGTAGGGAATACGGAGGGAAGAGCTCTCACCCTCCCACTCCCTACCGGCAGGATAACCCACAATACTAGTTTTAGCATTGGACCAAGGGGCCACACCCCACCTCCACCCCCTTTTGGCTCACCCCCCTTTTAGTTCATCCCCATGCCCTGACCCCAACACTTCAAGACAGGCACACACCCTCCAGCAGGACCAGAAGTCGCCTTCCCCAACCCGGGACCCATCACTCACAATTTACCATCCAACGCGCTCTGTGCTATCCCATTCACTGATACCAGCATTGATTGACACTCAAAAGCCTAACACTCGAGGGGTTACATTGTCACCTATGGCCACTGTTTTGCTCTATGCTCCAGAACCAGCAGTTAAGCTATGTATGGAAACGTAGTACCAACAGATTTTTCAAGCTACAGCGCGTGTCTTGAATTGTAATTCCTATGTAAAATACTAGTTGTAACCCAACATGCCATTGTATTGTTATCTTGACCATAAATATTGAGCCTGATGATGCTGTTGTGGCGATACAGGCATTGTTGTATTTACCTGCCTCTCGCAAATAAAGAATTGTAAAACCCCCAAAAATAAAAATAAGCACCTTTGGTAAAGGGGCAAGCTAAGCACCATAACCACTATACTTTATGGTTATGGTTATAGTGCTAGAAGTTTGCTGACACCATTCTTCAGTTCTTTGAAAAATTATTTTTAGCAGCTTGACACAAACCATGGATCACACTAGCATCCCATAGCCTGGTTCCTCTCATTTGTTTCTCATCACCTTCCAGCCTCTATCTTCCACCTCTGTTTTAGAACTCTCAATTCTGAAATTCAGTTGATTCGCTGAGCCTTTCAGACAATCAGTTTTGTCAGGACCAGACCACAGTTTGTGTCAAACTGCTTGAAAACAGTTTGACACAAAAATGGTCCTGTAGACTCCTAGTATCATAACTACTACAACAAACTGTAGTGACTATGGTGTGTAAAGTACCCCTTTAAGAAATAAGAAATAATTTAAGTCCAAATATTACCACTTCCTATAGGAAGATCTCATTAGAAATGTTTTAAGCGTGACGTCTTTATCAAAGACAAGCCTAGGCTATTGTAATTCAGAATAGATAGATGGATGGATGTACAATAGCGTTATTGTAATGAGAATAATTTTAGTACCGTGATCTGTACTTAATAGCTCTTCACATTTGAAATAAAATACACTATTTACTAGTTGAAATAAGGTGTCTGAATTTGATAAGTTATCATTGTAGAGTAAAAGTAACCGCGCTAAACCTAAACGCATTGCTTTTGTTTCACGCTGTCACTTCCAAACACCATCTTTTCTCATTTTATTCTCTTTGATAACAATTATATGTTGGAATGGCTCATTGTGCTCTTGTCACTTTTAGACTAATCACATATTGACTCAAGAGTTCTTTATTTATCATTGTCTATGTTAAATTGACTTGTAATTTATCTCTATCGCTGGTCAAGGCTCTGCAAGCACCAATGTCAAAGTTATGCAACCAAACTAGAGCTAAATGTATTGATTTGAACGAAATGTATTAACCTGTCAGATGGATTGACCTGAGATCATTAGTACATTTTATCATCCAAGCCATATGATATCGTTTTTTTCAATAGCATTTCTAAAAGTAGTTCATCTTCATTCATACGGTTTTAAAAGTATATTAAGAAAAAAAAAGAAAAAAACTTTCTTTGATCTTTTCAGAAGTTTGAAAGCTTGCGAAAATACACAACTTGATAGTTGTCAAGTCTCAAGATGTGCCCTTCAAATAGGTATGCAAGTATATAATTTTTTCCAGTTAACAATAAATCTATTCGAGATACAAAGTTACATAGGTTGAAAAGATACTTGTGTCCATCAAGTTCAGCCTTTGATGCAAAAAAAAAGGGGAAAACAAACCTCTGCTTAAAACACTTTCCAATTTTGCAATAAACTAGGAAAATATTCCTTTTGGACTCAACCTATTAAAAGTTGTATTACTGAATATTAGGTTTTTTTTTTTTTTTTACAAGTATTCATCCAGTTGCTATTTAAACATCTGTAGAGACTGATGAAACCAACTCTTCAGGCAGAGAATGTCACATCCTTATTTTTCTTACTTTTAAAAAAATCCTTTCCTTAACCTTTAATTTAGTTTATTTTAGTCTAAATGGGTGACTTCGTGTCCTATGCATAGTCCTGTTTATGAATAGATTTCCAGATAATGGTTTGTATTGGTTGCAAATATAATTGTATAATGTTTTTCTAACTAAGCATATTAAAATTGTTAACCTTTCTTCAAAACTAAAATCGTCCATACCCTTTATTAATTTTGTATTTCACCTCTGCACTTTTTCTAGTGCCATAATATCCTTTAAATATAATACTCAGACATCATAAGCTTACTCCATATTATTATCTACATAGTTTCAAACACATGTCAAAAAAAATAGAAATAGTTGATTTGAACCATTAAATATTTAGCTAAGTGTATGCTAAATAGTAGATTTGTTTTTTTTTTCCTTATATTTCTTTATATTTGTCCAGTCACATTTGAAGTAGATTGGAACTCTGTGCAGTGTACCAAACAGTCTAGAGATGTATAGCAAGGTCCCAAGTCACCCTCGTGGATAGTCTGTATTCTAATAAAGACAATTAAAATGTAGTACCCTTTATAAATAAATAAAGATTATCTGCTATATAAAGATTATTTGCCATATAATAAGGGTATCTTTGGCTCTTTTAGGGCAAATTGGTTAAAACAAGATAATTTGAGCTCATAAAATTCTACATTTTTAACATCTCAGCTGCTCAAATCTGTTCAAAGTTGGTGAACCGTTGTCTGTAAACAACACGTCTATGGCCAAGTGGAGGGCCACAAAACATAAATGGAACTGATAAATATTGAAGTGAAGACAATTAAAAAGATATTATAGTCACCAGAACAACTACAGTTTAATGTAGTTGTTCTGGTGAACAATGTAGTTATTCTGGTGAAAATGTCCCTGAAAGCATTTTCATGTAAACACTTCCTCTTCAGAGAAATGGCAGTGTTTATATTGCTCCTTAGAGACACCTCCAGTGGTAGTCACCTCGGACGGACACTAGAGATGCTTCCCGGGCCAGTACCGCACTGACGTACACTTGACTTTCCACATAGAGATGCATTGATTCAATGCCCACTATTCTTTTCAGAAAAGAGACCCGGCTAATTTTCCGAAGTGTGGTGCCGATGGAACAGACCTTTACCACGATTTCTAGGGTTGTATAAGGATTCAGGCATTCTGTAGATTTAGAGACTACATGCTATGAAGATCGTTTCATATTTCTCCACCACTAGCTACATCGGGGATATAAGCAGACATATCAAGCCATGTTCCAAAGTTAGTCCACATAATCCCGGCTGCAGCACGTAAATGTTCATAACATCGCTGGATTGACCCCTCCATTATCGTTACTACAAACTAAAATGTATTTTCTATTTAATATTGACTGGATTGAAGCCTCATTGGTTCTTTGGAGCTGAATATATGGTCTACCCTGTTTTATTAGGAATGATTAGCAAAAGAGAGCATTTTTTTTTCTTTTTTTACTTTTGTGTGATATTCCTTTTAACGAAAAATACGATCTATGTCAATAAGGCAACATTTTCTATTTGGCTAACTTAATATGTATTGTTTATGATCCCTATATTTGCAGAATCTGAACAATTCACGATGATAAAACATTTTGAAATTAAAACTTTGTTGGAGCAGCACTAATGGTCTTTGGATGAATTGGGTTTAATCTATGCCAAGTGGACAGAATGCTTGATACTATAGTTTATAATGACATTCTACAAAGCTCTACTGAATTTGTTGGAGCTATATAATACCAATATAATAATAATAATAATAATAATAATAATTATTATTATTATTATTGTACATGATTATTTGCAAGAACAAATTATGGTGTATTGAACACTATACCATTTTCTATACTGCTGTGCCCCTCATGTCACTTGATATGATATTAGTAAATGGATTATTGTGGGCACCTCTAAACAACAGTAAAGTAGTTGAAAAGCATAAAATCTACTGATATTCACATGTCATGCATTACTTATTCTGTTGATCCCTGGCAATCGGGAAATGACCCTTAGATTCAAATGAGAGAGGAGCAACATTGTACACTTTCATGCTCATATTCGTGACATAAAAAAATGAATGCTCTTACAGAGACACAATGGATTCACACCCACAGCAATTCCACATGAAACAAAAAATAACAATAGATGAATAAATGAAAGATGAAAGCAAACCCAGCACTTAAATGCCTACTGCCATGAACCGTGTGACCCTGCAATGCATTTGTAAGTGCAAAACACAAAAGCTATTATTTAATACAAGATATCAATCACAGCAATACCTTAAAACTTTGCTTTAATGAGGGAAGGGACAGAACAAAGCAAATTCAGAAAGCTTTATTTGTATTTATTAAAGATCACCTACCATATATATATATATACGTTCTAGTTATATGTTTTCAATACCATATCATCATGGTGTGCGTTTAGCAAAATCCCAAGCAAAAACACAGATCAAAGTATATCATCAAATTCATGCAATTATACATTTACCTCCTTCATAACACCAGGGCTCAACCTTTACACTCACCAGTAGCCTTTGAGAGTGAAAACGTATTCTGGTGAGTAGAAATGCACCCTGGTGAGTGTGCCATGAGTCGTTCAGGCTTGCAGTTCAAGTAACGTTTAAGGTTTGGCTAATAGGACTTGAAATTTAAGCCCTGCTAACAGTATTACATTTTTGCATATTAATCATCATTGCTCGGTCCATGTTCCCATATTGTTGTTGCAATGTATGCACGTATACTTTCTTGATCAATAAAATGTCTGCAATATTTTTGGGTCAGGCATAAGGAACTGGAACCATTGGAAGGGCGTAGTCTGTTTGAGAATTCATAGTCTGCATTCTGTTATCACTATAGATCTTAGCAGTGGTTAGTAAAGTCCCATAGAATGGTCACTAGCTAATTCGCTCTACAACAAGAACCGGATAGTGATGACGGGTGTTATAGCCCAGAAAGAGTGGGAGCTATTTCTCCTTGTACTATTTAGCATCATATTTATTGGTGTTATCACAAGCAAGCCAATTACTGGTAATACCTCTTCCTTGGGTTCTATTTATATTACTAATGTGAAATACCAAATATGTGTCATTTAACCAATATTGCATGGGTGTGAATCCACTGTGTGTAAAACATAGAGTTAGTTTGTAGACTTGGAGATTCGTTTTGTTACGATCCATAATTTGTCTGAAGTTGAGTCTTAAATCCAATCAGGTGATCACCTGAACTCCTAAATTCTAATTAGAGAAACAAACGACTTGCGCAGTGGATGGGCATATTCATTTGATGCATGATTTGGACTTCCGCAAAATAAGTTTCTGTTTGTTCCCCCAATTGAATCTATTTGCCTTCAATCAATTTTTGTTTGTGAGTGCAATATACCACAAATCCACAGTAATTTAAATTAAGTACTGTATTACACTATATTTGATTTTTTTTTTTTTTTTATTTGGTTTTTATTCTATGGTTTATTAAGATTTGCAGGAGTCTTTTTATAACTACATTTTAGTGAAGAAATGGGTAATTGTAATATATTTATCCCGTTATTTTTCTTCTCTGGTGTTGCCCTTTGTTGTGTATTTTGTTGTGTATTTTGTGGTTTCATACGTATAAAAATACATATTTATACTTGCTGTATTTTGTGGTTTTATACGTATAAAAATACATATTTATACTTGCTGTATTTTTTAACATGATTCTAACATGATCCCCTTTTTCAACAACTCTATACGTCAGAATGGTTGCTATGTGTTTTGTATATTAAAGAAAGCAACAACAATCTGTTCACATCCCTGTGATGTTGAAGCATTTTGCCCTCTGATTGCCAGATTAATGTGTTATTCAAAAAAGGAAAAGGAAAATGGGAAAAATTTTATTGACTGCTTTCGTCAATTTAATTGAATTAAGTGCGAGCTTTAAAAATGTGCACTGTCTGCAATCTATCACAACCAGTGTTAATATTCCGTTATTGCAAGGTAAAAAATCACTAAGACCAAATACCGCGTGAAAGTCAAGATTAATCCCCCTCCCCCTCTTTTTGCTAAAATGTAAATTAAAATTTAGTACTTGCAGTTACAGCATTTGGATACTTAATGCAATGAAATTGACAGTAATTACTTGAGAGACACTTGTATTTCGTAGCAGTTTTTCTGAATATTTCAAGTACTGGATCTAAATTGTCTTTTTTTTTCTCATTTCTCTATAGCATTGTGATATTTCTCAGTATATAAGGCTGGTATAAATAATGAGCTTAGTTCATGCATATTCATTGTAGGCAACGAGTAGTGCAATATGAAATAAACATAAGGATAATTTATTCATAATATATTTTCTGTTCTACCACCCCCTTCTCCACCTACTTACTTGATGATATCTGGCAATTACTTATTCTTGAGTCCATTCTTCCTAGTAATTAAGTCCTCATTATTGCTATATTACTGCATGTAAGAGGCTGTCAACAAACCCCAAAAGGTTACTGGATGAATGAGGTTTTTTTTTCTAAAACGTAAAACCAATCATACATTAACATTATGTCACCTGGATTTTTTTTACATTTTTTTTTTTTTTTACGATAAATGGTCAATGCTACTAAAACTACAAACAAAGTATGCAATCAAAGGAGTCATTCTTCCTGCTTTTTTGTTTAGACCTATGATGTCTAGGGTACTTTCTCCTCGGAATATCAGTATTGGCATTGCTATGGTTTGTGTCCACATAAGTAGAACTTCTAATTTTCTGCAGCCACTGTCTAAGTAGTCACACATGACCGCAATAAGGAACTTTGGAGCATTGTACAAACTAAGGTAACTGTCCTTCTGTTCTCTTCTACCCAGTTCATTTTTTTGTCTTTTTTTCCCCTGATTGTCTTGGCCAAGTCCCACATGGTCTCCACATACAGTAAATACAATAACATCATCACGTGCATTGCAAATGACATTAACGGCTGCTATTGCAGGTAAAAAAAAATCCTCTAGTGTGCACAATGTCCTCATCCATAAAAATCGACCTGCTAAGTTTACTTTAGAGACTAAGTGGGTTTCCAGTTACATGACTTCTAAAAAAAATAAATAGAGAGACTGTATGATATGGAAAAGAGTACCTTTCTTCCTTAATTCCATACAGTGACCAGACTGGGATTACACCAGAGTGTAACATTTGGTCTTTATAGGATTCTGAAGAATAAATATTCACATAGGTTTAAAAGAAACAAAAAAAAAAAAAAAAAAAAAAACATGCACAAAATGTGCAAACATTGCAATATATTCCAAAAGGGTTTTAAATCACAAACAATACTATTTTAGTGTTGCAACGACAATGAGTCAACAACCAGATAAGTGGTATAGTGATGCATTAAAACATTGTAGACTCACCTGGTGTAGATTGCTTTCAGGCCAGTACCGGTCTTCATTATATTCCATCTCCTCAGACAACGTTTGTGTCACAGCCAAAAAGAACACTACACACACCACAGCAAGATTCATGTCTCAGACTTTTAGAATTTTCTCTCCAAAGATAACAGGAAGCCTTCTTTAAACAAAAGGAGACAAAAAAAATAAATATAAGGATATGTGATTTTGCTGAATGTTTTAAGATTGTTCTTCAAAGTTAGGCGACAATATTGATGCTAATATAATCCAAAAATTTATAGGTGACTATGCCCACATACAATAAAAAATAAATATAAAACAGCAGCTCTTAAAACACGTGGACTTGCTAAACAAACACTATCTAATACAATACATGAATATGTATATATATATATATTTATATATATATATATATATTACACAAGATCCAGCACACTCACCTATCCACTAAACAGCAACTTCAATGTTGAAAGATTGGCACAAATAATGGGGGTTTAGTTACATTATATGATCATACATTGCATAAGCCTGCCACAACGTCAATGTACCCCATCTTTGGCAGGTCCTGCTCTAACAGCCTAATGTCTGCTCTTATGAGATTAACCCACTTACTTGGGGAAAAAATTCCATCTGGGGCTCTCTGCAGTACAAAGCTAAATAGGGCCCGGGATGAGGCAGGCTTATGCAATGTATGATCATATAATGTAACTAAACCCCCATCATTTTTGCCTAGATTAGGTGTTTTTAAAAAAACAAATAAAATCTTTCAACAAGTTGCTGTTTAGTGGATAGGTGAGTGCGCTGGATCTTGTGTATTGTATAAGTTGGCCCCCAGCAGCACCCCCATTTATGCATGTTCAGGTGAGGGCAGCCACCCCCCCCCCCCATGTTATATATATATATGCACTTTAATCACTCAAATTGAAAAATAATTGGTATTAAAATATAACACAACCTTGTAAATTGTGCAACACACTGAATTTACTTGAGTAGAAAAATATATTTTATATGAACATTATATGGATATCCTCAGTACATATATTAAAAGAAACAAACAATTGGTTAAACATAGTGTAAATCAAATAAATGGACAGGTGTGTAAGTTAAAACTAATAACTTACAATTCTGTAAGTTTAATGTGTTGCACATAGTACACATCACCAATTATTCTAGTATCAATATTTAAAAAACAATTGATACTATCTATTCATTAAGCAAGTTAAATGTATGTCTGATGAATACGTAATGACTTAGTTTCCTACTTTAGAAATAAAAAATAAAAAAAACAGAACTAATAAGTATAAAAAATAAATATCTATAGTATTTTTTAAAAATCCTTAAGTCACTGTGAAATCTGTTTTTTCTTTCTATTATACCAATGAATAGAAAAAAATACAATCTCCGCACTGTACAATATACTTACTACGGTTAGCAGAAATGTTCTCCTCTCGTAGGCTTGAATTTCGGATATCCTTCTGCAGTCTGCTTTATAGTCTCAATCATACCGAAAATAAACCTCATTTGTGCAAAGCTAATAAACAAAGTTTTCATTTCAAACAAGGAACAACCACTGCTTCCGTGTGTATGTTTATTTCTATCAATATTTGATCTGCCGTCACTCTCCTTTGTTTGTTGCTACTGTATTTATTATATTGAGTCATCGAAGCTAAAAATGATTGTGGGAATATGCAAAACATTGGTACATCTTTTACGCATCAAGGAATCACAGAACTCACTGTATTGAAAACCTAGTCACTCACGTCCAATTTCTGGGTAACATGTACTTCCCAGGAAAATCATATTAAAATCTCTTTTCAAAAGTTAATAAGACTTTGATTCACTGCTAAAGCGTAGACGTCGGTTGATTAACAATATTTCTAGTTGCTCATTTGGAATTTTAACCATACTTCTAAGTAATTTAGGAATCCCACGGAAATTTAATTTCAAAGGACAATGTCTCTGCAATTTACACATTATAGTGATTCACACAACTCTTTGTACTATATTACTAGACCTGTTCTTTCTGTGTGTGTTCCATTCCCGCTGGTTGTGATGTGCAGCTTACACAAAACGTTGATATAAGTGGATAGGATATTGTTTGTTTGCTGTTATTACGAAATAAAGCAGAAGAGGAAATTACTAACCCCAGGATTACTAACCCCATCAAGGAAGTTTCATTTTGCTTGGACACATATTTAATTTATTTCAAAGATATTCATATAGCAATTAACCTTAAAATAACACATGGTTGGAAATAGTTTTGCTGAGGTTATAATGGTCTGGATGAGTGAAAACAAATTATGATAAAAACCTAAAATTGAGTGCTTTAAACAGCCTGTTGAATCATATTTAATTTTTTTGCACTAATATTGTTCTTGATTTTCTTGGGGAATTTAATGAAACATAGGAGACTTTTTTTTAATTAAAGTTAGATGGACTTGTCCAATGATTTGCATATTGTCATACACAATTACTGTCATGACCAAAACTCTCCAAATAGACTATTCTCACAAGGAAAGTCAGTTGCAAAATCTTATATTATTTCAGGGTCATATTCTACAATCACAGACAAGTTTAATTTGGAAAATGACCATTTTTTTAGATATAGTTAGGAAAATTGTTATTCAATTTGCCAGTGATAGTAGATTCCTGTGGCTAGATAGTACAGATGAAAGTGGCTTGATAGTACAGATGAAAGTGGCTTGAAAGCTAGTTAGCATCATGTCATAAGTATAGCATAATGTAGTCTCCACAAGTTAAAATTTGGTGTAGCCAGGGCCGGTGCATAGATTTTTGACTTCACATGCAATGATCCAGCTGATGAGTTTACCAAGGGAGGCAGTGTAGATAGAGGACAGTAGGGGACCAAGGACAGAACCTTGGGGGATGCGGACAGAGAGTGGTTGGGGGAGGAGGAAGAGTCAGAGAAAGAAACACTGGAAGAGCGCTGGGAGAGGTAGGAGGAGCACCAGGAGAGATCAGTATCCCGTAGACCAAAATTACAGAGCATACGAAGAAGCTGTTGATGATCAACAGTATCAAAGGGAGTAGAGAGATCAAGGAGAATTAGGATAAAGTAAGGGCCGCGAGATTTAGCAGCAATTAAATCGTTGGAGACTTTGGTCACAGCTGTTTCGACAGAATGACCAGCGCGGAATCCAGATTGAAGAGGGTCAAGCAGAGAGTTCGTTTCGAGAAAGTCAGTCAGTCTGGTGTACACAACACTCTCGAGGATCTTGGAGGCAAATGGCAGTAGCGAGATCGGGCGGTAGTTGGATGGGGAGTTGGGGTCGAGGCTGGGCTTTTTCAAAATTGGGGTTATGGTTGCATGTTTGAAGGGTGAGGGAAATGTGCCAGAGGGAAGGAAGAGATTGAAAATGTTAGTGAGGGGAAGAGCTATAGAGAGAGACATAGTGCGGATGAGATATGAAGGAATAGGATTTATGGAACAGGCGGTGGGGCGGGAGTATCGGAGCAGAGAAGAAACCTCTTCTTATACACATACACTGACAGATGTTATCTGACACATATTCACTGGCAGGCATGCAGCAATTGACACACACTTTCACTGACAGACAAAAACGTTCTCACTGACGGACACACAATGACATACACTCACTGAGAGACATATACTCTCAGATACACATACACTCACATACACACACTGACAGACATACACACAATTACTGACAGACACAGACACACTCACTGACAGACACACACTGACAAAAAAACTTGTTGACAGACACACGCTCTCACTGATTTGACACACACTAACAGACAGACACACTCACTCACTGACGAACACAATCACCAACAAACACACATACTTACTGACACACATTCATACTGACAGATATACACTCTCGCTGATTTGACACTGACAGATACACACTCACTGACACCCACACACTCACTGATAGACACACACTCTCACTCATTTAACACTCACTGACATGCACTCACTGACACACACTCACACTTACAGATACATACTTACATTGATTTCACACACAGATTGTCACTGATCTGACACACAGAATCACTAACTGAATTTACACACTGACAGACGCACATACACTCACTGATTTGACACACACTGACACACACTCACTGACAGACACATTCACTGACAGACACACACTTACTGACATACACACACTGACAGACACATACTCACTGATAGACACACACTGATAAGCACATTCTCACTGACAGATACACTCACTGAGAGACACACTCACTGACATACACACACTGACAGATACACACTCTCATTGATTTGACACTCACTGACAGACACACACACACTCTCACTGAAGGACTCACACTCACACTCACCGACACACACACACACACACACACACACACACACACACACACTCACTGACATACTGATAGACACACACACTAATTGATTTGACACACTCACACATATACACCTTCTCTCAGACACACTCACATACTGATTTTATTTATAGTGGGGGGTGGGGAGGTTAGCCCTACCCCAGCCTCTCTACCTTTGGGAGGGTCCAGTTGCACTCACAGCCTCAGTGACCCCTGTCACTGTCCCTATTTGTGTCTCTTACTTACTCCTGCCCCTTTGCGTGTTTCTTACACCCCTCAGCCCCTTTGAGTGTCACATTCTCCCCAGCCCCTCTGTGTGTCTCTCTTACCAGCACCTTTGTGGGTCTCTTTCGTAGGAACGGAAACCGGTTGGTAAGTGTGGAGTGTCTGTAATGTCTAATCAGAACAATAACATAGCTTCGCTTAATATCTCAGATTCCAAGGCATCTATTTTCACTATATAATTCTAACTGTCTGCTTGATATATAAAATGCAATTATGTATTTTTTTCTGATATGAAATAATAATGCATGTGGTGTTCATTATGACAAGCCTGCTTCAGGTGCATATTAAGATAATGTATATTTTGTGAATAGTGAATTGCGAAAACTGCTTGACTAGTACTGCCAAGTTTTTATGCAAATCTTTTTTTATTGAGGAAAAATAGGTCAGATAATGAGGCTCGCAGGCCTCAACGAAAAACAGTATTACAGGTCATAACATATGGTATTTGTCAGGTTATTACAGTGAATGGCTCATACAACTGTAAGGCAATTACCCATCTAGAGCAGTATAAGGTATAGCTAGTGTACATGCCGTTTGTACAGATACCTCACAAAAGAGCGTTCTCAGTGGTTGGTTTCAGGCTGTTATCTTATATGTATACGTGGTTCATGTTCCACGTTCGGTGTCCGACCTCCTACATGTAGACAGTCATATACCGTTTTTAGCCATCAAGCTAGGTGCTTATGTCCCCGAGATACGGGTGAGAGTAGTAGGGAAGGGTGTGTGTTGTAGAGAGAAAAGAAGAAAGAGAAAGAATGATGTGCAAGTATAGAGGGATCCTTCCCTAGTGTCCGCGCTCTCATGTCTAATCGAAACGAGCGGTGCGTGGGCGCGTGGTGTTCGGATTGTTGTCAGGTTCTGTTGTAGCGGCTTATGGTATGTATGCATGGGCATGCACCGTGGGCCTAGTCTGTGCTATTGTCCTTCGTCATTGGAATTGTTTGGGGTCTAGCCCAATAGGTTGTATTGGGCCCTTCCCTCTGGGTGCCAGCCTCCTGTTTGCACGTCCGTGTGGTGTATCTTGTAGCCTGCGATGGAGTCTATAGTGTGTGTTAATCGGTCGTGCGGGTTTTGAGTGAGGTTATGTGATGCCATGTCTTCGGTCATCTAGGGTGTGCGTATGTTCCGTGCAAAGCACGAGCTGGCAAGGGATCGTGTGTTACCATGGGCTAAGATTCCTCCCGAAATGAAGTATCCTATATGGGGGGGGGGGGGGGCACGGCCAGCAAAAGTGACGGGTCAAGGTTTGCCCGTCCAGCCCTCCGCTCCCGACTCGCCCGACATGGGTCCTCTATCTATCCGCCTGGTAAGAGAACCAGGGTCGCCACGTCTCCGTGTGCCTTGTCGAACGCCTGCCTCTGACCCTATGAAGCCATTCCTCCGTCGTGGGAACGGTTGGTCTCTTCCAATAGACTGGAATCAAGGATTTGGCAGTAGTACTCCCAAGTTATCCCTAACACCCCCAGCAATAGAATTCACAGTCATTAATGCCGGTACAAAAACATTTGTGACTTAAAGAATTCTAAGAACCCTGTGGGTTTTCAAAATTAAATACTGTATCACCAAATAACTCCAGCCTTTTTCTTAAAGGAATTTAAAAAAATGTCAGAAAACATTTCAAATGTAAATAAACACTTGCTGCAGATACTGAGGATAGGAAGACAATTGTAATTATAAAAATCATTTTATTTCTGACAGTTTTTTCTGCAAATCCAATCAATAGAATCAAAAAGCATTATGGTATTATTTGTTTACAGTGGTGATTGGCCTGTTCTTAATTGCTGGCTTACGTATGTTTATCTGGGCATGTAATTTCTTTTTTATACATATGAATATACTTCCCAACATTTCAAAAGGACAATGAAGGACGTGGGGAAGTGGCCTGGGGCAGGGCTTATCTGAAAAATGTATGCAATTAAAATGTAATTTAAAACAAAAACAATGTTTCTTATTTACACAGACTGATTTTCAAACACGTTTATTGTAATTTAGCTGTATTCCTACCACAATAGTGTCCCTCTGCCTCCTCCCCTCCCTCATGAGCCCAAACCCAGTGACAATAAAGGGTTAGATAACCCTTTATACACTTACCGGATTCTAATGCTGGTGTCCCTTGGTGCTGGGCCTGGCTCCTCCTCTGCTGACATCAGCCGATGGTGAAATCTAATGCGCATGTTTGGCATGTGCTACCCACACCTTAGGCTTTCCTCACAGTAAAGCAGTGGCCTAACACTTTCCTATGGGGGATTTCAACAAGCTGGACATCCTTATGCAAAGTGTGAGGAGATCCAGCATTATTGCATGGAGTCAAACTCAATGAAACTGCAGGAAGCACATCTAGTGGCTGTCTGGTAGATAGCCACTAGAGGCAGTCTTAGGCAGTTTCTTTAAATATTAAATTTTTTACATCGCAGGACTAAGTGGGACAGTAACCGTGCAGACCACTTCAATGAGATTAAGTGGTCTGGGTGCCTATAGTGTCCCTTTAATGATACATTACAGTTAGTAACATTGTTGTGGAGCTCTGTTATGCACTCAAACCCACCAACAATATGGAGCACCTAGAAAAAAGAGACATTAGGACAGAAAAGAGTGACAGAGGGATTTAACTCAAAATATGTCCATCCTAAATAGGGACACTTGGGGAGTATGTATTAAAGTAAGTGTGGACTGACTGGCTAATTAAAAAAAGAATGTTTTAGCATTGACCTCCTATGAGAATGTTGCCACATGATACTAGCATTAAACCCATAAACAAACAGTTGGATTACCTAAGCAAATGAAGAGTTTACTCTGCTTACTGAATACTTCTGTTGGAAAATTGCAATTCATTAAGCGGTATAAACCCTTACTCTGCTGAGATAATCTGGTCCAAATTGTGTTAAAGAAATGGTGATTGCTCTAGTATTTTAAATGTTAATATTATTTCATCAGGACTTTCTCTGAGCGATTAGCTGTTCCTGCACAAATTAAGCCTTTGCATTGGGAATGCTCTCTATGGGATCAGCAGTTACATTAATGGCAGATGCTATTTTTGTGTGTACGTGTAAATCTATTTGTAGGGTTATATTCCCTTTCCAAATCCTACCCTAATTGCAGACATCCATGATCCATCTTGACCTAATTCCATTACTCTCTTCTGGGAAGTTCTTAAGTCTTGGTAACCTCAAAATGCCATTCGAGAAGAACAGAGGAAGACAGATGTGGGAATAATTATGTAATATTTTCCACAAAGGAGTAGTTCTATTCGGGTAATGCATTCATAATATGTAGAATATCTGTAATATCTTGTAGCACTACACTATAAAAAAAAATCATCATAAAATATAATACTCTATTTTTTCTCCCAAAGGGTTGTCAGAGCACGTTAATAGAAGCTTTCTGAGTTTAAGCAACTCTATAGCTATTGTTCCTTGACGTAATGATACTCTTTTATCTATCTTTGAAGAAGAAAGACATAGTTGACCCTGCTGGGAAACAGTACTCTGGTACGCAAAAATCTCCACAATTGGTGCATTAACCATTAGCTGAAGCACTAATATGTTTCAAAGGATGGAATTAATGAGATAAGGTCCTCAAAATTGGCCAATCCATTTTAAGTATGTGATGGATGCTGACAGATTGATTCATTACTTGTAGGCAAATAGTATAACTAAGATAGGGCTTATTTTTAGCCTTGCACTCAAACCTTCAGGGTTATTCTCACTAAAGTGAGAATCCCAAGTAGATTCAATGTGAAATTAAAATTGAAGGCCAAAGTAGCAGGAAATGGGTGCAAAGCTGAATTAGAGATTTTTTTAAAATTTACTTTCGCCATTAATTCAGTGAATAACCCTACTTGGTTCTGATTGATAAATGTTTGTTTCTGAAACAAATGACTATAATGCATGATTTTAAAACTCATAGAATGGAAGTTACTGTATCCACCATCTGACACTCTTTTTATTTACTGGCTATATGTTGCGCTATTCAAATCTATCTGGCAACAAAGAAGGAATTAATAGTATTGCTGAATATGAGTTTTGGATGATTTATTAAATTAGATTTTAAAACAGCAAGCATTATTTTAATGTGGCATTTTTTTTATTCCTTAATATTTCAGTAGCAGTGATAAACCATTTAAACCTCACAATAATAATCAGAATGCTTTTGATGCCTAAAGCGATTATAGCAGAGCTTTAGAATTTCAATATGCCAGGAATTAATGCATCACGACATAAGTATTATTTCTACCTGACACAATCATGCATAATTTGTATTACCGTATATACTCGAGTATAAGCCGACCCGAATATAAGCCGAGGCCCCTAATTTTACCCCAAAAAACTGGGAAAACGTATTGACTCGAGTAAAAGACTAGGGTGGGAAATGCAGCAGCTACTGGTAAATTTCTAAATAAAATTAGATCCTAAAAAAATTATATTAATTGAATATTTATTTACAGTGTGTGTATATAATGAATGCAGTGCGTGTATGAGTGCAGTGTGTGTGTATGAGTGCAGTGTGTGTGTATGAGTGCAGTGTGTGGGTATGAATGCAGTGTGTGTGTATGAATGCAGTGTGTGTGAGTGCAGTGTGTGTGTATATGAATGAAGTGTGAGTGTGTGTGATGCAGTGTGTGTTTGTGTATGTGTTGGTGGGGGTGGGCATTTTGATATATTATTAATTATTTTATTAATTATTATTTTATTTTTTATTTTGTAATATTATTATAATTTTTTATTATTATTATTTATTACTTAAAGGGAAACTCCAGTGCCAGAAAAACGATCCGTTTTTCTGGCACTGGAGGGTCCCTCTCCCTCCCACCCACCAATCCCCGGTTACTGAAGGGGTGAAAACCCCTTCAGTCACTTACCAGGGGCAGCGACAGGTCCCACGTCGCTGCTTCCTCCTCCCCCGCCGCTCCTCCTTCTGGTTACGTCGGTCGGTGGGCGAGACTGATCTCGCCCGCCGGCCGAGGAGACCTAATGCGCATGCGCGGCAATGCCGCGCATGCGCATTAGCGCACCCCATAGGAAAGCATTGAAAATGAATTTCAATGCTTCCCTATGGGGAATAGAGCGACGCTGGAGGTCCTCACACAGCGTGAGGACGTCCAGCGACGCTCTAGCACAGAAAACCTGTGCTATGAAGCAGGAAGTGTCCTCTAGTGGCTGTCTAATAGACAGCCACTAGGGGAGGACTTAACCCTGCAAGGTAAATATTGCAGTTTTAAAAAAACTGCAATAATTACACTTGCAGGGTTAAGGGTAGTGGGAGTTGGCACCCAGACCACTCCAATGAGCTGAAGTGGTCTGGGTGCCTGGAGTGTCCCTTTAACTGAATTATTAATTTTTATTTTTTTTATTATATTTATTTTTTCGTCCCCCCTCCCTGCTTGATACATAGCAGGGAGGGGGGCTCCTTCCCTGGTGGTCCAGTGTCATTGGTAGTTCAGTGGGGGGGAGAGGGGGGCTGGCAGAGCTGTACTTACCTGTCCTGCAGCTCCTGTCAGCTCTCTCCTCCTCCGCGCGGTCTGTGCAGCTCCGTCTGTCAGCTCCCAGTGTAAGTCTCGCGAGAGCCGCGGCTCTCGCGAGACTTACACTGGGAGCTGACCGAGGTGCTGAACGGACGGCGCGGAGGAGGAGAGAGCTGACAGGAGCTGCAGGACAGGTAAGTACAGCTCTGCCAGCCCCCCTCTCCCCCGGTCTGTATTATGGCAATGCAAATTGCCATAATACAGACTCTGACTCGAGTATAAGCCGAGTTGGGTTTTTTCAGCACAAAAAATGTGCTGAAAAACTCGGCTTATACTCGAGTATATACGGTATATTATGTTTTTTCATTAACATATTTCTGTATTTTCTGCAAATTTTGCATTTTAATGTGCTAGGTTTTCTTATACATTTGAATGCACTGTAAACCGTTAGACGTGAAGAATACAAGTAAAAAACAAAACAAAAAAACAGGGGTGCCCAAAAGATCCCCAGATGTTATAGAACTACAATTCCCATGATGCTTTGCATGCCTTTAGAATTCCTTTATAAAGGACAAAGCATCATGGAAGCTGTAGTTTTAAAACTGCTGGGTATCTACGTTTTGGACACCACTGCACTAAACTGAGGAATATTGGTAACTGAACAAGGATTATTTCCAGTTCAGTTTTCTTAGACTAAAATGCGCTATTCTATTGTGGAATACGCATTATTTACAGTATTAAAATAACCTCCAGTTCACAGGATCCACAGGATAGAAAGAGGTAGCGAATGGATGGGCAGTTGCAATGTTAGATAATGTAAGAAGGAATGTGGGGAGCTAGACCATCATATTATTATAAGGGGGCCTAGAAGACCCCACCACTAAGTTTTTTTTTTAAATTCTTTATTTTTGTTCTGCAGGTTAAAAACAAAGATTGCACAATATAAAATGATATAACACAACATTAGTTTGTCAGAGATAATTGGTGTAGATATAGATCGGCACTTTTTTTTATAATGTATGTTGGGGAAGAAAGTATCTATACTGAACAGTATGATTTTAACATGAGTTGCTGAACTTAGCTTGGGTAACTAGCACTGGTTATGTGGGTAGCATCTGATGAAAGGCATAGTGCCCAGCAGTAGCTAGTGTAACTCACGAGCTTAACCACTGAACTTAGCTCTCGATGCTACTCCCCTGTATCACACATGAGTTAAGAGTAGAGTGAGAGAAACAGGAAAAAATGAACAAATATAGACATATCATAAACAGGTTGCTTGCTGAATATTGCGAAGGGCAGATGGTGTCTGTCGGCATATATTTACTAACCCCCTTGAGTTGAAATAAAATAAACAGCACACTTATCTTTAATATTAGCAGTTATTTATATCAGCTTTCAGCAGCATTTCTTTATATCATGCTGAACGGGTGGACCCTCTGCCTAAGCCAGGGCTTCCCAAACTTTTATGGGCCGAGACCCACTTTTTAAAACGGTAATTTTTCAAGACCAACTTGCTTTTAATGCATATTTTAAAAAGTGAACACCATGGCAATCAGCTTTAGAGGCATACAATAGCAATCCGCTTTAGATGCACGCAATTGGCACACCATGACAATTACTTTTAGAGGCATAAATCTGGCACACCATGGCAAACCGCTTTAGAGGCATACAATTGGCACACTATAGCAATCCACTCTAGATGCATACAATTGGCATACCATGGCAATCAGTTTTAGATGTATAAACTTGGCACATCATGGCAACTTTAGGTGCATACAATTGGCACACCATGGCAGTTTTAGAGGCTTACAATTGGCACACCATGGCAACCAGCTTTAGAGGCATAAATTCAGAACATTGTGGCAATCAGTTTTAGAGGCATAAAATTGGAACATCATGGCAGCTTTAAATACATAAACTTGGCACAGCATGGCAATAAGCTTTAGGTGCATAAACTTGGCACATCATGGTAATCATGGAGTGAAGAGGTTACATTGGGGGAGGGCAGGGAGTGAAGGGGATACATGGGGGAGGGCAGGGAGTGAAGGGGATACATGGGGAGGGCAGGGAGTGAAGGGGTGACATGGGGAGGGCAGGGAGTGGAGGGGTGACATGGGGAGGGCAGGGAGTGAAGGGGTTACAGTTTGTGAAGAGGGGGGCAGGGAGTGAAGGGGTGACATGGGGGAGGGCAGGGAGTGAAAGGGTTACATTGGGGGAGGGGGCAGGGAGTGAAGGGGTTACATTGGGGGGAGGGCAGGGAGTAAAGGGGTAACATGGGGGAGGGCAGGGAGTGAAAGGGTTACATTGGGGGGAGGGCAGGGAGTGAAGGGTTTACATTGGGGGGAGGTCAGGGAGTGAAGGGGTTACATTGGGGGGAGGGCAGGGGGTGAAGGGGTTACATGGGGGAGGGCAGGGGGTGAAGGGGTTACATGGGGAAGGCAGGGGGTGAAGGGGTTACATGGGGAGGGCAGGGGGTGAAGGGGTTACATGGGGAGGGCAGGGAGTGAAGGGGTTACATTGGGGGGAGGGCAGGGATTGAAAGGGTTACATTGGGGGAGGGCAGGGACAGAAGGGGTTACATTGGGGGAGGGCAGGGAGTGAAGGGGTTACATGGGGAGGGCAGGGGGTGAAGGGGTTACATGGGGGAGGGCAGGGGGTGAAGGAGTTACATGGGGAAGGCAGGGGGTGAAGGGGTTACATGGGGAGGGCAGGGGGGTGAAGGGTTTACATGGGGAGGGCAGGGGGTGAATGGGTTACATGGGGGGAGGACAGGGAGTGAAGGGGTTACATGGGGGGAGGGCAGGGAGTGAAGGGGTTACATGGGGAGGGCAGGGGGTGAAGGGGTTACATGGGGAAGGGGTTACATGGGGGGAGGGCAGGGAGTGAATGGGTTACATGGGGGGGAGGGCAGGGGGTGAAGGGGTTACATTGGGGGGAGGGCAGAGGGTGAAGAGGTTACATTGGGGGGAGGGGGATGTCTGGGGGCTGTGTCCTACCTTCACTGAATTCCCTGGTGGTCCAGTGTCTCCCTGATGGTCCGGTGGGTCTCCGGTCTGCAGCTCCGCTGGGTGCAGAGCTGCAGACAGTGTAATAAAAGTCTTGCGAGCTCCCAGAGTGTTGCCATGGTAACTTCTATCACACAGTCTGCAGCTCTGCACCCGGCGGAGCTGCAGGCCGGAGCTGGTGGGAAGACTGATTGGAGGGAGCCCGGCGGCATACAGGGCAAGCCGCCGGGCTCCCCCCTGATGTCAGTCTGCCTGACTCCCCAGCGGCCCTGGATGTGTGGGTCAGCGCGACCCACTGGGAATCGCCCTGCGACCCACCAGTGGGTCGCGACCCACACTTTGGGAACCGCTGGCCTAAGCTGATAGCAATTGTAACACTGCTTCTATCAGCTTGTTGCCAGCTCCATTCACATTTTTGTAATAGTTATCAGATACAGATAAAGAGCCAGTGGAGAGCATTGCACCTGCACACGCAGACATCAGACTCTGAACAGATACTGTGTTGTTAGAGGACAACTGTTTTTTAGAAACCGCAATGTTTACGTTAAAGGGTTAAACACACCTCCAGTGGCTGTTACACTTCCACTGCAATGACCGAGGAAAACTCAGTAACGTGATGTTACAGCCGATTCAATGCTTTTCTATGGGGATGCCCGATTTATTGCTCCTCTATGAGCAACAATTGATTAGAAAACGCGTCAGGATACCAAACCTCCTCCATGATGTTGCGGGAGCAGGATAGGTTAGTAGTGCTTTGGCAGCCTTGAAGAGGATAAGTAAAGGCCTGCTTTATATTATTATTTTTGAAGTTTTTTTTTTTTTGTAGATTTTTGATTCAATGCGATTTAGGGGAACACTAAAGCGTTAGAAATACAAACCTGTACTTCTAACACAAACCTGTATTCCTAATACTTTAGTATCCCTAGTGTCCCTGTCCTTAGATATATTCAGGTAACCCAGCAATTTGCAATTAAAATTAAGAAGTACAATTGAGGCTCCATCATTGCTGCTTATTTATTTACCTCCCGTGACATCATGGAGAAGGCATGGCCTCTTCCAGCATGGTCCAATCCAATGGACCCCATAGAGTAGCACTGGGGACATGGGATGAGCAACATCAATACTTTCCAATGGGGGCTTTCGTGTCATGCTTCTAGTGGCTGTCTAAAAAAAATGGTTAAAAGAGCCGGAACAAGCCACTGCTTGCTCCTAGGTAGGAACATTTTTCAAATTCTATAGTTTTGGAACTTGTGAAATATTTTATTTTCATATCCTGTCTTTGTGCACCTGCTTGTGTATATGTGTGTCTTTGATTGTTTGTATGTGTCCGTGTTTGCCTGTGCCAGTGTTTGCCTGTATGTGCCTGCCTTTGTATGTCTGTGCCTGTGTATGTGCCCTTGTGTGCCTATATGTGCCTGTGTCTGTCACTGTGTGTGCCTACCTGGTTGTGTGTGTCCCTGTGTCTATTTTATAATATAATTCTATATAAATATTATTAATATTACACACACTCATATTCAGTCAACTTCTGCACAACCACACATACCCATCACACACATCCCATTTAGGTATTTTGCTTAGGGGGGAGCAAGGAGGGGCAATAGGGGGACCATTGCTTCAAGTTTTGAAGCTTGCACAGGGGACCAGTGCTTCCCGTTTCCAGTGTTTCCCATCAAGCATTTATCATTTTTTTAGTACCACAGATGGAACTCTGAATCACAAATTGAACTTAACTGTTTGTCCATTGTCTGTGTCATTTGTTCCATCACACGTCTATATGGTGCTTCTGTGTTATGGAATTTGGAAGACCTATTAATAACCCCAAATGTGGACGAATTGCAATTTTTAAAACTCCAGGGCCAACTGATAGCAATATTTTCCCATTGTTTTGCCAATATATCCTATATTTTACTGATATCAGTTTACCATTCTCAAATGAAACAAATATAATAACAGCTCTGATAACTGAATCTGCATGATGACTGACCGCAAGTAAAAATACATGCTTTTGGCATTTGTATCTTATTCTTTGTCCATAATTGCCAGTGATATTTTATGAGAGCACAGCATTCACTATTTTATACGCTAATAATAATAAGATGGAACTTTTGTTATTGCAACTTTTTCTTTTTGATTTCGTGTTTTGTTTTTTTCATGTCTGGTTAGTAAATGCTTCTTTTTGTATCGTACAAAATCTTGACGAGATAACTCTTACTGTAAGTAACTTTTTATAGTTAGAAGTAACTCTGCAGATTCATGTTCAAGACCAATGTTGCTTTAGTACTTAATTTGTGCAAAACTATCACCTCTAGAAGAAAGTATGAAAGTGTGCTTTGTCTACAGCTTAATGGAAGTGCCTAATGTTCTCACACTAATTACGTGAGCAAACAAAAACAATGTAACAACAAACAATGCTGTCATAATTAGGATACAACTAAATCAATTCCAGCTCTCCCAGGATATTCATTTAAAAAAACAAAACATTTTTTTTACTCACATTCCCTCCTATTCATTTCCTTCATTTCTCACATATTTGTTCAAACGTTAAAGTTTTCAGTTTCATGTTACGACTCTTCTGAAGAATATACGTAAGATCAAATAAGGACATATTGCCTTTCTCTACTAGCTCCTGATGTTCTGGTCTTTAACACTACTAATACAGCAAGAACATTGGACTTGGACAAACCATTTTTCCCAAAAACTAAAATTTGGGCCAAATGTTGGTTAGTTTTGGCAGAATTTCGGATTTCAGACACACTAAAAGGGCACAAAAAAAGCCAATCAGTGTTCTTTAAAATATATCCATAATATAATACTGTGTATGTATTTTGCAGTACACTAATAGGAGCATGTTCCTGTCATATGGTTTTCAGATCGAGTGAAAAAAGTAACCAAAAGAGGGAAAAACAGGAGGAGCAGTAAAAAAAAATCTATCTTTATACATTTATATATTATATATGTATTAATATTTATTAAATATATATAGTTTTTTTCCCTCTATTGCTCACTTCCCACTTGATCTGTTAGCAAAATCAACATTTTTTGACTGTCCCATAGCCATCAGACATCCTTTTTTCTCATCAATCATCTCTTCTTTTGGTGCGACAGGCAGAATTCAGAATCATAACCAAATCTCGGCCATTGCATGTTTTGATTGGTTTGCATATTGGGTAAATTTCGGAACACAAGAAATTTGACGGATCACCCCAAATAGCAGTTCGGACCAAAACAAATCTTCAAGTCTACTAATCAACCAACATTCTCTAGTATTATCAGTAATATACACATTATGTATTTGTCCTACAGGAATAAATACGGTAGTGTGATCTAGTTGCGTATGTACTACTTGCCAAACACTGTAGAAGTACTATCAAAAGTCATTAATACAGAGTTCATTCTTCAGATATTAGCAATAGTTTTAATATGGCCAGCAATATTCTGTGACTTCACAATAGAGATTGCTTGTATATGATTATTTCCAGGATAATATTTAGTATAGTAAAATGCTTGAAAGAAAGAGATGTTCCTACAGTCAAAGTCAAGACTGGTCTAGCTTCAAAGATACTTCCTGCAGATCTTTTTTATTCCCTCATCTTCAAAATAGAAGGCAGGACACCTTCATGTGTTAGTCTCAGAGGCAAGCTGTACAGATCTAGCACTAGCAGCAACACATTCTGTTATTTAATAGGCAGCTAGTCTGTCAAACAGAATAAATATGATGTGTTATACGACGAGGTAATGAATAGCCTGAAGTACTTTTTACAATGGTAGAATCTTTATGTATCTCAGCAGTATTCATAACTTTGTGAGAGCACATGCAAGTTCTTGATTCCACCTGCCATATTATGTTCTCTAAAGATGTAATTCACAAGAGAAAGGGATTCCCTGGACTGCAAGGAACGGAAGCATGACTGCGGCCCAGAGTAAGGGGTTGGAATAAAGGGGAGACAATGTTGCAATTTAAGGGACAGATACAAAGTGGAGTTATGGGGATGGTACATACAAGTTGAAAGGAAGGAGTGTAGCGACACTATCTCTTTCCCTCCCACCCACCCGGTTTTTGTTTTGTGCTTATCGCAAATGGTTTGTGGTTTTTGTGTCTTGTTGTTTATGTTTTGTTTTTGCCACAGTGAGTGGAGTTCCTGGCCATTTGAAGGCAAATGCCAATTCCCACTGGTAAGTCGCAGAATGCTTGGGCTGCTTCAGACTCTGGGAAAGAAGGCGATAACTGTCTGGTGGGATAATCACGCCATCAGCTGACAGGTGGAAGTTAATGCTGGCTTTGAAAAGTTAATAAAGCTGTGAACGTTGCCGTTATCCATTATATAGGTGTTTGTGTATTTATGGGATGGGAAGGTTATTACATAGGTCAGGAGTTAAGTCTTGAGTCATTTGACTGGAACAAATTGTGTATTACCTTCATATTACACAGTAAATTGTGTTAGATAGTATCCTCCAATTAAATTTCTTTATGTCCCAGGGTATATTATAACTTCTATATCCCCTCTCCTTCTGACCAACACTTCAATCTTCCTCACTATCTCTCCCCGAGTTTTTCTCCATTTTCATCTCTGACAACTTATGCTCTCTTTTTTTTCCCATTCTGTTCACCCCCACACCCATTCTCTGTCCATCTCCCAGTCTATATCCAACCCCTTAATTTTCATTCTGCCCACTCCATTTTCATTATGCCCATCCCGCAACCCCTTTCTTTCTGTCTGTCCAGGTCTGTCCAGGTCTCATTTTGTTTGTCCACCCCCACATTGTCAGCCTGTCCTCCCCCAATTCCTTGTCTTTACAGTCTCTTCTCTGTCTGTCCACCTCCCTACACACCCATTCTGTCAGCCCAACCCCCATTCTGTTTGTGCAACTCTGTTCTTTGTCTGTTCACCCCTCCATTTTAATTCTTTCTACCCCTATTCTCTATCCACCTCCCATTTTCAGTTTGTCCACCACCCCTTTTCTGTCTATACAATCCAACCCCACCCTTCTGTGTGCCCGTTTCTCAACATTCCTAACCCTTGCTAATATTTGCTATTGTAATTTTAGTGTGGCTGAGCAGTACTGAAGGGGATATTCAGACTCCTCTGCCCAGTATGTCATTTCAGTGTGCTGAGTGAGACGTGAGTGAAGAGAGGTGGGGTATGATGTTAAATTCCCGCCCCTCCACTCACATTAGGCTAAGCTCGCTGAGCCCCACTGACAAACTGGGTGGAGTAGCAATAATTACCTCTGCTGCAGTCCTGCTTGACTGTGCTACAGTTTAAGCAGTACACAGACAGGGGAGGGGTGCTGTGTGCACCTCCTCCTGGCTGTCACATGAAACGGGCCACCCCCTGTTACCATCGGCATGCTACTGCTCTGTTTATCCTTTCTCAGGTTACCTGCTAGACATTGTTACTCCTGGTGCATTCACTACTGAGTTGGTCTCATACATACACACACACACACACACACACACACACAAGACAAATGAAGATCACTGCATGTATTTTATAGAAAATATATTATAAAATATAAATATCTGTTCATTCAATGTGATCTTTGAAAAATGTATTGGTGTATGTATATGTTTTATTAATAGTGCTTTAAATTTGTGCTTAACCAATTATATACTATCAGTATTATTTGTAGATAAATTATATTTAACATTTTGTTTGTAATTAAAAATGTGCATTGATATATTGATACTGTACATTGTAAAATGAGGTAGGCAATGATTACCAAATGTATTCATTTAAGTGTCAGCTATGAACAGAGTTAACATTTCTACACATTCAGTTTGTCAGTGGATTTTTGTCAAAATAATATGACCATATCAATTTGACTATTGTTCATATTTTCTATTTGGTTTTGATACAATGCAGGTGCTTAGAGTCTCCCTAACTCAGTGGCGGAAATAATGTACAGAAAGCCCTGGTGCAAGAATTTGTTTTTGGGCACCCTCTTGCCTAAGCATGGCCAAAAGGTAATTCACTACTTTGCTTTGCTAGCTGGGAATCTACCATGTGGACATTCTTGTAGAGCTGTGTTTTTTTAGAAGTTTTTTCTTTGAATGTAATTGTGGTTGTGTGTGCGCATGATAATCTAAGTATTTGTGTGTAGTGCAGTCGTGTGTTTGTGTGTACTTGCTAATGCTATTGGAAAGCAGTTATTTACTTGTGTGTAGTGTTTGTGTTTGAATGAGTTTGTATATAGAGTTGGCATTTGATTTCTGGGATGTGTATGCACATATGCATTTACACTGCTCTGCGCATACACACACATACAAACACATATGCACACAAATACAGATACACATACAGATAATATACCTTTTTGTTGCAAGATGGTGGCTTCACTGGGGTCCAGTCTAATCTGTCTGATGGGAGATTTCTCCAGGCTCTCCCTCTCCTGCGTTGCTTGTTGGTAAGCTGGACTTTGTGCTAACTGTGGGGCATCAACTCCACGTCACTGACAAGATCCAAAGAAGGCAAAACCAATGTATCACATATGCAGAAGGCCTGCATTTGGTTCTAGACTGCCCTAGTAGGTGGTGTCAGTCCTATATGCAAATGGTAAGTTCTCTATGTAATGATACACCTGAGCAAGGACTAACTGCAGGAAAGCAGTTACATTTGCTTTATTCTCACTGTTTTCATACTTTCTGTCAGAATAATGCTCTATTCTATTGGATTATGCTTTTTTTACTCTTTATTTTGAATGGATGTAGACAGCACTTACATATCCAACGCTATAGCTGAAGTAACTCATACCATAAAACAAAGGCTATAGTTTGTTCATATAGAGTTATTTACTAACGTTGGAATTCTTTGGAATTCAAAGTAATTTCAAAATGAATTTCACATTTTAGACAACAATAGCTAAATTGGAAAAAAATCACCAAGTCATCCCTTTTTTCAGTTCAACTAATTTGTCCTAAAATTAGAAATTATCTTTGAATTCACTCTGAGTAATGAAAAATTAAGACTAGGTTCAGCCATACTGATGCTGTTAATGTGCTTTTTTATTCTTTTTATTACCAGCGTTTATAAAGCGCTAACATGTTCCGCAGCACTTTATAACTGGTACAACTTTGTAATTGGTTGTCAGAGAAAATTAAAGTGAAGTTGCAGCTACTGTTGATGTGTAAAGAGAATGAGAGGGTAATTGAGTAAGATCTAAAGCAGTTGGAAGAGTATGCAATGAATTTCGAAGGAACCGGATGGGCGGCAGGAGATGTGTGTGGGTACTGCTTAGAGAAAATGAAGAGTCTGAGTTTTTGCTGAAGCCTGGGTTTGTGAATCAAGGTCTAAGAAACAGTGATGGAGATAAAAGACAGTTATACAAAGGTATTTATAGCTATTAGGGGCAAAGGATGGAGTCAGGGGTGGGTAGAGCAAGCATTTATTTTAACAGAATTGAAACGTTTACCAACCATTGGTATCTATCATTATATGGTCATAATAATTAGTGTACATCATTACCTATCACTCTATTAAGAAGGGCCTATCTTAAAAAAAATCACATTTACAATTATAAATAAAAAATATTATATTAGTTGATTATGGACATATTTGAAAATGAGAGAAATGTATCCTTTCGGGTAATATATTTTATATATATTAAGATATTAAGGGTAGGTTTATTATAATTAAAGTAAATTGAATAATAAACCACTTAAACTTGCCATTCATGCACATGTGTAAGTTGGTGAATCATGTTGTTTTTTATGAATGTTGAATATTTGACATTATCTATAAAATATTTACATTTTTTAAATATGCAACAAAAACTTAGAAATCAATGCTCTTATAAAATATTCTAATAATATAACATTAACACTAAAACTCTCTGTTTTCAAGAAACGCTTTACAGTGTATTGAAAGAAAAAATATCTAGAAGATTTTATCATATTATTACTTGCAAAAGGAATACTTACATCTTTTTTTTTTTGCAGGCACGTTATCTGAAGGGATAGCAAATGATTAATGGTTATTGAGTTTAGATTCTTTAATCTTGTATAACATCTGACCACTGTTGCACATTTCACATATTCCCAATCATTTCAAGCTTTGCAATTTTTCCTAGTATAAGATATGAACGTTTTACATTCAAGATTCTTCCATTTTAAATTAGATAACTCACATGTGTATCCACTTGTCATTATTTCACTTTTTCAACTAAACAAAAACCATAGAAATGTAGCTTGTAACAGCGAATTAGAACTGACTAGTCCATCACTATGAATGTTCTTGTTTGTTCTTTAGTATAGCCTTTTGTGTATCACAAGGATTCATGAATTCTTTAACCATTTTTAGTTACTGCTTTATCTGATCTGATTTATCCTTTCTGTAAAATTTGTATTTTGTGCACTACCCCTGAGTTTTAACCTTAGAACTTTAAATTGTACCGTTTTTTTTCCAGTGAAGAAGAAAGGAATCTGAAAATAGGAACCATAAGCACAGTTTGGAAATCAATTTAAAAGGTTTGAAGTCAGAAGGAACAGCTGCTCTGCTTTTATGATAAAATTAAATGAAAACTCAAGATGACATTACAAAATAATGCAGTTAAACAATGCAGTGCTCATTTTTAATAGTTTAGATTGAAAAAAAAAGCTTACCCCAATATGTTTTTAATCAGTGCACCTTTTCTGAGATTTTGGACTACATAAAAAATGTACTTGGGGGTTGGAGCTGTCTGCGGAACAGAGAGGATGGACTCTCCTGAGCTCTGTGCATTGCTACGCAGAAATTGTGATTTTAAAGGTGGAAATGGACTCACCAGTCTAAAAAAACCATCAGTTGCCGTGGTAAGGTGACATGGAGTAGAAACAAAAGCTTACAAGGTTCTCACCAGCTGAGATATTGGTGAATTCCTGCGGAGTTCTCAACAGTCTGCATTGGCTAAGATGGCGATGGGTGGTGAGAGATCTTCATTCTCCTCGGAAGACCAATCATTGTAACTGGGAGAGGGGAAAGTGAAAGCACCACAGATGGGATATCTACCCTAGCAACCCACTACTGGGGTGCTGGTCACAGTGATTCAGCTAAAAAAGCATGTTGGCAGAACTCCATGCAACTATCGCAGCCGACATGGCCTACTTTAAGGACACCATTAAAGGCGCCACATTTTGGATCACCCTTGTGAAGGCCTCATTGAGTACCCAAGACTCCAGGATAACTTCCATAGAGCACAAAATTGCAGAAATCCATAGACAACAGCTGGCCACCAGTGACAGGGTGGACGCCATGGAAGATCAGAGGAGATGCTATAATTTAAAGATTCGAAGTATATATTTTTGGACTTACCTCACTTTGGGAGGTGCCTGCTTGCCATCTTGTTACTGCCTAAACAAGCCAAAGCAGTAATGCTAGATGGCATGTTCTGACTACCAAAGCCAGCAAACGCAACGTTATCAGCACATGTGGATGTCATCATACGATTCCAATCTTTTCCAAGACAAAGCTCTTCCCCTGGCAGCTAGTTAAAAGACTCCCTTACTATTTGAGAGCTCCACTCTTTCCTTGTTCCCAGACCTAACCAGAAGCACCATCGCTTGGTGCAGTGCCCTGCAGCCACTCCAACAACTCCCCCGAAACAAGAATATTCAATTTACATTGTTCGCGCACCTGGGCACTTCAAACATAGAGCACAAAGCTTCTTAGAGCAGATAGGGCCTGGAAGAGTTACAGAGAGCAGAAGGATCGGGTCTATCACAGTTAGACTCTACCACTATTGCGGAGTTCGCTCCATGCAGATCTCACCATACAGCACCAACAAGAGAAGCAACTTAAAAGGTCTTACTCTGAGCAGCAACTGCCCTGTCCTCCAGAGGACCCCCAAGTTCCACCATTGAAGACCATTGGTTATGATGATCATGGCTGAACCTATTTCTTCCACTTTTGTTAATATCCTTTTTCTTAGTTATTACTGCTAGAATACAACAAAATATGCTTACTGGTTTAGAATATATGACCCCATGTTGTTACACTACTGTGTTACTTTAACTGTAATTCTGCTCCAATCCCCTCACTCCATACCCCGCGGTTGCCAGACAAGGGCATCCTTAGTTAACTTTAGAAAATCCAGGAGGGAGGTGTATCTGTTCAGGGATACTATGCCCTCAGTTGAACGCAAACAAATGATTGTAAGCGCATGCCCTTGAGGAAACTATTAGTTAGCCATACATTTTCTCTTCTCTGTGTCAACTCTTGCAGTTTACAATATTTTTGTATATGCTACTATCCTACTTTTCTATGTTCTACTCATTCGTGGAATTATATAAATAAATAATTTTTTTAAATACCGGATCCTGAATAACTTATTACTTTATAGCACTTGAAGCTCAGATATTATTAACTTGATGTTAGTACAAAGAATTGGGTATATAAAGAAATGTTTTCTCCTGTTGCCATTTTACACCTTCGAAAACAACAGCCTTTTTTTTTTTAAATGCCTCTTCCCTCTTTTACATTTTATATATATCATTTGGGAATAACATCGGAATGTCTTGAGTACAACTGATAAGCAATATCAGTGACTAATGTAATAAAACTCAGAGTAAGGCTCACAGTAAATACAAAGCATCACTAAAATAATATTTCCTAAAAAAGTCTCTAATGCATAAAAATACTATATTACATATACAACACTATGATCCAAATATGAACGGGTTCATAAGTGTTAGATATAGTTGGCTTTTTTAATGCAATGTCATTATATCATATAATTGGACAAATAATGAAACGGAATCAATATTGTAGCCCTTATTTATTGGAAAATGATCAGTTTAATAAAAGGGTATTAGAGCTAAAAGCCTCAGGTTATACTACATCACTCGAAGTATGCTTCTATAGCTATTAAGAAAATCACTACCCATCTATCAAGGTTTATGAAGCTGTATAGAAAATGCTTCTGCCGGAGAAATACAATATAATGCAACAATAATATTTTTATTGTATTGTAATGTATTTAAGGGATCAATATGTCAATAAATGAATATGATAAGCATTGTGCCTTGCATTCCATCACTCTAAGGAAGCACCTTTCACTGAGTTTATTTCAGTTTTGTGTTTGTAAAATATACAAAAAAAATTGAACATTTACAACAAATAGAAAAATATACTGTGATACAAAGACAATATTTTTACCTTAAAACCAATATGGTGAACAGGGTAACAACTTTTTTTCAGCGTATATTAGAATATAGAGAACCATATGCACATGGTATGATCGGAGGATGATATTGAATGCTCATCAGGTAGCAAATTATTTCAGAGCGAGTTGTCACAACATCACCTTTTGACGATTCATATTCAGCATACATGATATGGGTACCTTAAAGAGACACTGTAGTCACCCAGACCACTTTAGCTCATTGAAGTGGTCTGGGTGAAATGTCCCTGTCAGTTAGTTCCAGAGAAACTACAATGTATACATACAGCACTAAGACAGCCTCAGACAGCCACTAGAGGCACTTCTGGGATTTTAACATACTTTAGGTCTTCTGACGCTGGGTGATTTCACGCTCTGCATGAGGAGATCCAGAGTCCATTAAATTCCCATAGGAAAACATTGTGGACATTCTTTCATATAGCGAGGGCCCAATGAGCTTGTGGCACATGTGCTTTAGCTCTTCCCCTGTTGGATGACATCGGAGGAAGCAGTGGGCCAACCCAGCGCTGAGTGACTGGATTCAGATAAGTGTTAAAAGTTAAAAAATCAAAGTGAATTCAAACTGAATTTAAAATTTAAGGAAAAAGAAGCTGAAGTGGGAACGTACCTGAACTAGAGAATTTTTTAGTACAGCTATTTTGACCTTAAATTTGAAATTCACTTTGAATTAATTTTAGCGCTGCATGTGTTATTTAATTAGTTGCTGAGGAGTGACTTGTTGAATCTACGTAAGCCTTGGCTACTGACATGATATTGTAAAGTAAATAAAGTAATTCTGCAGCAAGGCCTCATCTCGACCATAATTGTAGTGAAATTACATCTACCAGACAATGGCCAATCCTTGAATATTTTTTATTGGCCTTAAAATAATAAAGAAGTAGTCTTTTTTTCTATGGGTTTCGTAAAGGTTATGGAAAGAAATAAGGTCACAAAACTGTTTCCTTAGTGCCATGATCCATTTAGTGAGAGGTTGAAACAAAGTGTCTCATAAATCATGCATAGGGTCAGGAATACTTTTATAATCATCACAGACTATCAGACATCATTTGTGTGTAGTCAACATTTTGAAAAGGTTTTCATGGGAGCATCAGAGGTTTTCATGGGAGCACCATTATTGGTTCTGCATCATGTTGGACCTCACAAAGTGCCTTCAAAAAAGTGTAACACATGTAGTGCTTTAGGCTGGCTAGCTCCTCTCCCATTTCCTCTGATATCAACCCTTTTTTCTTTGTATGTTTTATGGTGGAATAAAGGGTCATCGAAATTACTCAATCTTTGGTTATTTTAGTTGTTTGGTGTTCCTCTTTAAGGGTTCCAACATTTTACAGTTTCGATGTGTTTCATTTACAATAGTTGGTTTCTTGCAGGCACACGAACACTGTGAGTCTCAGCAACACATTTAATGAGGAGTATTAAGCTGTTTAATCTTAAAGGAAAATACCCATAAATAGTTAGCTATATGGGAAAATAGAGAACTGGCAAAGTACATTCCGGTGAGCTGCAATCTGTTGGATCGCATTTGGGTACATTGAAAGATTGATGGGTGCCCACTGCCCTCTGAGCCAGAATTCTGATAAAAAGATAAAGAAATAAAAAACATCCATTTATATATAACATATAAAGAAAAATACATTAAGGAAATTTAAGCAAAAACAACTACAGTTAAAAGAGTGAAACAGTTTCATAAATAAGAGTGTTTTGAAAAGGTTATGACACATTAGGTTGAGAGGCACATTGCTCGTACACTTTTCAAGGAGAGGTAGGGTGTCAGACAAAGTGTAAGTCTTAGACAAGGCACGGGGAATTCTAAAGAATTTATATATAAAAAATGTTTTGCCTCTTAACTCTTAGATAACTACAGGGAGTGCAGAATTATTAGGCAAATGAGAATTTTGACCACATCATCCTCTTTATGCATGTTGTCTTACTCCAAGCTGTATAGGCTCGAAAGCCTACTACCAATTAAGCATATTAGGTGATGTGCATCTCTGTAATGAGAAGGGGTGTGGTCTAATGACATCAACACCCTATATCAGGTGTGCATAATTATTAGGCAACTTCCTTTCCTTTGGCAAAATGGGTCAAAAGAAGGACTTGACAGGCTCAGAAAAGTAAAAAAATAGTGAGATATCTTGCAGAGGGATGCAGCACTCTTAAAATTGCAAAGCTTCTGAAGCGTGATCATCGAACAATCAAGCGTTTCATTCAAAATAGTCAACAGGGTCGCAAGAAGCATGTGGAGAAACCAAGGCGCAAAATAACTGCCCATGAACTGAGAAAAGTCAAGCGTGCAGCTGCCAAGATGCCACTTGCCACCAGTTTGGCCATATTTCAGAGCTGCAACATCACTGGAGTGCCCAAAAGCACAAGGTGTGCAATACTCAGAGACATGGCCAAGGTAAGAAAGGCTGAAAGACGACCACCACTGAACAAGACACACAAGCTGAAACGTCAAGACTGGGCCAAGAAATATCTCAAGACTGATTTTTCTAAGGTTTTATGGACTGATGAAATGAGAGTGAGTCTTGATGGGCCAGATGGATGGGCCCGTGGCTGGATTGGTAAAGGGCAGAGAGCTCCAGTCCGACTCAGACGCCAGCAAGGTGGAGGTGGAGTACTGGTTTGGGCTTGTATCATCAAAGATGAGCTTGTGGGGCCTTTTCGGGTTGAGGATGGAGTCAAGCTCAACTCCCAGTCCTACTGCCAGTTTCTGGAAGACACCTTCTTCAAGCATTGGTACAATAAGAAGTCTGCATCCTTCAAGAAAAACATTATTTTCATGCAGGACAATGCTCCATCACACGCGTCCAAGTACTCCACAGCGTGGCTGGCAAGAAAGGGTATAAAAGAAGAAAATCTAATGACATGGCCTCCTTGTTCACCTGATCTGAACCCCATTGAGAACCTGTGGTCCATCATCAAATGTGAGATTTACAAGGAGGGAAAACAGTACACCTCTCTGAACAGTGTCTGGGAGGCTGTGGTTGCTGCTGCACGCAATGTTGATGGTGAACAGATCAAAACACTGACAGAATCCATGGATGGCAGGCTTTTGAGTGTCCTTGCAAAGAAAGGTGGCTATATTGGTCACTGATTTGTTTTTGTTATGTTTTTGAATGTCAGAAATGTATATTTGTGAATGTTGAGATGTTATATTGGATTCACTGGTAAAAATAAATAATTGAAATGGGTATATATTTGTTTTTTGTTAAGTTGCCTAATAATTATGCACAGTAATAGTCACCTGCACACACAGATATCCCCCTAAAATAGCTATAACTAAAAACAAACTAAAAACTACTTCCAAAAATATTCAGCTTTGATATTAATTCGTTTTTTGGGTTCATTGAGAACATGGTTGTTGTTCAATAATAAAATTAATCCTCAAAAATACAACTTGCCTAATAATTCTGCACTCCCTGTATAGTGCAGTATTTGGACTGAACAGAAAAAAAAAATCATATATGGGTCAAAATATCCATTGAGTGTCATACTTGGCACAAATCAAGTAAGTAATAACATGCAGAAGGGAGGACCAAGCCCTGCTTGGCCGCTGTATTAAATCTTATCCAACTACACAAGACCTAAATCAAACATGGGATTGTTTCTTTATGCGCCCCCCCCCCCCCCCTTTTTATTTTTCCTTTTGCATTTATTCTACAGAAAAGAAAAAGAAGAATGACAACATAATAGCAGAGAGATTGTAAACCAGAGCAAATTGCACAGCCCCTTTGTAGTGGCAGAGGTGCACTTTGTCAATGAGAGATACACCGGGATACAGTGTACTAGGTTATAGTAATTTAACTTTACAAAAAGCATGCTACAGACTCTAGCAGTCAATTATCAGAGCAGAAAATATGAAATTCTAAATATATTTACACTGTGCCATAAATAAAGTTTTACAATTAGACATCTGTGGAGAAAACAGAACCTCGCCATGGGCTTTTGGAGGGGCCTGCTTGCCAGCCTCCTGCCAAAAGACTATGGGCCAGGTCAGCAACTGTAAAGACCCATATTTTATTCCCCCTGGTATCCCTGGTTCGGCACTTTCCTATCGTGTGCATACGTGCCGAACCAGGGATACCAGCTCCCTGGCGACTGTTCACATGGACCAAAACCGCTAATAGACTTCAGGGGGACTTAGCCATGAATGCCCTGGAACTATTTTCGGCATGAAGACTTTGCGGTTTTTGGTTGGTTCTCCAGCGGCACTTAGCCGCGATTCTATGGAACTGTTTTGGGGATGGGACCATGCGTGCGGTTGGTCAAACTTTGACTTCCAGTAAATACCTGAACCCCTGAACCGATCTGGGTGATTTTTGGATATGTTGGTCACCCAGATCGGGGCTATCAGGGGATGTAGTTTTGGTGTTTTGTAAAAATGTGTGTTTTTTGTGTTAGGAGATAATTGGGTTAATACAGTACTTAACTCAATTGTTTCTACTGCGGTTTACTCTCAGGTCTAGGAGGAGTGCAAATTGCATGGGGACTGTCATAAAAGGCCAGTTGTGGTCCCATTAAAATGAGGCTAAGGGGTTACGGTGCTTATGGTGTCCGGTGCAGTGCTTATAGTACTACTGGCTACTAAGAAGCAGCAATTGTGTGGAGGCACCCAGTAGGGGTGCCAGGCGGTCCATCACAACATATTTTGCAGAAGTGTGTTGGGAGATTGTGTAAGTCACAGTCAGGGGTAGTATGGCTATGACTGCAAAAAAAGTGACTTAACTCCTAAGAATTGTGAAATGAGATTGCACAGGCATGATCTAGACAATCACTTTTTTAAACTAAAGTTGTTTTAGTGCTTGGAGCAGTGGTTCCCAGATCCAGTCCTCAAGTACCCCCTACCAGTCCAGGATTTAGAGATTACCCTTTTGTTTTTAAAGTGTGTTTTTTTTTTCTTCTAAAAACACCTTAGACACAACTGGGTAATCCCTAAATCTTGGACTGTTAGGTGGTACTTGAGGACTGCGTTGGGAACCACTTGCTTAGAGTGTCACTTTAATGATAATAATTGCAAGAATAAATCCAATGTTCCAAAAGAAAACTATACAATGGTGTTATTTTAATTACCCGTAATAATTCTTAAATGGTAAATAATTGAGCAGTGACACAGCAGGGGTATGTTCTATACATTAAATCTGCTTCATTAAGCAAAATTTGTTTTGGTGTTTAGAGTATCCCTTTAATAATTATATTAGTAATATTCGCATAATATATTGTACTACAGTGCAACTGAAACTCAGAAAAATCACTGGGAAAATTTGCATTAAAAGAAAATCAACAAAGAAACACCTTATGGTAAGTAGCATGGCTAAATGCATGTGCTCAGTACGATTAGCTGTGATGTTCAATAAAACAGATGGATTGATAACATTTCAATTGCATTAGTATTCTGTTGCTGTTGCAAAAAAAAAATAATTTTATGCGTTAAATAATTAGAAACCTATAGAAATGCAATAAATCATGTAACCTAATGGTCATGATAAAGGCTCCTGTTATTTTGATTTAGTGATGCAGATTCTCTGTGCATTTCCTATGCAAAAAAGGACAAAAGTAACTCGGAAGGAAGTAGACTTTGTATGTTGGGTGCTGGATTGGGATATCATGAACAAGGAAATAGTGCATGAAATTATTACATATGTTTTACAAAACGAAATACTAAAACAACACAATTAAAACCCAATATATTTACTAATTTTCTTCTAATCAATACATGGTATTGGACACCTGAGTCTGCCTGATAATTAGTTTACAGGGATTATTTCTTTAAAATGAGTGGCATACAATAGGTTTAAAATGCAATTGATTCACAGAACGACATCTTGATGTGATGGATGAAATGACATGTTCTACAAGTTCCAGTTAACATTCCTGCTGTCCGAGCAGACGATCCAATACCACGTAGAAAACTGGACAAATTCAATCAAGGATTTCTTCTGCTGTAATTTACTTATTTTCAATTTGTTTTTTTAGCTTGCGGGTTACTGCTTGTAAAGCAAGCATAGTATTATTTAATTGGCTTTGTCAGTGATATGATCACCTTGCTGAGGAACCCCAGCAAATGCAAAGTACAGCAGCTGAATGAAGCCCAGGGAACACAGCTATGAGAATAAAGTGACATCGGTAGCTACATGGGATAAGAATACATGACTATGATTTAGCATAATCTATCTATCTATCATATCCTTACTCATTGTAAGGGTGCATTAGCAATACCTATTTTTACTAACCTGTTAGTCTTGACTTATTGGTGTCAGTTTTACATTTACCCACCTATAATATTACATGATCAGGTTCAATAAATGAATCTGTTTGATCTCAACCATCAGTGTTGCCAAGTATGCTGACCCTGAATGCTTGGTGTACACCAGTGCTTATCTTTGAGAAGCAATGGAGTAAGTTCTCCTCATAGGGAATGTTTGGACTGGCAATTGTTGTGTATTGGTGGAATGTGTGCAGTGTTTCTCTAGGAGACAAAAGTCACCATGCTTGATGACTCCACAGAAGGAGGGTCAGGGTACAATGAGGAGTCTGTCAATATGCTGGATTACAGTTAAATGTAAAAGCGTTTTTAAACTGAATTCATTAAAAGATTAGGAGCCTTTAAATCCAAACATTTGAAACTTACATCACAGACCCTTATTTACTCACCCGATTCCAGCGCTGATGTCTGATGTCCCTCAGAGCTGGGTTGGCGCTCCACCTCCTCCGACTGGATGACCTAATGCACATGCACGGCAAAGCCGCAAGCGCTTTAGAGCATCCACATTGGAAAGCATTGTCTCAATGCTTTCCTATGGGGATTTCGCTGACGCTAGATGTCCTCATGCAGAGCGTGAGGATGCCCAGCATCATTTAGGGGAAACTTCAGGAAGTGTCTCCAGTGGCTGTCTGTGTCTAAAGCTGCAATGATTTACATTGTAGGACTACATGGGATAGGGACCCTGCACCCAGACCACTTCAATGAGATGAAGATATCTGGGTGCCTATAGTGTCCCTTTAAATTATTGCATGTGCCATGCATACATTAATCTTAAAGCTACTATTTAGAAAGAAGAGTGGTATTAACAGTGGTTTAGTTTTTCATGACCACAAATTGTTTGACTTTATGGATCCTAGATATTTTAATTGACTCTAATATAAATTATGTTGGAAAATGAGCATGTATAGACTTCATGAGAAATATAAAAACATAGTGTAAACTATTAGTGGGTGACCATGTATTGTTCTACACAATGATAATATTAATTAAAATGATCACTGTGTCATTGCTTTAACATCCATATATGTGTATTTTCCATTAAGAGATAGCATTATAAAAATCATGATTCATATCAGATCAAAAGTTACTTACCACTGCAAACCTGGAGGGTCCATGGAAAACTAATTCATTTCCACTCACCAGGGCTGAATTTTCACTTGCCAATGGCTAGTGGGTGGGTTGTTAAGCCATTATCAGCATCATACCAACAGCATATGTTAAAAATCAGTAATTTAACTACATCATGATGTCCTACTTTAGGGCTGAATGGCAAATGCAAGATGGCTACAAACAAAACCATGGCTTCCTATGAACAAAGGACGTTTTGGTCATGACAACATAAAGCGTCTCTCCTTCCTCCTTTGGTGAAGGACATATCCATAAGAGGGTATAAAAGGGAGGGCCCCAGATTAAATCTCCAGTTAGTAGTAGTCCAACAAGAATCCAGTGCTTGCTTTTAAGAACCAAGCTGGCTTTTGGGATAGCCTCAGATAATATTATAATAAGAAATGGGAATAGCGCCTTGAAATGTTCTCAGATGGTATATGGAATGAGAAAGAAATGGCACTATGGAGATATATATGATGCAGTATGTCTTAAAAAAATTAATATGGAGAAAGAAAAATGGAGAACATATAGTGTAGTATGTTCATGTGGTCTCCATTTTGCTTCTATTACATTTGCTCTGGACTATCCATTTTGATCAAGAGATAAACTGCACATCCTTTAGAGAGGATTGTACCGCTCAAGCGCACAGAAATAGAGCTAAATGGTGGCTCTAAAAATTATAAGTGCTTTTCCATTTTTATATGTACTACACCATATACTTTTCCATTGTCTCATTTCTTTCTCATTCAGTATACCATCTGAGAACTTTTCAAGGCACTACTCCCATTTTCTATTACAAGTACCTTCTATTCAGCCGGAACAGAGAGACTCTGGATTGGGTTGTTGATTACCTTCCATGTGTTAAACCTGTTAATTAAAACCGTTTCATTTCTTTTTTTCTTGAACCAATCATATATGTCCTTTGCATTGTGCATCTGTGTAACAAACTCGTTGTACTTCATATAGTACATTCGTTTGCACACTTCCGAACTGCTAGAGGCTTGAGTGATTATAGCCCGTTTGCATAGTACACTAGTTCGTACTATCCCGAAATCCCAGTAGATCGTGGTTAAAATCAAGCCCTTATTTGTTTGCATACCCAAGCATCAGTCAAGACTTGATGAAAGGTACAAAATAAATGTTTTATTATGGCCAGATGGCCCACTTTTATACACAAACCCCCAGAATAGGGTCTCCAGCAAAAGTCTCTGTGTCTGGGAGATAATTGAGTGTACTTTGCTTAAACTAATTATCTCCCAGGCACTGGAGGTACAGAAAATAAAACATAAAATACCACAAAATACATATAACACACATAGGAACCCCCACAAGTCATATATCCCCGGATAGCCTGGATCTGAGCGCCCAATATATCCAATACAGCAGAATCGTCACCAGTGTCAAATTTTGACCGACCGCACACGTGGCGTCTGCCCAAAATAGTTCAAGAGAAACAGTGGTAGTGGTCGGTCACTTTCGGGATTTCCAAGACGAACAAAAAGATGAACAGTTCCCCTGGCTCATAGGTAGTGACTGTTCGTCTGGTTCGTGTGAACAATCCTACCGACCAGCGCTCTCCTGGCTTGTCGTGAAATGAAGCAGGCGTTTGTACTAAATTATCGGTGTTCGGGGGGTCGGGTGTCCAATTTAGAGTTCCAGACACTCGATGACCAAGTACCGCTGCCTGCTTTCGGGAGACAAGATGGCTGCCGTGTTCCAGTGCACGCGTTGTTCGGTTATACGAACGGGGGCTGCACAGAGAGAGCACTTAAGTTTGTGGTTTTCTTTGAAGTTAAATGAGTCAGGGGGTTGGTCGGTGTTCGGTAGAAGGCAGGGAAAATAACTGGGACAAGGAAATACTGGGTTTTGTCACAAACTGCTTTTAAATAGTTGTATTTTGTAACCTCATTTCTGTATTAAGTAGTTGCAACTTTTTTCTGCTTATCAAATATTACTTTACTAATTTCACTCCAGGCCTGTGTGATTGACTAATATTAATATCTGTAATTGGAGATAACGAGAGTTAAACGTGTGTTTTTTGTCTAATCAACACATTTATTATATACTATTGTAATAATATTTGAAGCCAAGATCTCAATGAAGTCATATTATTTAATTGTTGCACATGGGTATAATTTATGTTTGTTTGGATCTACGAATGAATAAAGAAAACACTCTTTATGAATCAACAAATGATGTCAAAATATTGGTGTTGTAGAAATGAATATGAACGATTGAATGACTAATCCTGTCCTAATTGTTGATATTCATGAATTAGATATATAAATGTGTAGGCTCTTGCACAGATGCGTTTTAAAAAGCAAGTATGTGAAATCAGTGTAGCCTCTTTGGTATGAAGATTAACTGTTACTCATTACTTGGAATACATCCCAAGTTTAAGATCGTTATGATGTAGTCGTCATTCACAGTATCTCTTACCTTTAGTCTCGAAGAGCAGAGTATATGCCATGGTAAAGTGCTATTATATCTAATGACTCGAGATCTCAGACAAGTCTATCATAACAACTTTGGCGATGTTCATTTTGAGGCTTTTCCAATGATAATTTCTCTTGGCTTGCCAAGGACACGGCATCATTAGTAAACAGCAATGAGTTTTGTCTGGAGACAGTTATATGATAGATGTTTTTATTTTCTATGATTCGCTAGGCTATCACAATACTAGTACGTGTGAAACATAATAAGCACACAATGCTTGGCTTTTAACTGTATCAGTGCAGCAGCTTACCAATGCAACAGTTGTGCTAGTTAGTTTGTATTTCTGTTATTATTATAGTTATATTTACAAATTATCCCACTGCATTATGATGACATTTGTCACTATTAATGACACATTTAAGGCTATTTAACCTTTAGTTGTGGCAGGGCCTGTTCATAAATGCTGTTAACGTGCCAACATCACTAACTGGTAAAGTATATTAAGAGACACACTCTTTGAGAAATCTGCACTTTAATCATTCCAACACTCATATATTTATATTATTTTTATTTGCCTTATTTGTGATTGCTCATTTTTTATAATAATAGAATTGTTCAAAAATTGGACATTGGATGGAAGTTTTACCCCTATTTTATTTTCTTAAAAATGTATGTATTGTTAAATTTGAGAAATGCCCCCCTGGCTATCAGAAGGCCAAATTTCCTCTTTCTGTTAGCTATCCTAATTGACTGATATCGTTTTCTTTATTCTTTTATTATTATTAATATTATTATTGTTGTTTATAAAGCACCAACAAATTCAGTAGCGCTGTACAATAGGTGGACTAAAAGACAAGTGATTGTAACCAGGCCATTTGGACACACAGGAACAGAGAGGGGTTGAGAGACCTATTCAATGAGATAACATAAGTAATAATATAAAGTGTATGTTCAATATATAAATGGTTATTAAGAGTTTAAGCAGTTCACATACAAGAATGCTATTTCTTCTTAACTACACTCTTATTATAACCTTTGCTAATATTGGTTTTTCCCATGTTTCACACTCTTAACATTTTAAATTTAAGCCATGTTAAATCTTGAGCAAACAAACCTTTTATACAACAGGAACATATTTGCTATAAAAAAGCCCTAATGCAAATAATGTCTCTGAATTGATCACTTTTAATGCTATATTTATAATGTAATTTATTTATTATTTAGACTGTGTTTTATTAGGAAAAATGCATTAAGATTCCGATATGTTTGGAAGATCACGGACAATATATCGATATGACCACAAAAGGCTAAACGTTTAAAATAAATATAAATGAAAATGAAGCCATTATTACAATTGCATTTTGCTTTAATGTAGAGAAAGACAGATGTTTTAAAGAAATCGAAGCTTTTACTGTATATAATTTGGAAAGTTACTCTCGTTCGCACAATGAAGACCCTGGAATCCATTCATTTTATAATGTTGGAAGCCTTAACAGAGTGTTTGAAATGGGCAATGGGTGGAAATATCAGCAACAATCCAGTGCAGTTACCCCCTGTGCCCAGAGGATTGTGGGGGGTGGGGGGATAACCTCACACTTAGAGCTACAAGCAGTGCATTAACCCCTTAAGGACCAAACTTCTGGAATAAAGGGGAATCATGACATGTCACACATGTCATCTGTCCTTAAGGGGTTAAAGTGTATTCTCTGATCAGGAGCCTGATTGAGCAACATAGCCCTTTAACATCATACCAAACCAGGCCTCTGATAACTTGGCTGTTACCCCAGTCAGCTGCTGTGTTGGGATGTAGAGATTGCACTTAAAGGGACTCTCCAGTGCCAGAAAAACAAAACCTGTATTCCTGGCACTAGAGAATCCCAGAGTGCCCCCCTCCAGCCCCCCATCCCATTAAAACCCCTTCAGCTACTTACCTGAATCCAGCGCTGATGTTCCTAGGCGCTTGGTCAGGCTCCGCACCTGCTCCCTTGACGTCAGCGGGGGAGACCTAACGTGGGAGACCTAATGCGCATGCGCGGCAATGGCCACGCGCGTGCATTAGACCTCCCCATAGAAAAGCATTATTCAATACTTTCCTATGGGAAAAATCTGATGCTGGAGGTCCGTGATGGACCTCATAGTGAATTTATCAATTACCAGTGTAACGCCAATTACAGGCTAACACTAGCCCCAGCACCAGAACGAAATCAACAATAAAGTATGAAAATAATGCCATCTCACCCTTTGGTAGAGTGGGTTCTAAAAGTGTCTCCAGAAACCCTCAATGACAATATATATATATGGTTTCAAAGGATGAAAACAAAAGAAACATTAATGTATATATTTATTTAACTACAACATCCCCAGGTTGAATTATTTGGGATTGATAGGGTCATATAAATTGTAACCAAAACGATTTATGTTGTTGCATAGATCTATATTTTTAACCATCTTTCTACATTTAATTTCATACAGGATATCACAACAAAAAATGATAAATGTACCTATGTTTTCTTTAATTTCTTTATATTTTCTTTTGGAAAGAATATTTTGGGAAAAACACATTAGTTGCAGCATAAAATTAGAAATATTACAGTGTTTATTTGTTGCCATAATAAAATATGAATGTGTGGACAGAACACGGAGTTTAGAGTGTTTTCAAAGAAACTTAATTTTAATCTCGGATAAAGGCATTTAGTGGACAATTAGGTGCTTTTAAACTTTTGATTAAGTGTGTGACTTCACTGTGGGGATGAGGATTAGAAATTAAGTATTTTCTTTTTGACTGATTTATTTCTGGTTCATTCAGAATTAACATTATACCCATGATGAACCTTTAACACAGAGTGCATGCTAGTATTTCTGCACTTTGCAATCTCCTATGTATCTCAATCTCATATTTAATACCCAATCTACACTATATACATTGTAGATGTTTTGAAGGCTTTATTACATTTCACATATTTATTTATATCAAAACTCTGAAACCATCAAACCAATATCTCACGGGTAATTCTATTATGCTGTTTTTCACCGTTTATCAGATCTGTGTTTCTACATATGTCACAATACACAGGGCCGGTGCAAGAATTTTTAGGTACACAGGCGGAGATGCATTTTGCCGCCCCATCACTCCCTTGATGTATACAGAGGCGCCACTTACAAACACAAAGATTATTGCTTTGGACTGGGTATTCCTCATTTACCTTGATCCTGGGCATTAACATTCACAGTATTGTGTGTTGTGTATGAGTTAATCCCAGAGATCCACAGCAAAAAAAAACTAAAATGTATTTTTCGAGTGTATCACAAATCGGAGCTCCACACCTATAAAAATGAATGTGCATTTTGTATAACACTATCACAGAGCTCCACTATAATAAACCTCATAATAATGTAATGTAATGTGTGATGGCTGTGTTTGGTTTGTGTGTGATATGTTTTATGTGTTGGCTGTGTGTAGTGGGTGTTTAATTCATATAATAAAAATATGTTTTACCTCTACTCCTGTTTACTTTTTTTTGTATTGAGGGAACTAAATTCCCTGGTGGCCTGGTGGTAAAACGCATGTCCTGTACTTATGACTGGTGCACTGCAGACCCCTCCTTCTAGTCTGGTGCTTGTTATGAGTCAAAGTTCAGGCTAGGAATCCCAGTGTGAGTGCATTGACTCTATAACTGGGCACCAAAACCATGAGACAGTAATTATAATAGTCTGCACCAGACACAGGTGCATACCATGCACTCCACCTACGGCTAACAAGGAATTAAATTTTTATTTATTAAATTGTTGATCTTGTAATATATTGAAAAAAAAAATTTAAACAAAGGGAACAAAATGCTAGAGAGACGGGGCATTACAATGACACAAGGGAGAGTAACAAAGTTACTGGGACAGAGTAACTCAAAGTTGGGGGACAGAGAGTAACAGGGAATTATGGGGCAAAGTGATAGCAGGGTTGGGGATTAGGGGGACAGAGTGACAGGGCTAGGCGGACAAGGGATTAGGGAGACAGAGTGACACACGACTAGGGGGCAGGGTATTAGGGGGACAGATTAGCACAGGGCTATGCGGACAGGGGATCAGGGGGACAGAGTGACACAGGGCTAGGGGGACAAAGTGATACATGTCTAGGGAAGCAGTGTATTAGGAGGATAGAGTGACACAGGGTTTATTGGGCAGGAGATTAGGAGAAAGAGTGACACAGGGCTAGGGGGCAGGGAGACAGTGACCCATGGCTAGGGCAGGGAATTATGGCTACAATGACACAGGGCTAGGGTGACAGAGTGACACAGGGCTACGGGGGCAGGGTATTATGGGGGTAGGGATTGGGGGACAGAGTGAAATAGTAATATGGGGCAGGGATTAGGGGGACAGAGTGACACAGGGCTAGGGGGTAGGGGGACAGAGTGACACAGGGTTAGGGGATTAGTGGGCCAGTGACACAGGTCTAGGGGGCTGGGGGATATAGTGACAAAGGGCTAGAGTGCAGGGGTTTAGTGGGGCAGTTACACAGACCTAGAGGGCAAGGGGACATAGTGACATAGGGCTAGGAGGCAGGGGTTTAGTGGGGAGGTCACAGGCCTAGGGTGCAGGGGGATATAGTGACACAGGGCTAGGGGGACAGTGTGACACAGTGACACAGGCCTAGGGGGCAGGGAGGACACAGGGCTAGGGGTGACACAGGGCTAAAGGGCAGGGGTACAGAGTGACACAGAGCTAGGGGGCATGGGATTAGTGGGGCAGTGACACAGGCCTAGGGGGCAGGGGGACAGTGACACAGGGCCAGGGAGAAGGGGGGCATAGTGATACAGGGCTAGGGGGACAGTGACACAGGGCTAGGTGGCAGGGGATTAGTGGGACAGTGACACAGGCCTAGGGGCAGGGGATTAGTCGGCAGTGACACAGGCCTAGGGGGCAGGGGGGCATAGTGACACAGGGCTAGGGGGACAGAGTGATACAGGGCTAGGGGGACAGAGACACAGGCCTAGGGGCAGGGGATTAGTGGGCAGTGACACAGGCCTAGGGGGCAGGGGGACATAGTGACACAGGGCTAGGGGGACAGAGTGATACAGGGCTAGGGGGACAGAGACACAGGCCTAGGGGGCAGGGGATTAGTGGGGCAGTGCCTAGGGGGCAGGGGGGCATAGTTACACAGGACTGGGGGGGCAGAGTGACACATGGCAGGGGATTAGTGGGGCTGTGACACAGTGCTAAGGGGATTAGGGGTACAGTGACACAGGGCTAGTGCTCAGGGAATTATTGGGACAGACTGAAACAGGGCTTAGGCAAACAATGACAGGGAATTAAAGACTCTAACCTCACTCTGTCTCACATTTCCCCCTAATCCCCTGTCAGAGCTATAGGGGATCAAAGTGACACACAGCTAGAGGAATGGGGTAATGAGGGGGTTAATTTAAAAAATTTACATGCTGCTCTCCTTACCTGCTCACTGGTGATGCTGCCAGGCCCATCAACAGCTCTGTGTGTGTCCTGTCCAGGTGCAGCAGTGACTCAATGCAGGGAAGCTGCACACTGGGCCTGACTTCCGTTCAGCTGAGACCGCCGGGGAGTTGGAATGCAGGGAGGAGGAAGCCCCGCCCATCATACTACTCTGACATATCAGAGCAGCACTGGGAACCGGGCAGCAAATCAGGAGCAGGAAATATTTTTAAAATGTGAGTCACAGGCAAAGGGCCCAGGATTCGGATTTTGCGCCCCCCCCCTCGTGTTGCGCCCTAAGGCGGCCGCCTGTGCCGCCTTTTGGATGCGCCGGCCCTGACAATACAGCTTTCACCAAATACTTCAAGAGACACTGCAGGCACCATAACATATCATAGCTAAATCAAAGTTTACACACTTTCTTCTAGCCATAGCAATTCATACTAGCAATTGGTGCTGTGTTTGGTTGAAAGGACTGCTCACTCTCAGCCAATCACAGCTGCCCACTGCTGGTCAGACAAATACTTTTAGCTAAAAAAAAAAAAAAAAAAAAGAGAGGGGATGGACTGCTGATACTTGCATTTAGCATTAAAGCATTAAAATTGGTTTAACGCTGAATGGAAGGATAGGTCCAGGAGATTAGGCACTTACAGTGTCTCTTTAAAGGGGACTTGTCACAAAGTAAGTAGTATAATGATTTGATTTACATGATTTGACACTTATCTGGTTCCTCCAAGGATGCCTGTAGTTCTTTTGTAGTTTCCTATGATATCACTATAGTGGGAAATCGCATTCTGCTTTATATATATATATATATATTCATTCTGTCCTTATTTGTACATCATTCATTAGCTAAAAGTGTCAACTGACACTGTCAGTAAATCAATGACAGGAACACTTCAATCACCATAATAACTACACTGCACTGTATAATTATTTTTTGCTAAAGTCAAGAATGTGAATGTTTAACATTTGATATAGCATGCATGGTGTTGATTGTACTCAGTACTCTCTTGCACCTTGTTTTTTGCTCTCCTTGAGTTTAAAGAGTACTGAAGATGAGCTAAAAACAGCTTGAGAACCCAACGTTGGGGAGGCTATTTGAGCCATTGTCCAATCTCAGTACTCTCTTGCACATTGTTTTTTTGCTCTGCTTCAGTTTAAAGGGTAACCCAGACATGGATCCCTTGCTCACAGTGTCTAGAGGGTTATCAGCTATACCTCACTGATGAGACCTAACAAGGTAACAATTATCTTCTGGGGTTGCTGTATCACTCGTGCAGAGAGAGCTGGCCTGCATTTTGGTTCTGGACTGTCCTCTTGGGTGGCATGAGTCTGGTATTTTTGTAATGGCACAAGATGAGCTAAAACCAGCTTGAGATCTAAGCGGGGACTCACCGAGGAGCAGGCTAGTTAAAGGAAAAGATGCAAAATAGAACAAAAAAAGGTTGCGCCTAAAATATACAGTAAAACATATAAGAGTGTATATAATAAATAATATAAAATAATACAATTTAATATAGAATATTAAATGAAATATAAATGGATAATTGGCAATAGTCCAGAGCACTTATCATAAGTCCATAATGGTAGATGCCGTGTATAAGAACAGGGATCCTGAGGCGTAAAATGGGGTGTGTCTTCACAAATGGGTACTTGCAATCCAGTGAGGTAATATGTGAAGAAAAAAAACAAGAGGAACTCCAATGGCACAGTATATAGATGAATAAAATGTTAAATAAAATAAAATAAAAGTAGTCTTACTCACACTTTTCAGAGCTAGAACCTAGCTCTGATATAACGCACGTGAAGTGGAATAATCCCCACTCAAGGATATGCGGCGTAATATTGATTGGCGAGTATCTGGCTCAGATTCAACGTCCAAGTTGGTATTATTCGACCCAGGGAGATAAAATAAAGTATATAGTGCTCTCTGTATAGTAATTAAAAGGTATAAAAAGAGAATAAATATACTACTCACAGTATATAGAGCAGGCTTGTACTGCTCAATGTAGGCGCTTGGGTGGTATCATCCCCACCTAAGGATTCTTTAGGCTTCTCGTCAGGTAGATAGTATATGTATAGTCCAGGGAAAAAGAAATCAAAATGGCTATAAAATGTTTTATGCCAAAGTATTTTCTTTATTGTAAAATAATCAAATTAATATCTAAACGCGTTTCGCCGCAAGGGCTTCTTCAAGAAGCCCTTGCGGCGAAACGCGTTTAGATATTAATTTGATTATTTTACAATAAAGAAAATACTTTGGCATAAAACATTTTATAGCCATTTTGATTTCTTTTTCCCTGGACTATACATATACTATCTACCTGACGAGAAGCCTAAAGAATCCTTAGGTGGGGATGATACCACCCAAGCGCCTACATTGAGCAGTACAAGCCTGCTCTATATACTGTGAGTAGTATATTTATTCTCTTTTTATACCTTTTAATTACTATACAGAGAGCACTATATACTTTATTTTATCTCCCTGGGTCGAATAATACCAACTTGGACGTTGAATCTGAGCCAGATACTCGCCAATCAATATTACGCCGCATATCCTTGAGTGGGGATTATTCCACTTCACGTGCGTTATATCAGAGCTAGGTTCTAGCTCTGAAAAGTGTGAGTAAGACTACTTTTATTTTATTTTATTTAACATTTTATTCATCTATATACTGTGCCATTGGAGTTCCTCTTGTTTTTTTTCTTCACATATTACCTCACTGGATTGCAAGTACCCATTTGTGAAGACACACCCCATTTTACGCCTCAGGATCCCTGTTCTTATACACGGCATCTACCATTATGGACTTATGATAAGTGCTCTGGACTATTGCCAATTATCCATTTATATTTCATTTAATATTCTATATTAAATTGTATTATTTTATATTATTTATTATATACACTCTTATATGTTTTACTGTATATTTTAGGCGCAACCTTTTTTTGTTCTATTTTGCATCATTTCTTATCATTAGGGGATTATAGGGGACTCCCCTTTAAGGATTGCAGCCTTACTATTATTTTCTTGTGTGGCAATCTAGCGCTGATTTTTTCTCTTTCCATTTTAGTTAAAGGAAAACTCCAGTGCCAGGAAAACAATCTGTTTTCCTGGCACTGGAGGTACCCTCTCCCTCCCACCCCCCAATCCCCGGTTTACTGAAGGGGTTAAAACCCATTCAGTCACTTAGCTGAGACAGCGACGATGTCCCTCGTCGCGGTCTCCTCCTCCACGCCGCTCCTCCTACTGTCTCCGTCGGTCGGTGGGTGATACAGATCCCGCCCACCGGCCGAGGAGACCTAATGCGCATGCGCGGCAATGCCGCGCATGTGCATTAGCGCTCCCCATAGGAAAGCACTGAAAAAGATTTTCAATGCTTTCCTATGAGGAAATGAGCGACATTGGAGGTCCTCACACAGCGTGAGGATGTCCAGCGACGCTCTAGCACAGGTTTTCTGTGCTATAGAGCAGGAAGTGCCCTCTAGTGGCTGTCCAGTAGACAGCCACTAGAGGTGGAGTTAACCCTGCAAGGTAATTATTGCAGTTTATAAAAAACTGCAATAATTACACTTGCAGGGTTAAGAGTAGTGGGAGTTGGCACCCAGACCACTCCAATGAGCAGAAGTGGTCTGGGTACCTGGAGTGTCCCTTTAAGCCATTGTCCATTCTCAGTACTCTTTTGCACCTTGATTTTTTGCTCTCCCTCGTGTTGATAGTTGTTTTCATTAATAATGTATTTAATTTACTTTATGAGGAATTATTCTGCAGACAAATCTCTCGTTTCACTTATTTTTATTCTGAGTTTACAAATCTTTAATGCTGAGAAAAGGTTAAGTGAAAATGGTGTTTTCAATGTGTGCACCTAATCATGTAAATTGGTGCAGAAAACTCTCCTAGCAAGATGAAAAACTCCTAAAGAGAAACATACGAATAGTAACCGGGAATGCTATTCATTAGATAGACTAAGCAACTATGCAGGTGGCGACTGGCTCATCTCCATAATTGACGCTACATTTTACTGACCAGCTGATACTTGCTACTTAATGTCTGGCAATTTCAGGGAGTTACTTGTAGCCACTATTAAAAAGTTACTGATAGCCCCCATTATTCCCTGTAAGAAGAACTTAGTGATTGGTTCCATCCATATCACCAATATGCCTTCCAAATGATTCAATACCATTCGAAAAATGATTCAAATGATTTATCTACTAAATTCCCATAGACTGTAACTCAACCTCTGTAGATAAATCATTTGGAAAGTTTTTTTAACATGATTGAATAATTTAAGAAGGCTTATTAAATTAAAGCCAATATCTCTTCTTTTGCTGCTGCTAAACCTCCAAGTTGACTAACTGCTAACACTCGATAATCTCACTGTTCGTAAAAGCGCAACTGCGGTTTCCCTTAGATAAGCATATGGCTGGTCTGGCGTATATAACATCATCCTTACGTTACAGGCTTTACACCGGGAAAGTTATTTCACTTGCTTTGTACATTTTTGCTACTTTCAAAGTCAGACTAGTAATTTACACTAATCTTTTAAAAGACATCCAATCTTTTTCTTGCTTATGTTGATTTAACATGCATTAATAAATGGGGTCATTAGTGTATAATTTGACATCACAGAAGATAATATTTCTGCTAACAACGGTGTTAGTATTTATCAGTTCTCCCTGATTCAAATAATAGTTCCGTGAATCTTACACACACACAAAAAAAAGAAGAAATAAAACATAATATGAACCCAACTAAAATGCCTGCCCTCCTTTTATCATAAATAATAATTAAAGAAAGATACATTTTCTCATTCTTAAATGCCTCCTGGGGTAAAGATTTTATTCGAACCAAACTTAATTGAGGATGGAAAGCTGTTTCGAACCTGCTGGGAGTAGAAATTAGAAACTCGAGGATTAAACAAGGTTAATATTTGGTGCATCAACACTCTGCCTAGTAAATGATCAGAATTTTAGAAAAAACTTTATATTGTGGATTATAATATCAGTTTAGGGTAATTTGAAATTAATTTATTTTATATCAGTTTCTGTTTACTTTTAAAAAGTTTTAATGCTTAAATAAATTAAATAAAAATCCAAAATATAAATTGCGACAAAGCATTACTAATTCCGTAGAGGACTATTCACATTAGCATTTTAGTGTCAACTGTTTACTTAAAGCGGTGAATTTCTGATTATAAGACCAATAAGTATTGTAGATGGCGATGGCCTTAGTTATAATAGCAACATGATAGTAAAATGTATTATTATACAGGGAGCAAAAAATAACATTGCTTTAGAAAGACTTGGTGAATGGTCATTATTGTCTGTTCTTTTACCAATGATCTCTCACAAACTTTGATATATGGATTATTTCATCTCAATAACTTGACACTGAAATAATTTATTACAGGATGGGAATAGAATGAGCAATATACAGAAAAAAAAACTTTCTTACCTGCAGATATGTGAAAATAAACACAAGCAACACACATAATGAATGTTGAATGCTAACGATGATTACATTGGTGGCAGTAAGAGGATCCCAGTAGCAATGGGAACATTAAAATACATGTACATGTTTATATTAAATATAATTAGTCCTCACTTTAAACAAAGGTAAAATATAACTGATGCTAATTATTGTTCTTTTTTTAACAGAAAGAGAAGTCACACACTGGGAGGATACAATAATAGATTCTATAAGTAAAGATAAATGGAATGGAAACTTTAAGCGGAAGACGTGAGTTTTAAAATTTGTCAACTTACTCATGTTTGTCATTGTATCCAATTCATTTGTTTAAGTGTAACTTTTGTATGTAAGCTCCTACCATGCAAGTATGTACGATCTAGTTACATTATGGCAATAACAATAATGATATATTCACCTGAGATTATTTGGAAAAGAAAAGACTCCCACAATGTTATTTATTAAACACAGAATTCTCTCCACATTGACAAAATTATGTGAAAATGATTGAATTCTGACTAGACTGGAAATTCTCACATTTACTGCACCATTCAGCTGAAGGCATTTGGTGTCTATAAAATAATTGCTTTTCACAGCCGAATACTATACTAAGTATAGGATCTGGAATATTTACAAAGAATTGATTTTAATCAAAATTAGGACCAAATGCACCTGGCAATGTTTACACCACTAAGTCTGCCTCCAGTGGGAAAGCCACTGGAGGCGCTTCTTTGAAGTCACTGGACTTTTGTTCCGGTAACTGACGGTGGATGTCCTCACGGTCTGCTTACAATGCTTTCCTATGGGGAGGCCTAATATGCGTGTGGCGCGGTGCACATGCGCATTAGCGTTTGCTCGTTGAGGCACGTCTAAGGAGGTGGAGCCGCGACCCGGTGCGGAGGGACATCAGCGCTGGGATCAGCTAAGTAAATAAATGGGTTTTAAGTTTAACCCTTTATTCACCTGGGAGGAGCGGCTGGGGCGAGAAAGAGGAGAGGCAAGGGAAACTACAGTGCCAGGAATACAGCTTTGTATTCCTGACACTGTAGTATCCCTTTAATCCATATCTGTGCAGCCTATAACTTTATGAAGTAGCTCTTTTTTTTCAGTCTGAGAAATAGTAGGAATCATCAAATACTTTTTTTTTTACATTTAATTCTGGATCTAGAACCCATATATTGCTCTTAATGTAAAAATGATAGTATACATAAAATGTGTTACCATTTCTTGGTCTAATAACACCAGCCACAATAATAATGTAATTTGGAGTCTACAGACCTATAACAGCTTGAGGGTTTTTTATTTTATATATATTAAGTATACATCGTGAATTATTAATAAGCAACCAGGTCAGTTTTAGTCATTGCTGTTCCCTGAGCAGCAATATTTTCATAAATAGCATGTGATTTAATTTCTGTGGTTGACCCCTGCTGTAAAAAGCATTTCTTTAAATGATACATGAATATTGCACAACTTATAAAATGTATTGATTTTATTTCAAGCTATGAGTCTACAGAAAAAAAAAATATATATATTTTTCTATATCAGATCATTTTAATCCTCTCTATTAACACCTATTCTTCAAGGTACATTTTCTAAATTTCATTTTTTAAAGTTTTTATCAAAGCGTTTGAGGTCTTTCCATATGGTGACAGTGACAGCTCTGATTTTGAATGTTTGCCCACTGTCAAAGAAATGATCAGTCTATAATTTTAATGGTAAGTGTATTTTAACAGTGAGAGACAGAATAACATAAAAATCCAGAAAAACGCTTGTCAAAAAAGTTATAAATTGATTTGCATGTCAATGAGTGAAATAAGTATTTGACCCCTTCGACTTAGTCATTGGTGACATAACCCTTGTCAGACATTTCTTGTAGTTGGTCACCAGGTTTGCACACATCTCAGGAGGGATTTTGTCCCACTCCTCTTTGCAGATCCTCTACAAGTCATTAAGGTTTTGAGGCTGACATTTGGCAACTCAAACCTTTAGCTCCCTCCACAGATTTTCCATGGGATTACGGACTACGGCTAGGCCACTCCAGGACCTTAATGTGCTTCTTCTTGAGCCACTCCTTTGTTGCCTTGGCTTTGTGTTTTGGGTCATTGTCATGCTGGAATACCCATCCACGACCCATTTTCAATGCCCGGGCTGAGGAAAGGAGGTTCTCACCCAAGATTTGACAGTACATGGCACGAAGTTCAAAGTTCTGTTGAACGTGGCACAAGATTTTTGACACTTTTGCCTCATGCAAAAATGGTATCTCTCGGGGGGACGGAGCCAACTACCGCACTGTTCGGACGCACATCTGCAGAGCTCCGAGCGAGCCCACGAAAAAACCCCAAAAATCAACACTTCCAACACGGCACATCACCGCCAGACAAGTGTTACCGATCATACTCGAGATGGGGCGGAAATCTAAAAAATACAAAGCAGATAGGATCCCGACAACCGCCGATATTGGCGATCTCCTGAGGAGGCCGCAAGGTGCGGTGAAGCCTGTCATGGCGCCTCTATCAGACGGACTTTCCTACTCCTCCAGCGAAACGTCCCTCCCAGACATGGAGGAGCTGGACACCAACCCTAACGGACCGAGAACCCGCCTACCCACCACGCGGGCGGAGAGCTCTCCAGTGACTGAGGGAACCCTGAAGGCCCTCTTGGATGACCTCCATCGCAATTTAGCGGCCGACATCAACTCCTTCAAGGAAGAGATCAGCGGGGTGTCGAGACGCCTTCATGACACGGAGCTTGCCACAGCGGCACATGAAACCCGCATAACAAACTTAGAACAAGAACTACGGGAGATACGGTGAGAACAGGCCCAGACCAAGAGCCGCATGGCAGCAATGGAAGATCGCAGGAGGTGGAAGAACGTCAAGATAAGGGGCATATCGGACCAGATCGGTACAGCCGAAATCCCTCACCTGCTCCGTAGATTATTTACGCAGCTTTTCTCGGCCAAGCAGGCCAAACTGATGGCCCTAGACGGTTGCTACAGACTCCCAGCGCCCACGCCACACTCCGCCGAGGAAAACAGGGACGTCATCGTCCGTTTTCAACATGGCCCAGACAGGCAAATGCTCCTAACAGCGGTGCACAACAAATCACCGTATCCCTTTGAAGGACACAAGCTAGCTTTTTTCCCGGACCTTTCCAGAGCAACCATGGAGTGGCGGAGGTCCCTGAAACCGCTGACAGCGGTGTTGATCCAACACAAAATACCCTACAAATGGAGCACCCCAAAATGCCTGCTAATAACCCGGGACACTGGCAACCTGAAAGTCCAAGACGCCTCGCACATCACTGAGACCCTCCAGCAATTGGGACTAAACTCGGACCCGGAAGGCGCCTTACCGGCAACACAGAAGCCGCATATGCACACATGGGACCCAGCCACGGTTCGCCCATTTGTACCGGCCGCCAAACGAAGCAACGCCGACTCAGCTGCTGTCCCCTGAAAACCGCAATATTACTATAATGTTTACTGTTTGCTTATATGTTTTCATGTTTATTTTTCTTGTTTACTTTCAATGTTGGAAGGTCGCTCTATCGCTAGCTTAGAAGACTCATGTCACTAAGCGTAACACCAGATGATGCCTAATCGCACATATCTACTAAACGGAGGGATGCACTACTAACCATCCCTCCCCCTCCCCCCCCATACCGCCCTTCGTTCTTACACCAAGGCCATCACGATACCCAGCGGGTGACAGCCTCTTGAATAGGAAGCCACCAACCGCTCCCCTATCCACTCCACCAAGAGGCAAAAGGCCTATACCGCCTCACATAATTTACACCAACACCCATCCACTATCACGTACGAGGCGCTAGGCCTAACAAATACAGCACCAGGCAGTACAATCCAGCTCTCATTGCTCCTACAACCAGATTATACACCGGCCTGGTTTGCAATTTATACAATGCTTATAAAATGTGCCGTTTCACACATGCCATACCATGTATTTTAATATGTTTGACATTATTCCGCTTGCACCTGCTGTCGTGGCAGACCAAGTGTTGTTGTTATATCTTGCACAACAAAAAATAAAGAATAAAAAAAAAAAAAAATGGTATCTCTCACCTTTGGGGTCCCTTGGAAATGGATCTTTTCACTTCTTAATTGAATACTCAACTTCCTCGCTTTTTCAGTTGGAGAGCAGATACGACGTTGCAAGCTCCGAAGCCTTCTCCCAAGATTGGTCTTCCAGAAGGAATTATGTTTTCCCTCCTTCTGTGCTCATTTCCTGTTGCTTTTTTAATCTATGATGCCAATCCAGCACCCTGGTAATAGTGACACCTCTATGGACATCCCAACCATGGTTTCCGCGTCTCTTGGAAATGGTAATAGGTATCACCCACCTCATACCTTCGTCCGATTGACTCCAATATCCGGATGGACAATTACACCATCTGGTCCTTCAAGGCCTCCTGCAGCTCATGGTCTGGTTAATTTCAAGGGACCTTTCTTTCTCACTGGAGTTTCACAGTTGACTCTGTCGAAGGCTCATGAGCACCCGGCATGAGACAAGCTTATAAATCTGGAATGGTTGATGCCTGGAACAAAATATATATCCCATACCCACCGTATATATCCCTTTAATATATATTCTTCAATTTCTGACTTCTCTCTTTGATGAAATGGAAACTAATCACACTGTAAAACTTTACTGTTCTGAATTTTCTGCCGGACACCAAGGTATCAATGGAACCTTCATCGGGCGACAACCAGTAGTCTGTCGATTCCTCCATGGAGTTCAGTTTTGTTGGCCTCCATTACCTCGTTGCTTTGCTTTGGGAAACATCTTTTGTCCTCAACTTTTTTGAGTCCCAGATGAATAATGCTTCTTTATCTCTTAAGCAACTTTCTGCCAAATTGCTCATGCTTTTTTACCTTATCTCCTTCAAGAGAGTTTCAGACGTTCAGGCTCTTGACACGACTGCTCATTCTTTAACACCTGAGGGTGCTCTCTTCAACATCTCTTGAAGAACAAAAGCTACAAGACAGTTGGCTGTCATGTAGAAGCTATCTTGCGTGCTGCCAATTGGTCTGATTCTTACTTTAGATCTATTCAACACTTTGCAGGAACCGTCATTTCTCAGCTGTAAACTAGCATAATAGGAGTCTTCTTGTGTTAATAAAATGTCCAGATTTTACTATCAACATGACGTAATGTGAAGATTTTATTAATGACACAGCTGCTCATTCTGTTACACCAGAGGGCATTCTCCTCCACACCTTCAAAGAACCAATGCTACCTCCAAGTCTATGCTTTATCCAACTTTTCCTGGAAGGCCTCTTTTTTGCCCGTGGCTTGCTTACATGAATATGAAGCTCGTACAGCTCCTCTATGTAATGCGTTGATACCTCAACTTTTCATCTCTTTCTGCAAACCACATTTGCCTGTAATTTCTCCTTCCCTGGCCTGGTAGGTCAAATGGATTATGTCCCTGGTGGGTATTGACACCTCCGTTTTCTCACCTTATTCTGTTCGTGGTGCTATGGCCTGTAAAGCTTCCACAGTTGGCTATCATTTAGAAGATATCTTGCATGCTGCCAATTGGTCTTCGGAATCCACATTTTGAGATTTTTACTTTAGACCTATTCAACACTTTGCAGGAACCATTATTTCTCAGCTTTAAACTAGCATAATAGCAGCCTCCTTGTGTTAATAACATCCACAGATTGTACTATTAACATGACATAAGGTCAGAATTGTATTAATGACACAGAGATGAGTATTATCCTTCCCTCCTGTCCAATGATGATTATCCTGATTGTGGATGTTTGTAGTCACTGTTAGTCATTCTTTCTTGGTGAGTCTATATTCTTCAATAATGATTGACATTCCCATTTATCTTGCTTACATTGAATTCAGTGGTTTATATCTTGTGACTGATTGCAGGAACGTTACTATGTATACATCTAGTTTTTGTTGGCATATTACCATATTGTCCTCTCTCTTCCAGGTTAGTATTGAGGTCAATTTTGATGGGTCCGACACGACTTTCTTCTTCTAAGTTAATTTACTGTTAGAATTTTGCGTAGGATTATCGTTTGTCTTGATCTTTGGGTTCACAAGTCAGAGGAAGTGATTTACTGGATAGTGCCTATTATGCTGTAAAAAGGATGCTGATTGGCTATTCCTGTTGCTAGAATGAAATTCACTTGTTGTATACTGATTATTTTTTTTTGTCAATCAATTTTCAATTGAGGCATAGTTTTAATACATAGTTTTGCAGTATATCAGTGACAAATCCAGGAAGGCAACAATATGCTATTGCATTAAGACGTGTGTTGGAAAGAAACATAGCTAACATATCATTACCCTAAGAGGATACATAAAACCATTCTATATCAGGTCACTAATTGAGTGTTCAAGCCTTTTTTTTAAAGGAAATAAAAATTCAATAACTACACTTAAACATAGAAGTAATAGGTACCATCGCCCCAGCAAATAACCCTTTATCAGGACTGATACCCTCCAAAGGCCTGCTGCATGGTCAAGGTAAACTAAGTATGAAAATAAATAAAACAGGTAAACAGATAGTCAACAGTGGGGCAAATATTGGCAGGCACAAGGAAAAACTATATGCCTTAGGGTAGGCACGTGGACAGCCAATTCAGTCCGGTATTTAGAGTCAGCCTATGGCCTGGCTTGGGAAGACCTTTGCGGCTAACCGCAGATATAGTTCCGCGGAGTTTGCTTGGTAGTGCTTCTCAGTGCTCCCCATCCAGCTCCATGCTCAAGAGGGAACAAAAGCACAATGCCCACTGACCCCAGCATCTGGCGTAACCGGGTCAGGATCCCAAGTGAGTCTCTTAGGAACGAATCTCCCTCTGGCACGTGGACTATGCTCAGGGGATAGCCTCATCTGGGTTCCTGGTCCAGAAGGTGAAGGACCGACCTTGATGCCACTTTGGTCTGCCTGCAGAGGTGGTGCTGTAGCTGGTATCGTGTGCAAGGAGAGACGAGACCAGAATCTGGCACAGACAGCATCAAATGCGCATCAAAGTTCTCCATCCAGCTTAGCTGAGAATCCGACTGCAGTTACTGCGGAGTATTGTGTTCTGCCGCCATCTTGTGTCTGGAGTAGCTGTGCACCACTGTGAAATGTAATTATGCATAGTTTCAGTAATCAGATGATTTGTCAGCACTGTTGCAATGGTGACCTGGATAACCCCCATCAGCCGAAAAGGGGGGGGGGACTGGACTCGACCGTAGCCCAGTCAGTGGGATCCCCCCAAGGAGTTCGTCCGCCACCCTGCCCTAGGCCTCTAGGCCGCACTTCAAGAAAGTCGAAGCTTCACTACCATCGGCAGCAGCTGAGTCGTAGCGTGAGTTCCAGGCAGTGGCGGATCCACGGGGGGAGGGGAGGGCAACGGGGCATTGTCCAAGTGCCAGCCCTGCAATGTGCCTGCGGACCGGGGAGGGAGATCAGAGATCTCCCTGCCGGTCCGCAGGCACTATGCTGGCAGCAGGCAGGGAGGGAGAGAGGCCCGGGAGCTCAGCCTGCAGTTCCTCCGGGTCCTACTCTCGCGAGCACGGAGCATTGCCACGGTTACCACGGCAACACTCCAAATCTCGCGAGAGTGAACTCTAGCCCTGGAGTGCGGGCTAGAGTTCACCTCACCACCACTGGGACTACCAGGGATTTCCATTGGACCACCAGGGATTCCCCACCGGACCAGCAAGGATCCAGAAATGTCCCCCCTCCTCCCAGTAAAGGTAAGAAGGGAGAGGGGAACATAAATATAAAAAAAATATTAAAAAGCCTCCTCTCCTCTCCCCGTGCACATACTGCCCCACAAACACTACCCCCATGCACACACTGCCCCACATTCACACACTACACACACTACACACACTGCCCCACAAACACTGCCCCCATACACACACTACACACACTGCCCCACAAACACTGCCCTCCATACACACAGTGCCCCACAAACACTGCCCATACAAACACTGCTTACACTGCCCCCCATACACACAGTGCCCCACAAACACTGCCCCCATACACACAGTTCCCTACAACCACTGCCCTCCATACACACACTACACACACTGCCCCCATACACACACTACACACACTGCCCCCCATACACACAGTGCCCCACAAACACTGCCCCCCATACACACACTGCACACCCATACACACACTGCCCCTATACACAAACTACACACACTGCCCCCATACACACTGCACACCCATACACACACTGCCCCCCTATACACACACTACACACACTGCCCCACAAACACTGCCCCCATACACACGGTGCCCCACAAACACTGCCCCCCTTATACACACTACACACACTGCCCCCATACACACAATGCCCCACAAAAACTGCCCCCCATACACACACTGCACACCCATACACACACTACACACACTGCCCCACAAACACTGCCCCCATACACACACTGCACCGTTCACACACACACACACACACACACTGCAGCTCTCTCACACACACACTGCAACCCTGACATACACTGCCGCCCTCATGCACCCGCACACACTTCACCGCTCACACACACACACACACTGCACCTTCCACACACTTCCCTCCTAACACATACCACTGCTCCTATGCCCTATATCCCAGCAGACCCCAGGTAAGTTGTCAAACTTTTCTTAAACGGTTTGACTACTTACTCTAGGATGGGATCCTGGCACTACTGGCACCATAACTACTACACTGAGCTGTAGTGGTTATTGTGCCTGGATTATTTCTTTAAATAATCTACAAGTGCCCCTCCCGAAATCAGGCTCTTGATCCGCAGTGTGTAACAAAAACAACATTAGAATACTTATGGGTATTTGTAAACAGCCTAGTAACTTTTAAGGGGACTGTAGCTTCCTAATAAATAACCAACAGATAAATATAATGCCTGTATATGGGCAGAATTCACAGAAACTAGAAATTGACAAAAGGATAGGTACATGAGATATGTGTAATTTTGAAGTCCTATATAAACAACTAAAACACATTTACCATACCATAGACTTTGAAGATATTTCCCTTTTAAAAATATTTTTTATTATAATAGGGATGCATTTAAACATAATTGGAATTTTGTATGCGTCAAAACACCACGCTCAGTATTGATTTTATGACCGAATAATGCTCTTAAACTTGATTGATTTAAACATTAAATCCGCTTGAAGACTTTTACTGTGCTAGATAAAAACTTAGTAAATGTGTAAGAGGGCTCTATGCGGCAAGCAATGGATATGTGTGGTTCGTTCGAGTGAGATGATAAATGTTAAAGAATGTGACATTCAAGATCCCGTTACTAGTTTCTTCAATATTAACATCAGACATTTTTAACTTGGAGCTATTAAGATTAGAGCAAGAGTCATAACACTGTATATTTATAAATTGGTTAATGGATTGCAGGGTAAAATGTACCAGGAAAGGTTTAAGGATCTTAGCATCTATAGCATGGAGGAAAGACTAGGCAGGATGGATATGATATAAACTTTTAAAGGAATACTTTACGGTCAGGAACACAAACATGATTTTCTGACCCTATAGTGTTAAAACCACCATCTAGCCCCCCTGCTCCACCTTACCCCTCTAACTATAGTAAAATCTTACTTTTAGTCAAGTCTGCAGATGCTGGCTCTGCCCCTGATCTGCCTGCTTGGCTGACATTGTCAGAAGTGATTCTCTGAGCCTGTTACAATGCTTTCCCAAAGGATTGGCAGAGACTGTCAATGAGACAGATCAGGGCTAGAGCCAGCATAATCCAAACACAGCCCTGGGCAATCAGCATCTCCTCATAGAGATGCATTGAAAGTTTATGAGGAAAGTTCAGTGTCTCCATGCAGAGAGTGGAGACACTGAATGGAAGTGTTGCTCACTGTGCAGCACTGCCCCAGGAAGCACATCTAGTAGCCATCTGAGGAGTGGCCAGTTGAGTTATCACTAGGCTGCAATTTAAACATTGCATTTTTTCTGGAAGAAAAAAAAACTGTTTGCTGCAAAAAGCCTGAAGGGAATGATTCTACTCAGCAGAACAAATACAACAAGCTGTAGTTGTTCTGGTGACTATATGTCCCTTTAAATATACAAAGGGAATCAACAATGTAAAGAAGTAGAGTATTTTTAAGATAAATTAATTTCAAGAAATTGCTTTGCTGAGAGGGTAGTGGATGTATGGAATAGCTTTCCAGTTGAAGTGGTAGAGGTTAACACAGTAAAGAAGTTTACGCATGCATGGGATAGGCATAAGGCTATCTTAGCTATAAGATGAGGCCAAGAACTAATGAAAGTGTTTAGAAAATTGGGCAGAGTAGATGGGCTGAATGGTTCTTATCTGTCATCACATTCTATGTTTCTTAGACATGTGCAATTCGTTTCGGTCCGAATATGAATTCGGACAAATTTCAGGCAATTCGGACATTCGGGTACTTCCGAATGTCTGAATTTCCGAATTTCCGAATAGCCGAAGTGCCGAATTGCCGAGGTCCCAAAGTTTCGAAATTACCGAATTTCCGAAGTGTCGAAGTTCCGAAGTGCTGAAGTGCTGAAGTTCCGTAGTGTCAAAGTGCCGAAGTTCCGAAGCACAGTATTGCCTAAGTACTAATATACTTACCCAGTGAAAGAAGAAAAATTTTAAATAAAATAAAAAGTATACAAACATAGCCAGGATTCAGCTGTAAGCATTTGCAACACTTACAACAATCAAGTAACATACATTCATATAAAATGTAAGTTACTTAGCCAGTCAATGTAATGACAGGAATTAATTAGTAGATAACTCCCTAATTCCCACGGTATTAGGGAGCTATCTACTAAAAGGCTGAAAGACCTGAATTGGTCTTTCAGCCAAATTTACTAATACTAATACTATTACTTAAATTATGCCCCTACTCGAGTAGGGGCATGTCTATTAAACACTGTTAAAAAAAAGGTCCCCCCTCCCGAGCCCCCACCCGCGACGCTATTGCCCCCCCAGCCCTCACCCCTGAGCGGCGGGTGGGGGCCCTAATGTAAAATAATGGGGGCACCTATTGTCCTCCCCCTGGGCCCCCATCACTGAGCGGTGGGTGAGGGCCCTAAATACTAATAGGGGGGCCTAATGTCCTTCCCCCTGGCCCCCACCCCTGAGCGGCAGGTGGAGGCCATAAATACCAATAGGGGGGACCTATTGTCCTCCCCCCCAGCCCCCACCCCTGAGCGGCTCCCAAACCCCTAGTCAACCGCTCCCCCCAAAATTAACCCCCTACCTACTCCCTCACCCTAAAAATAATGAGGGGGGGACCTTTAACTAAGTACCTTTAAAAAAAATAAAACTCACCATTCGATGTTTTACTTCTTTTAAAATCTTCTTTTTCAGCCCCAAAAAAGGCCAAATAAAAAATCCATAATAACCGACACAAAGAAAAAAAAAAAACGAGCGCCAAAAAAAAATCCATGTTCACCCGGCGAGGGCTCCGCGCAGACTGAGCTCTGCAGGACGGGGGAAGGCTTATAAAGCCTTGCCCCACCCTGCAATTAGGCTCAGAGCACTCTGATTGGTGGGTTTAAGCCATCCAATCAGAGTGCTCTGACAGGTAAATGAAGAGACTGACAGGTAAGTCTCTGCATTTACCTGTTACAGCACTCTGATTGGTTGGTTTGGAATCCACCAATCAGAGTGCTCTGTGTCATTTTACACAGTGTGGGAAAGTTATTTTTCCCACGCTGTGTAATTTGACTCAGAACTCTCTGATTGGTGGATTAAGTAGTCCTCCCCCCTAGCCTCCCTGGCCTTATTAGTATTTAGGGCCCCCACCCACCGCTCAGGGGTGGGGGTGGGGGGGAGGACATTAGGTCCCCCCCTATTCCAATTTAGCGCCCCCACCTGCCACTCAGGGGTGGAGGCCAGTGGGGAGGACATTAGGTCGCCCCCCTATTAGTATTTAGGGCCCCCACCCACCGCTCAGGGGTGGCGGCCAGAGTGGAGGACAATAGGTCCCCCTATCATTTTACTTTAGGGCCCCCACCCGCCGCTCAGGGGTGGGGACCGGGGGGCGCAATAGGGGGACCCTATATTTTTTATTTATTTTTTAACAGTGAGCAGCCACAGGTTTACTAGCGAGTAGGGGCAAAATGTACTAATACTAAGTAATGTAAACCAATTTTCAGCCTTTTGGTAGATAACTCCCTAATACCGTGGGAATTAGGGAGTTATCTACTAAGAGGCTGCAAGAGAAGTCCCGAAGTGCTGAAGTCCCGCAATTCCGAAATGCCAAAGTTCCAAAATTCTGAATTTCCGAAGTGTCGAAGTGCCGAAGTGCCGAAGTTGCCGAATTTCCGAAGTGCCAAAGTTGCCGAATTTCCGAAGTGCCGAAGTGCCAAAGTTGCTGAATTTTCGAAGTGCCGAAGTTCCGAAGTTGCCGAAGTTCCGAAGTGTTGAAGTGCCGAATTGCCGAAGTCCCGATTGCGAAAGTCCTGAATTTCGGAATGCCGAACCGAACATTTTCCCCATGCACATGCCTAATGTTTCTATTTCACTACATACAGAATATTATTGAGTAAATACTTTCATTCAACAACAGATCATTTCATGAACTATAATTTACACTCATGCCAAAAATGTTGGACAGAGTAATTGTCTGCTCCTCAACCACTGAATTTTAACAGATTCTTTTTGTTCTTATTAGTTTTTTTTCTAAATGACATTCAAATAATTGCACACAATTAACCCACGTCATCAAGCATGAAGGTATGGCGTCCACATTTACCTTTTTGAACATTTTGTAGTGAATAAGTTAATTTATATTTAAATAAAGAAAAAAAATTAGGTCTGCCCCAACTGATGCTTTGTGCACTTCACAGTGCTACCAATATTTTATTAAAGAATAGATAGAGTAAGCAAATGTTTCCGGCTTATCATTTTCATTGATAAAGGGCACAAAGCTGAAATGTCTGCTTACTCTGTTTGGCCTTCGATAAAATATTGGTAGCACAGTGGTGTGCGCAAAGCATCGGATGGCCAGACCACATTTTTTCTTTATTCCTGTGTACAATTTTGTACACTGTTGGAGCTACAGTGTGAGGATCTTGCAGCACAGTTTGTGGTATTTGTCTTTCACTTTAAGCTTTTTTAGGTACTGCAGTAACCTTGGTCTCTGTTTTTTCATTTTGTGAATTTATTTTGAAGGTTTTATCTTGATACACTGATTATATATATATATATATTACGCACACAATTATGAAATGGTTTTATTGTTTTGATGTATTTTAAAAGTTGCTGAAACCACAGCTCTTTGGGATAGCCTACCATCTTTTTAAGTTGATGCTTTTATTACAATTGCCCTCCTCAGTTCCCTCGCTTCCATAACTCAGCTACTCTCTTTTCTGCCACTGTTCCGTTCTTTCACACACCACTTTGACTGGTTGATTTTGACACAGAGCAGAGGAGAGATTGATGCATAAGATGCCTGACATGCTGTTATTCCTCATGTTTGTCTATACTACTCATTACCCATAGATCGTAAGCACGTTTTGAGCAGGGCCTTCTTCTCCTCTTGTATCTATTAATATTTTGTTTGTCAGCTACTTTCTGTCAGTTATCCCCATTCTATGAGTGTAAAGTGATGCAGAATTTGTAAGTGCCATATAAATAATTAGAATAATAGAATAATTAGAATAGTAATAACATTAATGAGTAAAATTTGCTAAAAAGTGTCAAAGAGGAATCAGAGTGGTGCTTTATATTCATTTCTTTCTCTTTACATTTTGTTTTATTCTCAATTTTGGGAGAAAATGGTTCAGATTTCTTTCTATTCCACAATCAAATAAATTACCCTAATGCAACATAATGCAACATAAGAATGAAACGGATTTACTTGAAATACAGCAAATTGTGTTATTTTTCTTCTTCAGTAAAGCTGTCATGAACTTTCTATTGAACATCAAAGGCTCATAAAGTTTCATTTCTTTTTTAAAACTCATTGCCAGGAAAACTTTTCCCCATATGTTTTACTTCTTATTTGTGGTCACATTGTAAACAGGTACAGTGAAAGGATTTACGGCTATACAGCCGTAACTGTACTTTGACACCCCATCCCACCCCCCTCTCAGCCCCCCCCCCATTAACTCCCCTTAACTCTCTTTTGATTTTTTTGTCCCCTTTAAGTGTCTTATCGACTTTTATTTCTCTTTGTGTGTCTTACACTCCCCATGTATATGTCTCTTGTAATCCCCTTGTGTGTCTCACTTCCTTCCAGCCACTTTGTGTGTCTCTTACTTCCCCCTGCCCCTTTGTTTGTGTCTCTTACTTCAGCCAGCCCCTTTGTGTCTCTTTATCACCTTAAATAGCCCCTTTGTGTGCCTTTCTCCACCTTCTGTGTGTCTCTTTCCCAGCCCATTTTGTGTCTTTCTCCCCATAAGCTTTTTGTGTGTCTTTTTCTCCCCCCAAGCCACATTGTGTCTCTTTGTCCCCCCTAAACCCTGTGAGTGCCATTGTCCCCTTTCATTTGGATCTTCTGTGTGTCTCCTCTCCCCTTTGTGTCCCCTCCCCCTTGAGTGCTTACTTACCTCACTCTGTATAACATGGCTGCACAGACTGCAGTATAGGAGCTTCCTTATCCTCTACACAGCCTCAAAGGAATCTGTTCATTGTTCTCAATGAGTACTTCCTGACAGACTGGGAAGAGGATACAGAAGATTGTCTATTGTGGTCTGCATGCCACACTACATGAAGTGACTGGCAGATGGGGGAGCCCACACTGGAACCCAGTCATTAAACCCCCAGGCCGATGTGCCCTGATTTGTTTAGTCTAAAACTCAAAACAGTGATCATTGCATTTCTATAATTGCTGTAGTGGATCCTGCAATGGGGGCAACTGAGGTTACACACAAAATCAATATGTTACCTGTGTACTCTACCAAACTCCTATGTATATTTTTAAATAACAGAGATTTTAAGCTACTCTAATTTTTTTTTGCCAAGTTTAAGCTCACATACCAACATCAAGGCAAACCAATTAACCTTTCTGCGTACAGCTTAAAGACAAACCCCTCGATTTTTTAGAGGCTAGTGTTGAAATTGTTCATCACCAGACAAAAATTACATTAAAATGGCATTCAGCGCCTGTATCTAATCAGTTATGCTAGCGTTAAATCTCTCTGAATGAGCTGAAAAAGTCCCTTATCGAAACATTGAAATAGCGCAGAAGAATGTCATTTATTACATATACTAAGCAACTTACTTACGGAAATGTGATACATTTATTTCAGAAATTCTACGTCTGTCCTAGGCAGGCATAAGGATGATTGATGTATTTCCACATCTTTCGTTACTTTGTAACGGCCAGCCGCTGCTTACAAAACTACCCGTGATTACTGTTAGGAAGTAGTGGCTGTTTAATGTCTGACAATTTCACAAGAAGCAACAGGGAGCTACTGACAACCTCCACTAAAAAGCTCTCTATGGGAAGAGTTTCTATTACAATTTACTGCAAAGCCTCCAAACTGACTGACTGATGAAGAGGCCTAACCTCAGCCTCGCAGAATTCAGAGTCAGAGAGGACGTTAAATGAAGTTACCTTTCTGTAGCATACCTCATTTTGTGATAAAACACAGTAATACTCTGCATATTACCATATACCATGTTTGCAATTGCGCAATATATTTTAGTGTGTATAGCACAATCCTGACTTGCTCTGTGTAGTGTTCTGGATATCAATGTCCCGCATTATTATCCAGAAACTGCTCCTAGTTGCTACACAGGACAACGTTTACACTGCTTCGCTGCAAATCACAATATCCTATAGGATATTTTGCTGACAACTATCAGTGGAAACGTAATCTTCCATATATCAGCTTGAGCTTGTGCCCACATCTAACGGTGTATTATTTTTACAGAAGGTTTGACTATGTTTGCCTGGGACCTTGTTCTCACGTGTGTACATGTTTTTCAGAGATTCAGTGTCTGTGTGTTTTTTGGGAGAATGTGTGTTTATCAGTGCATAGGACATTGTAAATGTACAGGTATGTTCATTTCTGGCAAACATAATCATCATGAAATTATGAAGTATATTAAGGTATAGAGAAGACACGTGCATAAGGTTTTGGCCGAACTCGTCTGAATTATGGATGATCGGCAAATCAGCACAATTCCGTAACTCTGATTTGCCATATAACCAAATCATGAAACTGTCATGATCTGCTCTGCTCTGTTCTGATGTCTGGACTTGGCTTCTGGTATCCAGTACTTTTGTTTCAATTCTTGTTTGGTTTTTCTTGGTTTTTGGTTTTCTATTCTATGTCTGGTTTTCTTTATGCTGGGATTTCTGGGTTCATTCCTATAGTTTGTCCCTGGATTTCCCAGTCTCCAGGTTTCCTTTAAATGTTTGTTTTATTTGCCACACCTGTTTGTTTCAGTCATTCATTATGTGTCAGAGTTCCTGCAGGCAGCTGCTCTCTGCTTCTGTCCTTTCTTGCAGGTAAGTACTATATATGTGTTCTGAATCTGTGGATGTTTTAGTATACATTAGGCAGTGTAGGACCTGCCAGATATGGGGTACATTGGCGTTGTTGGCAGGCTTATGCAATGTATGATCATATAGTGTGACTAAATCCCCATGATTTCCATATGTAGTACTTAGTTATTTCTCCTCTTGTTTTGCCTATGTTATCTTGTCTTGTTTTAGTTTGTATCCCCAGTCCATGTATAGTCCTGTCTAGTCATGCCCATGTTATGTTCATGTTTTCCTCATGTCTTGTGTATATGTTCTGGGTTTAGCTTACTATCCTTCTCTGGTTCTGGGTTCTACTAGTTCTGTCTTGTTTTCATGTTTGGTGTCTATCTTTAGTCTTGCCTTGTTTCTAGTACTGGATACAATCTTGCTGCAGAACCTCCCAATTCAGCTCCTGGGAGGTCTGCTAATTTCCTTGCTCCTAGTTCCTGTTATCCGCACAAGCTGAATCAGGGTCTTGGTATGTGGCTGCACAAATGCTGGTGCTCAACACCAGGGGGCGTGCGGTTACCCGGCACCAGACCCTGCTAATCCACCTCCACGCTGAAGACTCCCACTTAACATCAGGCATATTGGGTCCTGGTCCATGCGCTGCTGCCTGGACACGGTGTCTGGGTCCCGGGCACCGGACCGCCACCCTGACAGAAACAAACTGAATGGGCAGAGAACAAGCCATTTTATTTTTTATTTTTTAGAGTTTTGGCTGTTGCTCCAAAAAAAAAGGGAAGGAATAAAAAAGTGGATGGAAAGAAGAAAAAGCTGATTTTATTTAGGGGGTTAAGGGGGCAAATTAGCAACTTAGTTTGCTATGATTTACAGTGATATAAGTTGTATCTCCTGTCCAACCAAGAGGTCAAAAAGACAATTGATAGTTAGGGGAATGTCACTAACTGTTGATTTAATTCACATATCAACTGAGAAGTGACCAATAACAAGAGGAGCAGTCAAAATGTTATATATTTCTAAGCAGAATTCTGCCACCAGACGCTTAGACTGCAATCACTCTGATAGTATGCCTCTCTCAATAACTGGTATTACCACTGCGGTACCTGTGTGGAAGTGGGAGATAGCCTGTGTTTATTGATCCTAGTATAAAACCAGTTACTGCTGTGCCTAGCCATTGCCAGTGCAACCTACACCAACTCTGATTCACTGATTTTTTTTTTTTTTCCCCAACTGTTTAATCGATAGAAAAAAATGTTGTTTAGCACACACATCTACTTTGGTGTAATACAGTTGTCTTAGTTTACATATTCACATCCCCATATATATGATAATGAAAAACAGCCCATCCATCATCAGCCGAAGAAGATATTGAGTGAGAGTAAAAGTAGAGTTTCCTAAACCACCATCTGCATAAGTGCCATGGTCTCAGTTTTGCAGTATGACTACACCTGTTATCTCTATTAGCTAGTAGGGCACAGTTCAGTTTTCTTTCCACATTGAAGGATGGTCACTGATGCCACGGTTACAAATGTTTTTGTGGCTACCTTTATCAATTTAGAATGCCCTTAAAATGCAGAGATGAGCTTTCCTCGTTATACAGGTGTCAATTTAAAATACTAACCCTTACCTATAAAGCTCTAACCAACTCTAGCCCCTCCTACAATTTTTCACTGATGCATAGGAATGCCCCCTCTCGATCTCTCCACTCTACTGGTGACTTGGTGACTTGGGGAGAGCCACTTGGGGAACTTACTTAAAACCCAGTGGGCCATGATACTTTTCAGGGCAGGTCTTAAATGTATTCATTATTTCCTTAACAAAATTGTGCTTGAAGGGTTTTAGGGCATGCCTTCACTTCCTTTTGACTGCCTTTTAAATGGCATGAAGAATCAGGCACTGATAATGGAAGAAAACAAGCAGGTAAATTAGGTGGACAGCGCTAAGAATTATTATAATAAAATCATACATACACAGGTAGCAGCAGATTTCGCAATTGTGTGTCTTACTCTTAAAAAAAGGGAAATAAAAGTACAATGATAGTGCAGTATGTTATGAATAATATGGTTATAAAGATATATTCCAAAGGGGCACTCACGTTTTCCAGAGCTTATAAAGCTCTATTTTAGGAGCCTGGACGGAACAATCCCCGTCTAAGGATTTCTTTTTGCTGGTATCAGATTCCCAAGGTAGTGCGATTCATCATATGAAAAAAATAAGGATGTATACCAATGGTACAGTACGTATGTAAAAGTAGGGTAAGTAAATAATATTTGGCCTACTTACATTTGCTAGAGCAATGACCTGCTCTAGTGTATGGAGCTTTAGGTGGAACAATCCCCACCTAGGGATATATGTAGATCAGGAACAGCAGAGTGATGGTGAGAGTATAAGGAGCTCAAGAATGACTGGGTATTAAAACAGAATCTTTATTAATAAACAGAATAAATAAAACTATTTAAAAGTGAACTAAATAGTTTTATTTATTCTGTTTATTAATAAAGATTCTGTTTTAATACCCAGTCATTCTTGAGCTCCTTATACTCTCACCATCACTCTGCTGTTCCTGATCTACATATATCCCTAGGTGGGGATTGTTCCACCTAAAGCTCCATACACTAGAGCAGGTCATTGCTCTAGCAAATGTAAGTAGGCCAAATATTATTTACTTATCCTACTTTTACATACGTACTGTACCATTGGTATACATCCTTATTTTTTTCATATGATGAATCGCACTACCTTGGGAATCTGATACCAGCAAAAAGAAATCCTTAGACGGGGATTGTTCCGTCCAGGCTCCTAAAATAGAGCTTTATAAGCTCTGGAAAACGTGAGTGCCCCTTTGGAATATATCTTTATAACCATATTATTCATAACATACTGCACTATCATTGTACTTTTATTTCCCTTTTTTTAAGAGTAAGACACACAATTGCGAAATCTGCTGCTACCTGTGTATGTATGATTTTATTATAATAATTCTTAGCGCTGTCCACCTAATTTACCTGCTTGTTTTGTTCTATTGTTCACAAGGTAAAAGGAACTCCTTGTTGGTGAATAGCTGCTTTATTGGATAGAGAGCACTTATCACTTTTTTCACTAACTGATAATGGAAGCATGGGTGGCCATTACTCTATTGTTGAACCCACCATTTACAGCCTCATATCTACCTGACTTTCTAAGATGGGGAGACATTAGTCCCTAAGACTGCCACCAGCCCAGCTAAACATAAGAAGTAGCTGACACAGTAGAAGTTATCTCCATATCTTTCTTAATCTCCTTCCCATTAATAATGGGTGAAGTCAAGATATCTCATGTCAGAAAGTTGAACAAAGAGAAGAAGACTGTAGTTTTCTTCTACTCTAAAAACACAGGCAGTCTCGGTATGCTTAGGAGATACTGATTAATCTATGATATTGTGGATGGGGGAAGATATAAGATAAGATTGAGTTGGATTAACAGGAGGAAGAAAGCAATAAAATAAAAAAGAGATAAAATACAATGAGCAAGAAGCGTGGAGAAAATGAAATGATCTGGAATAGCCAAGAGAGAGAGACAACTTTGAATAAGGGCAAATGTTGAAATATACTGGAATAAGATTAAATAGAGGAGGAGAGAAACTAAATTAAGGGGAGAGGATTAATTTAAGTAATTGTTGTCAGTTGCTACCAATGTTTTCACAGGGAACTTTGTGTACTGTATTAAAATACATCAGAATGATTGTGGCTTTTTAAATGATTACTTCGTACCCAGGATGCTGGGACAGGTCTGTGAAAATTATTTTGTTCTTCTACAATGGTTGTCTGCCACATCCTTTAGCTTACAATATCATTATGAACACAATTATTAAAGTGGTCAATTAAATCTCAATTAAGTTCCATTGAATTTCCATCAGTGCGTCTGATGGAAAGGTCATTTAAAAAAAAAAAAAAATTAGAATAGAAAGTTTTCCTTTTTCTCTGAGTAAACATCGTCTCATTTTTAATGTTTTCCTTCCAGTGTTTTTTTTTTTTTTTTTTTTATAAACATAGAATCGTTACGAGAAACTATTAAATTCAAACACAATCACAATTATTATTCTAAGTATTATTATCTATGTATGGGTTTTTGGCAAAATATTACACACATTTGAGCTTTAGTTAGATATTGATTCCTAACCTATTGTTGCCCATCACATTCTAACAGCTACGGATTTTAATTGTGCATGCTCAAAAATTTCTGTGAATGTCTGTGTAAGTCTATGCAATGTTTTTGTGGAATCAAGGTCATCTCTATAGAGCCAGATTTATACTCTTATGGAAAATAAAAAGGAAGAGCTTTAGCTACCTATATTTTATTTTTTTTCCTCTCTCTAGCCACCATGATGGAACCTGACACGTGGTTTTGCAAAGTTGCAAATGATTAAAAACATTCATGTAGCATGGCTCAAACTTTCCTGATCTGGTAGCCAGACTTGAAAGTTTCTTGTCACCACAACTGCTTACAAGCACATTTTGGTTGGTGCTTTGCCTGTAGTATGAGGTGTTGGTGTTTATGCTAAAGGGACACTCTGGGCACCATAACAACCAGACGCCATCTTAAAATAAGGGGTTTAACCGTTAACACACTGCATAACCCCAACTTGTTAAATATGGCATCCATTTGCTCTGCCCATTACCTTCCTTCAGAGGTCCGAGGCTTCAATGAAGAAGCCTCGGACTGGCCGCCACTGATAGAGAATCAACTTACGCTCTCGGCCTATCACTAGCTCCCCATCCATAAAACTGAGTAAAAAAGGTATGCATCTATTGTCAGACAGGCCTGATTTAGCACTGTTTGTTGAGACTGCCTGCTTCCAATTCAGTACTGGAAATCACAGGGGGTCAAGTGAGTGAGGGCTGAGTTAGTTTTTCTCAGCTGTGAGGCGCCAGACTAAAAGGCGCATTTTGTTTTGGCCAACCCCTCATAGCTGCAGCATTTACTAGTTGAATCAATTTGTAACAGGACACACATTACATTACTGACATACACACACACACACATAAAAAGGCATAAAAAATAAATACAATTTGGCTTAAGCTTCTAATTTTCTGTGGGGGGGTGTTTAGGATAAATGGAGTTATGGTTAGAAATGGGTTAAATTTAGTATTGGGGAATATAGGGTGTTTAGATTTTAAAACCTAAAACAAACCTAAGTTTAAAGCAAAGGGTTGTTTTTTTGTTTTTCAAGTTTTAAGTGTTATTTGCAAAATACTTACTCCTTATATCTTCTGTAGCGCAGTAAGCCTCCCATGATTGATTGATGAGCTGCAGGCGCTACAATGTTATACAATGTTGTCACTATTTTTCCTGCAAGGCATTTCCTGTGTGAGAGGTTGTTAGTGCGCAGATGGAAAGTGAACCCTTCCACTTCCTGTCCAGCCTCATACACAGACACCTAGGAGCTGGGACAGCACTGAGTATTACACACTCTATAACTGTTCCTGCATCTCTGCTATCAAGAAATAGGTGGCTGACTGGGACTACAAAGGACAATTGGTACTTATCTCTCCTCATCAGTCCACATAATGTGCCTTTTTGGAGCATAAAAGTAAAAGCAGGTGCTCCTAGAAGCCAGCTACATATAGGTAGATACCTACTTTGCCCAAAGGGAAGTCCGACCCTAACTGTGCAAGTCTTTTGTGGTATGTGCTGATATAAGAAATACTGCTCTCTTCCAAGTGGAGAGCCGAGTGTATTCTCTGCCGGGTCTATAGGTTTGGCTATCTCTATAGCCACCTTGAACCCTGTATGGACGATGGTCCTGTTGCGGTCCTTTGGTCACCTGTTTTGTGGAAGCATGACTTGTTTGACCTCAGCTGCTTTTTTAATAGCCTCTTCCAGAGGTCTGCCAAAAAGCACCTCACCCAAAAATGGTAGGGTACACAAATTATTTTTGGAAGAGAGGTCCGCTCCCCAGGATCTTAACCACAGCATCCTTCTGGCAGTAACGGAATGTGCCCTGACTTTGGACAGAATTCTAATGAGATCGGTAGAAGATTCTAACAGCCAGTCACTGGCAAGTCTGATATCCTTTAAGGAGTCTGCCATCTGATGTCTACTAACACCTCTCTCCATATCTTCTTCCAAATCAAGGATCCATGAACACATTGCTCTGGACAAAGCAGAAATAGAAACAGCTGGATGGCAACCCAGGCCTGCTGTCATGAAAACCTTGGAAAGATCTGCATCTATTTTTTTTTCCATGGGTTCCTTCAATGAAGCATTGCTATCAATAGGAAGCGTGGATCTCTTTGCAACCTTAATAATTGGAGCATCAATCTTTGGGACCGCTGTCCACATTTTTTAATCTTGGAAAGTCTGCCCTGACTTGTAATCCTTTTTCCCGGATTATTCCATTCTGAGCAAATCAGCTCCTTAATGGATCTGTGCACCGGGAAAGAAGGTCTTTTCTTGTGAAGGTCTCCGAACTGCCTGTCAGAAGCTGAAACTTCTTTGACCTCTTCTGGCAAATCCAACGTTCTCCTAACCACCTTGATCAAATGCTCCATGGCCTTTGCATCTAGGGAGCAAGGTTGTTCCATGAACTCTTCCTCACTTGATGAAATAGGTTCAAATTCTAAGGAACCAGCGGTGTGTCTGAAGTCCTCTTCAGATAAGTCGGAGTCCCGGCCGAAGCTCTCACATCTGGGTCTTTTACCTCTGTTGGATTCTGATATCCCCTCCACACTGCTTGCTTAATCCAATAAACAATGTCCTGGGCTGAAGAGGTAGAAGCTTGAGGAGACCTATGATGTTCCGACTCTCCTGCAATCATGGGTAAGCACCAGGGCCAGACTGGGGATACAAAGCAGCCCTGGAAAAAAAAAATCTATGCCAGCCCCATAAGTCATTGCGCCATATATTGTCACTATATATATATATATATATATATATATATATATATATATATATATATATATATATATATATATATATATATATATATATATATATATATATATATATATATATATATATATATCTCTATCTATCTCTATCTATCTTTTTCTAATATAATATATTGGTCCTTTCAGAGTAAAACATTTAATTATACAGTAAGCATACTCACATGCAGACACAGACAATCTCACTGACACACACAAGCTCATTGATACACAGCCTCATAGACAAACAATTTCACTAATATACATAAGCTCATTGACATAAACACAAGCTCACTCACTAGCAGGCACACACATACACATGCAAGCAAGCTCACTAGCAGGTGCACACACACACAGCTTAATGTAGTGGTTCTGGTGTCTATAGCCTGTCCCTGCAGGCTTTTGAATGTAAACACTGACTTTGCAGAGAAAAGGCAGTGTTTACATTGCTTCCTAGTGACACCTCTAGTGACAGACACTCAGACGGTCACTAGAGGCGCTTCCTGTGTCAGTGCGGATTGGCTGAGATCATCAAGCTTGATGATCTCAGTCATAGAGGCAGAGACCAGCACGACGTTGGAAAAAAAAAAAAGGTGAGTAAAACACTATTTTTAAAAACACACACAGACACCACGACTGACACACACACACACACACACCATGACAGACAAAGACACACACACACCATGACAGACACACACACCATGACACACACACCATGACAGACACACACACCATGACAGACACACACACACACACACACCATGACAGACACACACACACACACACACACCATGACAGACACACACACACACACCATGACAGACACACACACACACACCATGACAGACACACACACATACCATGATACAGACACACCGTAACACAGACAGACACACACACAGCATGACACAGACAGACACACACACAGCATGACACAGACAGACACACACACAGCATGACACAAACACATACACACACCATGACAGACACACACACACACACACCATGACAGACACACACACACACAGCATGGAACACACACACACACACAGCATGACACACACACTCCCACTGACATACATATTTTTTAGTACCTGTGGGTGGGCAGACTGGTAGCTGTGCTGGCGGCCGCAGGGAGAACTTGAAAGGCGGCCGCAGGGGAAGCTCTTCATGAGGCCGGGAGCAGGCTCTTCTGGGGGAGCAGGCTGTTCTGTCTCTGCTCCCCCTCCCTCGCGCGCAGCGTAATGAGACCGGAGCCGGAATATGACGTCATATTCAGGCCCCGGTCTCTTTCTAGCGCGCGAGGGAGGGGGAGCAGAGACAGAAGAGCCTGCTCACGGCCTCATGAAGAGCTTCCCCTGCGGCCGCCTTTCAAGTTCTCCCTGCGGCCGCAGGTCACCCCGGCCCCATGTGCCGACGGCCCACCGGGAAATTTCCCGGTATCCCGGTGGGCCAGTCCGGCCCTGGTAAGCACTTACGGCATAGCCTGCAGTTATCCAAAGGTCTTGTGCCACATCTAGGGCAGGCCGCCAGTTTATCCCTTCTCATAGATGGAGATCTAGGGCTGGACCGGTCGTGAGGGCTGTAAAACACAGAAGTCATATGACTGTACCCTCAAAGATCTTGCCGACTTCATAGTCCATCATAGTAGCAGGGCTATTAAAAAAATTCAAAAGGTGAACCTGTTTAACAAAAACTGAGCAGTTATATGTATTAGAGTTTCAAGGCATAATACATACCTGCAGAGTTTGTATGTGGCACCAGAGAGCACTGTAAGCTTAAGGAAAACAAAACTATTGTATTTTTTGAAGTATTACCGCCGTTTTCAAATTTCCTGCTCTGTGCCTTTAAGGAGGTGCGCATGCGCTAATTGGCCACAAGTCCACGGCTCCGCCATCTTGGAAGAGGGCAAAAAAATCAGAAAATCCGTCCGCGTCTATTGCGCATGCGCCTGCATCTGACCGGGGTCTGGAAGTTCCATCCTGGCTTGTACAGACTCCAGCTGCCAGGGGGACTACCCACCATGGCTCCCAGGGGTTCCAAAGTCCGCAGAGAATGGGTTACATGTGCCTGGGCTTCCTGAGGAGGGAGGCTGACCTCGACAAGGAGAAGATCATATCAAATGATCAGGTGAGCATAAAAAAAATATTTTCCCATTAAAAAACTGAAAGGGAGAAAAAAAAATAACTGTCCTAGGACATGAAAAAGACTGAGGAGTGGTGGCTACTGGGGTCCCTTTTATACTATGGGAAGCATGCTTAATTGTTTGTATTTCCTGTCCTGAGAGTTAAGGGGAGGAGCTAAACCCATATGTTAAATGCTGCCATGGTTAGCCAGGAAAATAAAATTAGGGAGTAAAGAAGCAAAATTGGTTTCACTGGAAGCAAATATTTCAGCAACACAAGTCACAAGTCAACTTTTCCAATGCCCAATTACACCGCGCTACAAATTTACACCTAATCATGAGACTCATCAGGAAGACTTGAATTTATATAATGCTGTCTTCTTTTTAGTGTGTTCAAGTAATGCTGCAATTTTACATGCACTTCCATAATAGGAAAAATACTGAACCCATTTGAAGAGAGAGGAAAAGAGGAGACAAATTAGCACCTCGAGCACTTGATGGCACAGAATTTTCAGGTGCCCTCTAACTTCCCCAAAGAATATAAACATGTTCAATGTCAGAAGATGGGGCATGCAAAATGGAAATATTTGTTTCTGGTAAAACAGGTTTTAATGGAGAGGTGCTCTTTGAGAGTCAATATATTTGTTTACAAGGAGAATATTTCTTATTTAGAATTTTACCAGAATAGTACTTTGATAAATGTGGCTTTAGAACATTAATAAACTCACAAAACAAAATAAATCATGAGTAAAAAGAGAAATACAGAATAATGTATGAGGGAGGGCTGACTTTTTTTTCTGATTATGCATGGGCAACACATATGGTTTATAGTAACAATGATTCCACCTACACAATGAATCATATGCTGTAAATTACACCATTAGCCAGAATGTAATACATTCATCAAAAGTTATTGTCCTACTTCTGCATAAATTACTTATGTGAAAAGAGAGCATGATCGATCAATCTCTTATTGTATAGAAGGGTGATAATAGGATCTTTATGTCATTATTACATCTGTTTGGAAGGGACTAGTCAAACATGTTATAGAGTGGTTTGGGAGGAATACTTGCAAAGTAACTGATGTTATAAAATGTGAATAATTTGCAGATAACTTAAATTGAGAGCTTGGGAACGATGACTAACCAACAGAGTATAACGTAAATGATACATCTGCCTAGTTAAGGTAGATAACCTACCACATAGCACTTAAAGAGACACTGTAGGCGCTATAGGCACCCAGACCACTTCATCTCCGTGAAATGACTAAATGCTCTCCATGAGGGCATCCAGTGTCAAGGAAAAACCCATAGCAAAGCAGTCAGATAATACTTTCCTATGGGGAGGGCAAGCACAGCACTCACTTGTTAGGAGGAGACAGTATATGATCCAACGCCGACAGGGCCGGACTGGGGATACACAGCAGCCCTGGAAAAAATCTATGCCAGCCTCGCAGCATGGCGTGGTGCACTATTTTTAAACACACACAGACACACCATGACAGACACACACATATACCATGACACACACACACCCCATGACAGACACAGACACACATACCATGACACACACATACCATGACACACACATACCATGACACACACACCCCATGACAGACACACACACCCCATGACAGACACACACCCCCATGACAGACACAGACACACATACCATGACAGACACAGACACGCACCTTAACAGACACTCACATACATACCATGACTGACAGACACGCGCACACCTTGACAGACACACGCACACCATGACAGACACACGCACATGACACAGACAGACACACACCATGACACAGACAGACACACACACCATGACACAGACAGACACACAGACACACATCATGACACAGACACAAACACACACTGACACATAATATAGCTACCTGTCGGCGACCGGCGTGCAGGGCAGACAGCTGGGTCAGGTGTGCTGGCGGCCGCAGGGGGGAGCTGGCTGTTCCGGCTCTGCTCCCCAGTGCGCAGCTTAATGAGACCGGATATTCCGGCACCGGTCTCATTAAGTAGCGCGGGGGAGCAGAGCCGGAACAGCCAGCTCCCCCCAGCTGTCTGTCCGGCCTCAAGTGCTGACAGCCCACCGGGAATTTTCCCGGTATCCCGGTGGGCCAGTCCGGCCCTGAGCGCCGAGGTACCTTGGCGATGGAATCAAGTAAGTGAATAAAGGTTATTTAAAACTTTATATCCTGGGGAGGCAGAGGAACATGTTAGTGTTAGTAATACATGTTTGTATTCCTAACAATAAAGTGTTCCTTTAAACCTGTGCTACCCTAATAGTATAGAAAAGGGGTACAGAAAAGAGAGAGCAGCGTATTATCGATCGTTAGGAATGGCCAGGTTTAATGCAATGTCTGATAGGCAGAGATTTCAGAGTCAAGAAACAAGCCAAAGTCAGGGATCCTGAGATACACAAGAACGTAATACTGTACTAGGTCTTTTACAGAGATCAGTTTCATCAAACAAGCTGAGTCAGAATACTAGACAAACACAATTAACAGAGAACAGGCTATTGGGAATCAGGAATGAAACTGCAACAGGACAAAGGCTCTGTGCAGAGTGAAACCTTATGTAGGTATGGCACCTATGGCTAGGCCCACATCATTCCTGTGCGCCCAAAACATGCGTGTGCATTAGTGACAGAATAACATAGTTACATAGCTGAACAGAGACATGAATCCATGAAGTTCAGCCTTTCTCACATCTGTTTTTATTGATACAAAAGAAAGTTTAAAAAAAAAAAAACTGTCTGAAGCGCTTCCAATTTTGTAACAAACTTGGAAAAAATTATTTCTTGATCCCAGAATGGCAGCCACATTAATCCATGGACCAAGAAGTTATTACCCCACAAATGAAAAATTATAGTACTGAATATTATGTTCTTGCAACTATCCATCCAGTTCTGTTTAAACATCTGTGCAGACTCTGATAAAACCACTTCTTCACGCAGAGTATTCCACATTCTTGTGGTTCTCACTGTAAAAAAAAACCTTTCCTTTGCTTAGGCTAAATCTCCTTTCTACTGGTCTTAATGCGTGACCTTCTGTCCTATGTCTAGTCTTGTTTATGAATAGATTCCCAGACAATGGTTTGTATTGACCACAAATATATTTGTATAATGCTATCTTATCATCTCCAAAGCACATTTTTGCTAAACTAAACAGATTTAGATTTGTTAACCTTTCTTTGCATAACTAAAATGTTCCATCCTTTTGATAAATGTTGCAGTTTGCCTCTGCACTTTTTCTAGTGCCATTATATCTTTCTTTTGAAAGGGTGCCCAAAATTGCACAGCATATTCAAGGTGTGGTCTTACCACTCATTGATAAAGAGGAAAAATTATATTTTCATTCCAAGAATTAATGCCACTTTTATACATAACAATACCTTACTGGTCTTACCAACTGCCGATTGAGTTTGCACATTGTTGCATAGTTTGTTGTCTATAACAATTCCCAAATCCTTCTCGCATGTTGTTATCCCTAATTCACTAGTGTTTAGGATGTAAGTAGATTGTGTATTCTTTTTGCATTTCTATACATTAAATTTAATCTGCTATTTGAGAACCCAGTTGCAAATCTAGATAAATCCCTCTGCAGCAAAGTAATCTTCTGCTCACATTGGATAACCTTAGAGTTTTGTGTCTAATGCAAACACTGAAACCTGACTTGCAAAGCCTATTTCAAGATTATTTATAAATTTGTTGAATAGTAGCGGTACCAGAACAGAACTCTGAGGAACACCACTTTCCACTTTTGTCCAGCTTGAAAATATACCATTAATGACAACTCTCTGTACTCTATCTTTAAGCCAATGTTCTACCCAAGAACAAGAATTTTCATCTAAACCAATTTCTTTTAGTTTGAAAACTAACCTATTATGAGGAACCGTATCAAACGTCTTGGAAAAAATCCAAGTAGATCACATCCAATGCAAAACCCGGATCTATACTTCTACTTACTTCTTTGTAAGAATTAAGTTTACAATTAAGTTTGATATTACTACTCTTAGACTAAATATTCTTTACTAGTATGCAAATTAATTTCTTCAAAATCCTTTATCTTACACATGAAAGAAAACAACATTTGTCCAATACAATGCTAGAACTGATTAATGGTTCTAACAGATTTTCAGTTAAACACTATCAATGAGAATGATAATAGGACAAACAATGTGAAGGACAGTATAACGATGATACCACTCAAAATTTTATCTCTTGGCAGTAGCAAGAGTGGTATATTATACTTTAGGCTGGAAAAAATCCCAGAGCTACATAGAGAAGGTCATGTGTTGACAGCTGATTCGTGAAATGAAGGCTGTCATATAAATGTAGTTACGTTGGAAAAAAGTTCCAACTCAGCAATTTGATTTAAATAAGCACTCCCAACTGTTTATTAAATAATCATTAGAAGACCCTCAAAAGGTTGTCTTTTTATTTCCCCAGATTACCATAACCTGAAAAGGGGATCGTAGGATTCAATAACTTTTACAATTGCAATGAACACCGTTGTTTCATAATTTACTTAAGCATATAACCATTGGGATACATTGTCTTGCCATTGTTTATGCTCAGTTAATTATCATTATTTGCATCTAAGGCAATAACCAGCATTACCTCGATGCTAATTAGAAATTAATCGCAATGCATTTTAAGCTAGATTTATAAAATGCTGGTTTAACAATGTATAGTACCAGATGGAATCTGTATAGATTAATATCTGAATTATATAATATCCATGTAATTAATAGATAATTCCATTTAAACAACAATCAAACATTATTTAACTTGCATAATCAAAGCAAGCATTAATTTGAATTATATAGAGGAACAGTACTTCAGTACTTTTCAACAAGCCACTTTGTCAGTTCTTCTCGGCTACGACTGTAATGGTCAAATCTTGCATGGTTATTCACGAAAGTGAGAATTGTTGGGAAATCAGTGTGAACTAAAAGTGGATTTCAAATGTAAGGTCAAAAAAGCTAAATTGAGAAACATTTTCAGGCCAGTTATGCATCCAGTTATGCAAATGTGAAATTCACATTGAATTGTCAACAAGTTTCACTATAATGAATAACCATGTAAGTGTTTGGATTAAGAGCTTGAAATGTCTAAGATGTCTAATGTCTAATGTCTACTACTTTTTTTTTTTTCCCCCCATTCATTGGATTACCTATATAGTGACTGTGGGGCCATGTATTTTCTATTTTCGTTTACATGAAATGTCTAAGAGGCTGAGGTAGTGGGGTCATGGGGTGGTGCCACTTCAGGCAGGAAGTCACACCATTCTACAGTGGTTTTATTACCTACCATACAATGTTGGGCGCTAGCACCAGTGTTCCTTTGATATACTCATAACATTAGGCCCATCAAAATGTTGTTCTCCAGATGCAGGAGGCCCATAATCCAACTCTGCACAGCCCTAATCACAACCTTTTTGACAAATTCGGAATGAAATGGAATTCTGACTGTGAGCCTGGTCTAATAGCCATGTTTTATTATAAAATATATTCGTTCATACGAAATCACATAACCCAATGTCCTGTTCTTATAAAGGACAACCTGAACAGAATGGAGACATCAATCACCCAGTATTTTTAATAAAAAAAGTTCAACTGTCTTCTGACTTTGTTTTTGAAAGTGATGGAACAACATCAAGAATGGAAGAAGACAATTATAATCAGAATATCGAGGGTAAGGATTTTCACGTCAAATACATTTTTCAAAAGTATACAACTATTTTGACTTACTTTCATTAACCTTGAAATAAATAAAGACATAAGCATAGTAGTGGTGTGTACTATTACTATATGAAATTTCATCTAAAAGCTTTTTATGCTTCTTTAAAATAAATAATTGTGTGATATTTTATTATTACACTTGGCATTCTTCCATGTTATTGACTGTCCTCTGTGCAAAGATAAAGTTGCCTTTTTTATCACAACCAATCACTAAAATAAAAAATCACATTATTCTGAAAAGCAGTAAAGAAATAAGTTTATGTTGAATCAATGGTTGAAATATTGAAAACTATATTGTCACTAGATAAATGTCTCATTAATATAAAAAAAGTACTCTAAGAAACAAAATACTGTTTTGTTACAGTACATTGTATTGCAATAATATTTATAATAAATTAAAGCAAGCATGTCAAACTCGCGGCCCATGGCCGAATGCGGCCCACAATGAATATCTTTGCAGCTCGGTGAGCCGCGAGTTTGAGACATGCTTACTAAGGCAGAGTAGGCACTTGCTCTCCTTACATTGCAGGTGCCTACTCTGCTAAAAGTTTACCCGGCCAGGGAGGAGATTCCCTGGTGGAAGCGAGGGAGCTCAGTGGTCCTGCTCCTCACTGCTCCCTCACGGGTGCCTTCTGTAGTGAAGCCGGCTGCTGGAATATGGCGTCATTCCAGCACCAGGCATCACTAAACTGTGCATGTGAGGGAGCAGTGAGGAGCAGGAAGACTGAGCTCCCGAGAGAAGATCCCCACTGGACCCCAGGGAGAGGCACAACACCAGCTTCCAAAGGTAGGGCGCAATAAAGTAAATGATGTTAGTGTGTGCAAGAATGTGTGTGTGTGTGTGTGTCTGTCAGTGAGTGTGTGTCTGTCAGTTTGTGTGTCTGTCTGTCAGTATGTGTGTGCCTGTCTGTCAGAGTGTGTGTATGTGTGTCTTTCAGAGAGTGTGTCTGTCAGAGAGTGTGTATGTGTGTCTGTCAGAGAGTGTGTATGTGTATCTGTCAGAGAGTGTATGCGTATCTGTCAGTGTGTATGCGTATCTGTCAGTGTGTATGCGTATCTGTCAGAGAGTGTGTATGCGTATCTGTCAGAGAGTGTGTATGCGTATCTGTCAGAGAGTGTGTATGCGTATCTGTCAGAGAGTGTGTATGCGTATCTGTCAGAGAGTGTGTATGCGTATCTGTCAGAGAGTGTGTATGCGTATCTGTCAGAGAGTGTGTATGCGTATCTGTCAGAGAGTGTGTATGCGTATCTGTCAGAGAGTGTGTATGCGTATCTGTCAGAGAGTGTGTATGCGTATCTGTCAGAGAGTGTGTATGCGTATCTGTCAGAGAGTGTGTATGCGTATCTGTCAGAGAGTGTGTATGCGTATCTGTCAGAGAGTGAGTGGGTGTGTGTGTCTGTCTGTCAGAAAGTGTGTGTGTGTCTGTCTGTCAGAAAGTGTGTGTGTCTGTCTGTCAGAAAGTGTGTGTGTGTCTGTCAGTGTGTGTGTGATTGTGTCTGTCAGTGTGTGTGTGTGTGTGTCTGTCAGTGAGTGCCTCTGTTAGTGAGTGTGTCTGTCAGTGTGTGTTGGTTGGTGTTACAATGGCCACGGCTGAACAGTGGAGGACCTGGAGGTGAACGGAGGCACACAACGCCACGTCACATCCCGACGTGATGTCAACAGGTGTCACAGGTTTTCAAGTACTAGCAAGGGAATCCGCTTTGGCACTGTTGCGGACGGCACCATTGGGGGTATACCAGAGGCTGGACTCGAGAGTCGCATACTGGCAGCAGCAATGTGAGTGGAGTCTACTTGTTGGCTAATATTGTTTATTTTTGTTTTGTTTTTTAAACAAGGGCCAGGGTTTAGTTGAGGGGGTTTCTGGGATTTGTTAGGGGGGGAGGCTGGTATTTAGTATAGAGGAGGGACTTGGAATTAGTATAGAGGTGGGGGGACTGGGATTTAGTACAGACCGGTGGACTGGGGTTTAGCAGAGGGGGAACTGGGGTTTTTTATACTGTACTTTTCAAAACAAACCAACTTTTTGATGAAAATTTAAGATGGTTTTATTTTGCTGCCCACATAAGCTTAAACCTTGTTTATGTGGCGCATGCTAGCCTTTGAGTTTGACATGCTTGAATTGAAGTGTTACTCCATGAAAAACACAAACATAGGCATAAAATTTGGTTCCATACTCAAGAAGTTCTCAGAAAAACCCCTGCCTTTATGCTCTACTGCATTCTTTTTCCACCACACTATGGTTCCAACCTCTCGATACAAGAAATCCCTAACTATATGCATTCTCAACACGTTCAGACAATTGGTCGCCCTTTACTTGTGGAGACATGCCCCACCACCCATTAGGCTCTGGTATACTAAAATGGAGGACTTGAGACAACTGGAGGAACTAAATTTCACAGCCCAAAGCCAATCGCATACTTACGCTGAAATCTAAGCACAGTGGCTGAAATTATCCTATAATGAAGATATTCTGCAACTGTTAATGTACTGGATCAAAGGGGAAGTCTGGACAGATTGGAGACTGAGGTCCAGAGTCATCAGGAGACAGGGCAATTGGGACCAGGGGGACATATGGTGAAGGAACTTCCGCCTTTGTCTTGGAAGGCCGAGAGGCGTTTCTGGGTCGGAAGTGCATGGGTGGCACGGGTTCACTTACCTGCTACTTGAGAGTCACTGGGACAAATGCTGTAACCAAATTTATGCACTTTTTTGTAATCCTTATGTATGAAAACTTGGAATGTTAATTAAGTTGCCTTGCAACACAGTTGTTAATGGCGAATTGACCTAGCATCCATTTACCAGCAAGCAGAGCTATGTGAGTCCCAAATCATTTAGCTATATACTCCTCTATTTGGTCATGCAAGACCAGAAACATTACATCTAGGGACCTGCATGTTCCATTGTGTTAAACCTTGAAAACGTCTTGGAAAAAAAATAATAATAAAATTTAATATTAAAATGTATTTGTTTTTGTTTTTTATGGAAAAAAAATAGTTTGGCAGAACTTAATTTCATCCATTGAGCGGTTAAGTTGGTCCAAATTTTGTCCAATAAATTTGGTTAGTTTTTTTTTTTTTTTCAGGCAGGTCAAGTTATGTACAGATTACAGAATGGTATAGGTAAGCAGCGCCTTATGATGGATGGATCAAATTATGTGTTCAAGCTTTTCTTAATTTTCATCTTTTAGCTGTTTAGTAGATTACTCTCTAATTTGGTACCATTATGTTTGATTTCCATATTTAAAGGAACGCTATAGCTTTAGGAATACAAAAACTGTATTTCTAATTCTATAGTGTCTCTGCCAATAATTTATGGACTGCCCCCCATGTTGAAAGGGTTAAAACCCATTTTAATATTTACCTCTTTCTTCAGTGCTGGCTCAGTCTCCTCCTCCGGCGTCATTGCATGCGCAAGAAGTGCCATGTATGCATTAGTCCTCACCCATAGAAAAGTTTTTAATCAATGCTTTCCTATGTGGATTTTGAAGACACTGGACGTCCTCAGGCAAAGGGTTGAAAACTTGAAATTCCGTTAATTGCCACAATGCACCTCAAGTGGCTGTCTTACTCCTGCAATGTAAACTGCAATGTTTTACATTGCAGGATTAAACAGGAGTACTACATCCAGACCACTTCAATGAGATGAAGTGGTCTAGGTGTCGATAGTGTCCTTTAGAGGATACCACATTAGGGAGTTATTTATTATCCTTAAATATGAAAATCCCACTTCGTACCATATCAGGGAACTGTCTACTAACCAGCGTAAACATAAAATGTAAGAAAAGACCACTTTTTTTTAACGCACAAATTTAGCCAAATTCTGGATTTAGTTAAATAACTACATATTTTTATTAAAGAGAGAAAGGTGATTGATAATTGTTCCACACAGCTTAATAGCTGGAAATCTACTCAATAAATATTAAGATACATCATAATTCTAAATGCAATTAACCTCTGGATGACATAGGGATGAGCAATGCATGTTTTATATATTCTTTGATACTATGGAGGATATGTAGCATATAAATATAATTTTGCCTTGTGGGAATGTAAATCTGGTCAACAGGGACAACTGCCAATTATAGTATTAATTACAGAATAAAGTTTAATGAGATCATACGTCAATGAAACCTTATTCGGTCTTGAGTTTAAGTAGGACAAATTTCAATTTCTTCATAAAATTTGCTGATTTTGCTAATTTGAAAGTTAATACTTTAGAACGATAAGCAGTTGATATTTGTACAGTAGGTAAAGCCTTATACTCTTAACAAACAGACATGTAATCATTATTCGCATGGATACAAGTGAATAGATGGTAGTCCAGGAACAATCCAGAGATAATCATTTTTTAGGAATCTTCTCCATCAGTAATTTCAACACAGATGCTTGAATGGTTAAAAAAATGGTTAAACCATGGTTTACTTATTGTTCTCATTCCTAATTGTAAGTGTTTGATCATTGATTAGCTTCTAATATTATTATGTTATATCACAATATTGTATTTTTGGGATGTTAAATTTAAAACATGAAATAAATAGTAGCACTTGCCAATGACTTAGTGTGTGAACTGTGATATGATTGTCGTTGAAATAAAGAATAACAAAACAATTTAATTGGAATCTCGGCCAAGAACCATTGCAGACAGAAGTCATTCCCGGTCTGTCACCAGTTACCTCCTTCTGTCTACAGTCTCTTTGGGCTGAAGCCATTTAACCCTGAAGTCACGTTAATTTTACGGAGAGCAATTTTAGATTAACTCAAAAATCTTGCAGGCATGTTTTTTCTAAATCTGGAAACAACCTGCCTTAAAGTAAAAGGTCTACTTGTGACCTGGCAAAGATGTCTGAGCTAACGCAGCTATTCTGAATGCTACCTCCGTCACTTTTTTTCTAGCTAGAACTGCACACAGCATGCTAGCAGTTGGGACATCCAACACAGGTGAAATACTCAGGGACTCTAGAGGAATCTTAAAGGGAAATGTCACTGTATTACAAATATAAATAATAATAATGATAACTGTTTAGTAGATTAACCCCAAATGAAAACTTGCATGCATTTAATTATTAATTTTTCCTTAAGTGGTATATGTTAAAAAAATAAATAAAACAAACCGCTTGCCAAATCTGCAATTCTCTTGTCTGAAAACACTGCAAACCCTCCCCTTCTAACCCCGCCTAGACTGTCTGTGTCTGTCCAATCACAGACTTCCCAATGCAGCTCAATGAGAAGTCTTTGTAAGATACTTTGAGCAATTGCTGCAATTTGAGTTTAGCTTCACAGAGAAAGTAACAGGAACTGTTATCTGCTTGAAAGCCAAATGCGTAACCAGGTTAATTTATAAAATCCCAATTTGTATTGAAATCTGAACTTTTTGCAGAATAAAAAAAAGAGGACACTATCTTCACACATAAAACATTTAAGCAAGCTAAAACTCTATATGGGTCTGGAGTGAACATTTAAGCCTGCTTGGAAAAGGGTACCCTCCCTCACAGGACTACAAACTTCTAGCACCAATATTCTAAGTTCTAGCCATTGTGCAGAGGATTTGAAGAGGCCCAAAACAATCCCTAAACTCAGCTCACGTCAAACATATTTGGTCAGAATAAGGCAGGGCAGGGTCTCAATTGTCAGTTAAAAATCCACATTAACATTCAGTTTGACTGTAAGTAAAATAACTAATAGAGGTTTCACTACCTTACCTTGCAATAGCTACAGTATCAGTATTAAGTCATCAATAGTGTTTGTTTTTTTTTTTTTTTATTATGTATTACTTTTTTACATACAGGGAAGTAATCTTTATTGATCTCACTAGATGTATAAGTGCCTGATCATATTTTATTGTGGGCTGATAACCTAAAGCAGGGGTAGGCAACCTACGGCACTAGTGCCATGCACGGCACTCGAGGTGTCTTTGCACGGCACTCAAGGCTGCTAGAGTCAAACAGGCTCTGGCCTATCAGGAGTCCCAGTAAAACTTCAGATATCTGCTAATCCAAAAAGGTGGTGAAGGACAATCCTCAATTTATGCAATGCAGCACATAGAGGTAGTGATCTCAGATCACTTCCTCCCAGCACCTGTGAATAGGAATCCACACTGTAATAGAGCAGCTCGCAGTTGCTGTTGCAGCTTCTGTCCTTGACATGTACCTGGCCGGCCTAGTCCCCACTGGAAGGCACCCACACTGCTAGATATACACAGAAATGCAGAATAACCCTCCTCTGATACAAATAATATGGACAGCCCACACACAAACATCCACACAATTGAAACACCACTAACAATCCACATGCATACACACAACCCCACATGCAATACCTCAAACAGCCCCCACACACTACTAAACACACACTGTGACATATCCATACACACACACACACACACACACACACACACACAATTCCACAAGCAGCCCCCATACACAGCCCACATTCATATGTATCATACACAATACCATAAACTACTCATGAATATATACAATATAATAGCTCATATACGCAGGGCCGTCTTTAATGCAGGGCAAACTGGCCAGCTGCACCGTGAGCCCTGCTGGCCTCAACAATTTCTAACCCTCTGGCCGGTAATCCGCACACTAAGGAGGCCCACCGGGTGGCCCATGCACAAAGGACCACCTGGTGGGCTTCTGTCAGCAGGGGCCCGGTCGCACGCTGAGGCGCTTTAACAGCGGGAGCGGGCCCCTTGCTTTTCGGCAGCGGCTGGGAGGAAGTGACGGCCGCGCACCACTTCCTCCCACAAAGAGAGGAGCGCGCGGGAAAGAAGAGTAGGCAGATTGGAGGGGGGCTGGCCGAGAGCGCTAGACCCCAACTCCCAACACCTCTCAGCCACCAGCAGGAGGGTTGGTTTTAAAGTGTATGTCTGTCAGTGTGTGTGCGTGTCATGTTTGTGTGTCAGTATATCTGTGTGTGTGTGTCAGCATGTCTATGTGTCAGTATGTCTTTGTGTGTGTCAGGATATCTGTGTGTGTGCCAGTATGTTTGTATGTCAGCATGTCTGTGTGTGTGTCAGTATGTCTGTGTGTGTGTCAGTATATCTGTGTGTGTGCGTCAGTATGTCTGTGTGTGTATCTGTGTGTGTGTGCGCGCATTTCAGTGTGTAAATATCTGTGTGTGGGTGTGTGTGTGTGTATATGTGCATACATCTCAGCATTCACACACTAACACTACACACAAATACACCCCTGCATTCAAATGTCAACACTACGTACAAACACATGTCTGTGTTACACACCAAAATTATATGTAAATACACCCCTGCATTAAAAAACCAACACTACACAAATACATGCTTGCAATCACGCCAACACCACAAACAAACAAACATATTCCGAACAAAAACCTGTTTACATTCAAACACACAAAAACTGCTTAGTGCTAAATACAGACCTGCAAACATGGGTAAATGGTAGAGCCCCAGCTGTCAATGCATTCTGGAGTTGCACGACAGATGGGGATCTACCTTTTAATCACCTGTGCAACAGGGAGACCCCCAAAAACTCTTGCACCTCTCTAATTTAGGTCTGCCACCGCGATGAGGTGGAGGACGTGATTGCATGCCTGGGGAAGGGGGACAGGGTCCAAGGGGCCCCAAGCAAATGCTTTGCCCAGGGTCCAGTCACTATTAAAGACGGCCCTGCATATATGCACAAATACAACGACACAAAGCAATTACAGAAAAAATAACACAAGCAGAATACGGCAGCATACACACCTCGATTAAAAATAAAAATAGGACCAGCACGCTACAGGACATCACAATCCTATATCGGCACAGTGCTGCTAAAAGGTTGCCTACCCCTGACCTAAAGTATAATATATGGGCTATTTTGATGTCAGTGGGTCTTTTCTACGTCAGTGTATCTAATGTTTGGCCAGTCAAGTGCATTTCTGCAATGATTTAAATTTTATAAACTTTTTTTAATTACAATCCTAGTTTAAAGGTCACAAAATGTGTGTCACATTTTGCTGAAAATGTGACAGACGTAGAGAGACATCATGATTATGTTTACCGCTCATGACCCAGTTACATTGGAATATTATGCAAGGATGATTTTTGTATAAAAATAGTATAATTGATTGCACTGTGCAATAGTGTAATATATTTTCCGCATGCCTATAAAACTGAAATATGGAATAGTTTTTTCTGCTTAGTACTACAGCGTGGCAATTACCGTACCATGAGATCTCAAAATTAGATCCCAGTGCATACTGAATTTGTTATGTCTATGAGCAGAGGGGATCAGATCATATTATCTATAGTGTTATGCTTTCACCAGGGAAATATTGTGACTATTACCTTAATATTGTAGAGGTAACACATTCATATGTTGCATCTACAGATTAAAATGGATCATTGCATATCCAGTGTTTTAATATCTTTTTGAAAACGGTCTCATTTCTCTTCTTAAACTGAACACTGACCACACTTTTATACTGCATCCACACGCAGGGACACATCACAGAAACATAACCTGTGGTAGTGCCAATGTAATTAATGTAATTAAAGGAACACACCATTATGCTTTGTGTCTGGAGACTGTCATATTTGTGCCAGCTTTATAAAACTGACAATTACAATAGAAATTGTCGCTTTTATAATTGGGGCAGAAACACATCCCTGGTAGTCAGACAGCCATATGAGGTTTTCCTCTCAGCTCCGCAGAGCTAACAGAAGTGGCAGGTGCACCAACTTAGAGTGTGCCTCCTTCTCAATGAGCTGATATAGTTAATTGAAAAACCTTGGAAGGCCGCTATCATGTGCATACGCTCGTGGCTCCAGCACAGAAGTTTCTCAACAGGAAGCATCTGACTGGAGTATGCACAGATTGAGGGGAGGGCTTGCAAAGACTGCAGACAGGTCTACTTGTTGCCTTCGGAATAAGATGTGATACATGTGCAGAACACCATACACCTACAAAGGTACCATATCACAGAGCATTGACTATGTTAGCAGGTGATGTGACCACAAACCCAATGAGCACATTAGTGCCTGTCTGCTCTCCCAACCAATCAATTGTTCCACCAATTGATTGTCTGCAAGATGTTTTCTGAAGTATGTTTTCTTCCCATCACTTCAGCATGTAGCAGGAGAGACTGATAGCCCTGCTACCCTATAGATCCACTGCCAGCATGCTGTTAAGGCAGACCTTCCTAAAATACAGCAATGCAGGAATGTTCCTACTAAAAGTAGATCACAAGGGAATAAAATATCACAGAGCAGAAACCTGCATCAGCTGCTAAATGGACTTCTTCTAGCATGGAAAAAGAAACCCCCCTACAGCGATCAGCTGGACAATCCGTTGGGTGATTTTGATAGCTTGCTCAAGATGGGCTGGTGGATTCATCGCTATATGATGAAGAGTTTGACTGTCCCTGTCCAACCTAAATCTGTAGACTACTGACACTATCCTCACTTTCCCCATGCACTGCCTAAAGGTACTAGTAGTGGAAGAGGTACTGTTGGTGGTAGGTGGTGAGAACTGCACAGAATCAGATACAGTACCAGAGTACCTGATCTCTGTCATAGTAATTTATTTTCCTGCTTTTGTTTCCTTAGCAGTACAGACTTGTGGTTTTCAGATGTAGGGTTATACCGGAACTAGTGAGATGACCTAACACTTTCCGACTACTCACGTCCTTGCTACACAAATTGCACTTTACAAATCACCCTTCATGGAGGCTCCTGGAGGCTAATGAATAATGCAGCTAAGGCTGCCGATTCGCTAATAAGATATAGGAAAATCCTGGCATAAGCCCCTCATGCCCTAGCCAGTAGGCATTTGGTGGGGGCTTACAATTTAATAATGGGGTGGCCAGTGGGTGGGGCCTATTAAATAAAAAAATGAAAAATTAAGGTAACCCTGTGCCCCCTCACCTTCCCAAATTCCCACCAATGAGTGGCTGGCGATGGATATTTGACACATATAGAAAGATGTTTCCCATGTTCATCCATAAAATATATTTGAGAAAAGTATTTGAATAAACAAAAAAGGAACGGAACACAGGACAACAGGAAAGCATTGGATTGGCTTAGATCATTAATCTCGATGATCTCAGCCAAAGAGGCTGAGCGGGAAACAAAGAAGACCAGTGCTGCAAGGGAGAAAAGGTACGTAAAATCACTTTTTTAAGTTACTGGGGCATTAGAAATTTACATTTAAAAACATTCAAAAAAGGACAATTAGTTTACTACAATATTTATGTGTGTATATATATAATATATATATATATATATATATATATATATATATATATATAAATAAATAATTGGTTAATATTACAGTCACTGAAAGGGTTAATTGTACTGGCATAGCTCAGATAGTGAGATCTTACACTTGGCAAGCTGTAGTGATTATGTAGCTTGGAGTGTTCATTTAATATGAATATGAATATGAATATAACAAGTGTGCACACTTCCTTTCAGTCCTGCCGGAAACCGGAACCTGAAATTGAAGTTCCAGTACCGCGGTGCGCGCTGTGAAGCCAGCCCATGCTTCAAGACAGGTAAGTAATTATGGGACAAGGAAAAGTAATCATGGGTATTATTTACGCAAGAGAGGTATTTTGTGCATATCTTATTTTGCTTTTGCATTTCAAAACACAATTTTGACCTACTGTGCTAATGTTTCATTAATATTGTGACTATTTTGATATACCGTATTTATCGGCGTATAACACGCACCGGCGTATAACACGCACCTCATTTCAGGTAAGTAATTATGGGATATCGGCGTATAACACGCACCCACGATCTTTCCCCTATTTTCAGGGAAAAAATACGGTAACTTAATAAGTAGAATCTAGTACGATTCCTCATCAGCTCTATGTCTGTTAATGTAAAGTATTAACATATATAACAGGAGATAGACAAACAAATTGATATCTTTTGAGAGACCTGCACTAAATTTTATAATAAAAATGTACTTGGGTTTTTATTATGTAACTCCATGGGATTACATTAAACATATAGTTGTTAGGTCTCTACAGTAAAACTTGAAACTACAGAGAAATATGTCTTATAAAAACATTATCAATATTTAATCAGTTAAAGGTAGCTGCAAGCAATAATATTATGTCCAAAACATTACATAAGCATATCGGAACCATGTGTGCAATGACATTTGCTAACAAAAGGTATCTTGGGACAAATGACTCATAGTCAGAAAAGACACTACAAACTTAGCATAATCAAAAACTCTATGTCAAGAACGCATAGTGACCAAACATAGAGGACTTTACACTGAATACGATCCTACGGCAAAGGAAGACATGCGGTTGACATGTATTGTCAGTCCTTGGAATGACCACGTATAAAGGTAAACTGTCAACTCAACACTATATTTTAATATAAGGATCCTTTCATCAAGGTTTAAAAGGAAATTCATTGTTTGTTAGAAGTATATGTAAAACAAAGGAAAAAAAGAAAATGCCATTCTCTCTCATCGTCATCTCTACCATAAGTATATGGCCGGATCCTTCAGCCATATACATGTATCTTGGGTCCCACAGTTGGCCTGTGCAGGGAAGATTATAGAGACTATACAGAGGTCTTCAAACAGTCAGACCCAAGGTGCATGTATTGGCTGAAGAATGTTGTCATTTACTAAAGGTAGAGAGGAGTTTTTCTGTCCACTCATGGCCCTGGCCCACGGCCAGCAGATGGGGATTATTAATTTAAAAAAAAAACACCTTCCCCACTCATGGTCAGCAAGTGGTGGCCACATATTATCAAACAGGGGTGATCTAGAGATATACTGTAGGTAGGGTCTTTAATTGTGGTGAGATGGGAGTAGGGGCTTGGGTACCCTGGGGAGGTTGGTGAAAGGTTGGTGAAAGTGGACAGACTATAGTGATTTGTTTTGGGTGGGTGCACAATGACATGTCCACCCCACCCGTTTAAAATGTATTTAGAGCCACTATCCTCCATTTAAAGGTAGGAGATGGGGGATACTTGTTCTCCCCATTTTGCATATAATTAGAACCACGTGAATTTAGACAAAGTCTTCATATCCTCTGGGTAGGAGAGCCAGTATTGTTACTTCCTAGCTCTCACACCATAGCAAACTGTGACGTTATATGCAGATGCTCAGTGTCGTCACGATCTGCCATAGTGAATGATTATATTAAGTGATTCTCTATAACAGAATCAGAATCATAGGTGCATTGTGGTGACAAATACACATGCGACTATAGAAGCCTTGGAATTGACAGTCATCCTGGAGGTACAACTCCAGGGGGACATCTGTAGAGGAAATGTATATTCCTAACGCTACAGCGGGCCTTTAATGCTTGATCAGTACTAAACTAAAAGACTAGCCCGATAACTATTGCTCATGCCGATTGCCTTGGAGTTGTGTTAATGCTGTCAGCATAACTCAAAGTTGATTTGCTTTCAAGTGCTGCTGATTGTAAAGTGACAGGTACCTGCAAATATACCTGCTGGTTTCAAATTTAAACATTTTAACTTCACATCTATTGATGCAATTCTTGCACAGAAAAATACTCTTAGTTGATCATGGGGAGAAAATTTTCTGCAAGTGTTAAATACTACCAATGCAAATAGTCCTATGCGGTTTGCACCCAGAATCTTATATGTACAGACTAATACAGTGATTCGCAAATCAGTACTCAATGACCACTGATCTTAAAGTCCAAATACAACAAAGAGCAGGTGAGCACACACTCAAATATTGTGAAGTATAAGTTTATGTAGAAATAAAAGTCCACAAATGGCAACCTTTTTAACTAACACAGCAACTTAGATGTCTTATAGTTAATTTTGCTCTGTATCCAAAAGTTTTGGCCACTGGTGGTTCTTGAAATTGACGGTCAAGCAATCACCAAATATTGGGTTTTTTTATTTAGTGCTTTATTAAGCCTAACATCACTGAATAGTGCATGTAAATAGTGAATACACAGCAAGTGATAATCATGAATAGCAGGGCACATGACCTCAATGCATCACCTGACAGAAAGCACATAATACATCACATGATAAAAACACATGATCACAGTAGGGGTCAGGTATCTTTCAGACACATAGACGGACTTCGCTGCATCTTCACAAGGATAATATATCATCATCTATTCAATCTTCAATTGTTTAAAAAGTTCCTCAAGACACATCTGTTCAAAAATGCTTATGGACTCCCAGTGTAACCTATCTATACCTATCCATATCTGTCTCCTGCTCTCTCCTAAAGAGCCATACTCCACTCTCACCTCCAGCTCTGCTACTTTTCTACCTTGTTTGGTTGCTGTCACTCTTTCTGCCCTGTGGTGTATTTGTACCCCAACTCCTCTAGACTGTAAACTCATTTGAGCAGGGCCCTCATTTACCTATTGTTGTTACTGTGTCACTGTGTAATTGTCTAATTTATTGTAAAATCCCCCCCCCCCTTCATAATATTGTGAAGCACTGCAGAATTAGTTGGCGCTATATAAATACCAATACTAATAATCTGTTTTTATCAATCATGTGACATTTTGTGCTCTCAGTCATGTGATGCATTTAGGTCATGTGCCAATGCTATTCATGATAACTACTTCCTGTTTATTCACTATTTATTGATATGCACTATGACTATTGAGTGATGTTAGACTTGATAAAGACTACCGTGTTAGGCAACACATTGCCATTTCCTTGTACTGTTTTGTCCATGTGGCATTTCTGTATGTCAGAATTTCATCTACTAGGAAATATTTGGTAAAAGTAATCAAATTAACCAAATAAATATGGAGGTTCTAAAGTCACTGGTTAATAATGAAACAAGTCCCATATTTATTGTAAGTGCCATTTTTACACCCCCTCCCCCATATGTAATTGCATTCCGGAGTACAGCCAGTTTGATGGAAATTTATAAACATTAAAAAAAAATAACACAAAATGTTAATATACATAGAAAAGATTCAAATATGTCCACCCATCCATACCTATGATTGAATTTTTTATAATTGTGCATTAAAAAAAATATCAGCTCATGTCTAAAATCGATAATTAACTGCAGAGCCTAATTTGTAAAGCTAAAACAATCGTGATCAGACGGTAAAAGTATTTAAACAAATAATATCATATTGAGTTTACAAAATGTAATTGAACAAATGCAAATATACAATGTGTTAATCCTTTAATTATGCAGTTCCTTACTGTTATTGATATAATTTTATCTAAGGTCACTAATTAAAATGGAAAACTATTATATTAAGTTAATGCAAAGTAATTTAAATATATATGTATGCAGGAAAACACATTATTTTAATAAATATTTGCAATTCAAATTTATCTTGATATGTTCATGAATTGGAGGTACAAAGGCTACATCTATCACAATTAGAGATACATTTTTGTTTCGGATTACAGAACAGGATTTGTGTTTGTTTGTTTTATTGTGCTAGTTATTATTCCCAATATTTGCACAGATTTAACATTTGTATTTGCTTTATTTTGTACAGGAAACATTTTTTTTTTCCTACTAGAAACTAGTTTCCTACTGAAGTACATTTTTACCCTATGGGAATAGCTCATTAAAAGGGGATTCTTCACCTGAATTTGGTTGTTAGCAGATGTTGACACCAATGCTTCGCTTCAACTCATTAAGCATTCACTGACTACAGAGATGGGATTAAATATACCAAACTGAGTTGCCCCTCGTATTGTTTATTATGTTATTCACTTATCCACATGGAGCTTACAGTCAAGAGGAAAATAAATAAATACATTGGGGAAAAAAAATCAGTATTCCTTCCTTTTTTTCTAAAGAACTTTTACTAATCACTTTTTTTCTTTTGATCATTTTATTTAAACTTTTCAGGGGACAGCAAAGACACTTTTTCGGAATCCTCCAGTCTATAACATTTTATTGTAAAAGAAATAGATGTTTGGTAGGTTTTTGATGGATATTCAGCTGTTTATCATGCATTGGACTAAATCCAGATGATGTTACTGAAATTCAGCATATGTTTAGGTAATTTTCCAGGTACACTTGTAAAAGATATCTCAATCAGTGAATACCAGGAACAGCATTTACTCTAATAAATCACATTTTTTACCAAGGAATTTAAGTCTGCTAGAAAGTGGCCGTTTTCCTGGCACTATAAGCTCCTGCAGTGCCCCCCTCCCTCGCAACCCCATTCCCGAGGTGCTGAAGGGGTTACAATCCTTTCAGTCACTGGCCTGAGTCCAGTGCCGATCTCCCATGCCCACGCTCCTACCCCCGCAGATGTTAGTCGGCGGGGGAGACCTAAAACGCATGCACGGCAATGGCTGTGCTCAAATTAGGATTTCCTAATGAGGATGTGAGGACATCCAGCGTCAGATAACGGACCAAAGGTCCGTTTCGGTTCTGAAGGTCCCTCTAGTGGCTGTCTGGTAGAGTTAACCCTGAGAGGTAATTATTGTAGTTTCTCAGAAACTGCAATAATTACCACTGTAAGGTTAAGGGACATGGGACATTGCACCCAGACCACTTCAATGAGCTGAAGTGGTCTAGGTGCCTACAGTGTCCCTTTAATACTGGTGTCATGTAAAGTAATCTTCAAATGTATTTTTTATTTCAATATGCATAGATAGCACAAAAACTACAATTTTGATCAGACAGAAAAACTTTTAAAGCAAACTCATCTACATTTCAGTGCCACCATTTTCTGACTTTCGGGAATGTTACTTTTCCTGTAATATCCACCTCCAGTCCGCCAATGCTTCACTTCCACTCTTCTTTAATTTGTCCTGCTTGGGAACATCAAATAATTATGTTAAATTAAATATTCATATTTTGTGTGTGTGCATGCGTACATGTTTGTTTGTTTGTGTGTGTGTGTGTGTGTGTATATATATATATATATATTGCCTTTTCCACCATTTATTGCACAGATCAAGTGAGAAGAAGTAACCTATAGAGGGAAAATGTAAAAAATGTTTTTATTTTTAGAAGCTCCTCTTATAAAGGAGGAATTTTAAGCTGCACTCAAAACTACTCCTCTCACTAAGAGTCCAGTACCTGATGGTTTCACAGTACAAACCTCAAAAGTGTGATAGCCATTGACCAACATCGTTATTGAATAATTAATTAAAATTAGTTTCCAAAACTTTGGCCACCCGGTTGTCTCTGTTTGAAGGCTAGTTCGACCCGGATCAGGTTGACTTCCCTCGAGCTCAAGATAAAACCACCAAAGTAATTAACCTTTTTCATAGAGCCAAATCCTCTTTAATTCCTCACATATTTTTATTCACTGATGCCAAAAAAATTCAGACCCAGTGGATTGGCCCAATCAAAGGACCTTTGTAGAGGTTTTAGGGTTTGGAGACAGGTGCAGATGCTGGGTTAGGACATTGTATTTGTATCCAGCTATTGTGTTGTAAATAATAACTTGGCACGGCTATATACTCTCTCCTCTTTTGTTAGTTCTGGCCTTGAAGTCCTTGTTTGAATACTGTTTGATCTCATCTCTTCCATCACGATTTTCAGTGTAACAACTAATTTTGCCTTTTTTTTTCGCTTATGCTGATGACTAATTGTTTTCTATTACTCAACTATTAATTTCATTGCCTTCACTTATAGAGGAGATGGACCTTAATGGACACCATTCTAATTTCTCAATGCATTTTGATACACTTGAATGTATTGAGAGGGAGCTCTTCCCCAGCAGATAGAAAATGTATTGATTCTAAATACCCATTCCATAAAGCTCAAGATGCTCTTTCTTATTTGGAATTTAAGCTGGTTCCTGACACTAAAAAGCGTTATGATCATATCTATGACACTCCACCAAACTCAATATGCACATAATTAAATATCTGGAGCTCTGGAGCTCATTCCTTATCTCATGGATCGTAACTGTTTGTGTAATCAATGTGAATACTAGACCTAAAATGTTGTATCTTTCAGTGTTCTCCCGATTCACATACCAAACTCTTTCTTTTGCTTCATAAATTCTCTATTATCTAAGTGTATATGGGCAGGCAGAAAACCTAGACATACATTATCTGCATTCAGACACGCAAACAGAGTCTTGAATTCAAACATCATTATCTCACACACACCCCTGCATTCAAATGCACACAGTACACAAAAAACACATCCCTGCATTCAAATAACAATAGAACATACAAACACAAAACTGCATTCAAACACCAACACTATGCACACATACGCCTTTTTTATTGTTATAAGAAAGTAATAAATTACTTTATGACATTATATGAAGTTGTTCTTTGTGCCTGCTTTTTCTTGTTTGCACGTGTGTTTGTATATAAATTTTTTATGCATTCGGCCCGCCAGAACAAATTAGTTTGACCCTGGTTTATGTCAATGCTTTTTATCCTCCTGCCATTTACAACATGGCATAAAATGAGATTTACTGCATACTTTGTCGATTGCATATGATCTGTACTTGTATGCAATGCCTGTTATGCACATAATTTGTTATAAAGCAAAAATTATTAAATACATTTATATAAACAAGGAAACATACATAAGATGTTTCATTATAGCAACACTAGTGTCATGTGAATGCCTTGTTTATGTGTGCATCCTTGTTTATTTCATTTCACCATAGCTTTCCAAAGTATGTTACGTGGCAGGTGTGTTTGGCACTAGCATGTGGAGACAAAAGACAGACTTTGTGCCGTGACTTATATTTTATTATAAACCAGCACTTGCAAGGATTTTCTTCTCTTGTGTTCATTTGGACATCTTTTGAGTGTGGTGTATTTGCACTCTCTGGGATTTTGGGCATTAGTGCACAAGAATTTAAATATTTTTATGTATAGCATATGTTATACAAGATCAAGGTTTGTGGCTTGAAACATTTTTATAATGCTGTGGTTGAGTAGTTTTTTCCCCTGAAGTGCTACACCATCAAATATATTAAATTGCAAAATTACAGCATATATACAGCAGTCACCATGCTCCACCAATCCAATACATTTCATGGAGAAGCATTGATTCTCTGTTAGAAGCATTAGTGGCATTTGGTGACATTGTGCTGTACATGATGATGTTGAATGTGAAGACCTTCAAAGGAGGAAGGCATGTTTAAGGACAAATGCACTATTTCACATAAATATGTACACCACGCATGAAGCATGCTGGTTCCTTGAGAAAGATGTATGTGAATGCCGAAACATTGGAGTAGGATTTCAGGACACGCGTTTTGCTCTTTGGTAAGCTTATGGCTGAGTATGTTACTACTGGGAATGATGTAAGTCTTGTCATTATTACTATTTGTAATTCGTCATATTGTGTATTATGTTATATTTTGCAGATGATATAGAAGTTGTTTATATTATAAGTTGTGTATATGGTGTGCATCCTTATATGACTTAGTATATTGGATTATTCTAACTTGGAATGCATGAGAAGGATTGCACCATTGAGCACTTTATTGTTTGGAGATTCTGTGCTCACTCGTATAACTTTTGTTTACAACTACATTAGGATGTAGAATTTTTGATGCTTAGAGTATCCATTTAAAGTGCTCTTAAAGCGGCACTGTGACCCCCCCTGATATATGTGCATTTCATTAAGATAGTCAATCCCCCCAGCTGTTATCAGCACCAGAAGAGTTGAAGAGTACCTGCTGGAGGAAGATGGCTGCGCTTCAGAAGGACACGTTCATTTAAGTAGGACTCACGTTTACCTGCCCCCTGGCCACCGGACTCCCAGCGGTGATGTCCCCATCGGGGATCTTTGCAAATTCTGACAGTGCTGCTTTAACATTTCTTTTAATGGACTGTGTACCAGTAAAAGTTTTACAATTATTGTTCACTTTGTTGGATGTGTATTATGACTTATTATATATTCTAACTTTTTTTTTTCCACTGGTAACAAAAGAACACTGGAAAATAATCATCAATTGTGTGAGCATAATATTCGTCTGACTGAATACAGTCTGTAAAGGCTAACTATTGTTAAGCTATATAGGAAACACAATGCGTTTTCCATGGAGATACATAATGAATAAAGATACTGTATGATTCTATCCTAAAACAGATGCACCTCCCTAGGGTTTCCCTGTTTTTAATACTGTGTTACAAAAGCTTCATATTATCTACAAGTAGAAAGGAAATTATTTGGCATTTATAACATTTAGGATTGCTGATAATTTTTTTTTCTTGTGTTATGAAACAATGAAACAGAGTTGAAATTAATATTTAACTTTCATGTTTTGTTTGCTTTGCCCATTAAATATTAAATGAATTATATCAATATGTTTAAAGTATTTGCTAAACATTTTATATGAAGCTTTCTTAATTTAACAATTGATGAAGTTCTTTGGAATTTTACGGAATAATGTAATCATAGTACTGATAAAAATATACATGGAACCTAATAACAAAGAGGGAATTGTTTATATCCAGAAGTGCTGTTTTTTGTGATAATTTAAAAATCCCAAGTATAATCCCCAGAGTTTAATCTGAAATATACTTCCAAGTATAGTATGCAATACATTTTCTAGTACATTTTCTTGGGTGGGTGAATTCATATTCTAGGCAAACACAAACAGGGTTATTCACTAAATCGAGAATCATCAGAAATTAAAAGTGACTTCCAAATTTAAGGACCAAGTACTTGAACTGAAAGCAGATTCTATCCTTTTATAGTCCTTATCCCCACTTACCCCCATGTAGCATTTCTTCCTTACTCTTTTCCTTATTTTCCTTATTTTCCACCCAAACCATCTGCTCACATTTTTCTGATAAATATGGCTATTTGACAGTAATATTCAAGACAGAACAATAAGTGTGTATCGACTGGAATTTTAGTGACAATAGCACACTGAATGGAACGCTTCTAGCAGAGGGAAGGTCCAGGTGGATGTGGTAGAAGCAGCTTCCTTTCCGTACTAGTATGATCCATCTCCCCCGAGCAGAGCCTCTTCTGCCTCCCTCAACTGACTGTATTGATTAAGGGAGATTGAGAAACAGAGAAAGAGAAGATAATTTGAGTAGTGAATTGAGTTTTAAATCAGGTTCAAAAGACCTTCTCCTATTCTTAGAGACTTGCATAGACAATACCGTTTCTAAACATCTACAGTGTATGTTGTTTGTGATACTTATATTTTCTATCCTTCTGTAAACATAATGTTTTAACTGCTAAAATTAAAGATGGTCCAAAAAAACAAACACTTTTTCTGAAGTGGGTCAGGAGTATAAAAGGGAAGACCTTGGGTGGGTTGTAGCTGTGCTACATTCTCAGATCCTGTATTTTAAGGGATATGCAGGTGAGACCTACTATGAAGTGGCTCGGACCATGAGATCGCTGAGTGGCACAGAGGTGAGCTGTCATGGTTGCACAGGGTTCCTTGTACCTAAACACCATTGCTACAAGAGTGCTCATGCTCCATATTTAAAAGTACAATCATTTCATAAGGCTCCGCTATAAAGGTAGAAGTGCCATGTTATTACAATGACTGAAAAGTTCCATGAGTGTCACGAAGTTAAGGTTGCTGAACCATTTGCTTCTTCTTCACCCTACACCTTCTCACTTCTAAAATACCAGCTTTCTTCATTCTTGCTCAGGCAAGACCGACCTCCTACTGTATCTAAGAACCAAAGAAAAAGGTTACTTGCCCACTATTCCAAATATCTGTGCATATTTTATATAAAGTGTGAACCTAGTTCACACCCAACACAATATTTTTTTTTTTTTATGGTTTAATACAGTAGACAATACTCTGGTTTCTAAAAGCCACGTTGCATATTTACAGCAATTATATAAAGAACCATTTTTTCTGTCCCTGCAAGGTATTTTGACTGTACGAGCAGTCATATATATGTAATTGGATGAATGAGTATGGGCAGAAAATCAATAAAAGGTTTCTTCTGCTTGCTCAAATGTTTACTGAATATGTTTTGCGTGGTAAAATGGTATTATTTATTTGTTCCTGTAAGAATTTTTTTTTTTTAAAGTTATTCAAGCAGATATACCATTTAATATCCTTTCCTGCAAACCAACCAACCATGAAGTATTTGCATTCAGAATTCTAACAGGAAAGCAACAGTCTGAGTGAGCCATTTACTTCATTCATGCAATGGAATCATTCGCATTAAATACATTATCATAGTCACAAGGAAAGAGATGTTTTTTTTTTTTATCTGTCATTGACTTTCTTTTTAATTCAGTCAAATAAATAAAATAATGTCACCAAAATAGTTTACATACCTTAACTTTGACATAGAGATACTTATACGGCATGAGACATACAGAGATATTCATTAAAGCCTGAATTTCCACAAAGTAAATCTGAGGCAAAAATATCTGATATGGAAAAATTCTCCAACTCAACCTCGGCGTAATTTGTGAAAATCTGGACTTTAGTGCCTAACCCATGATGAATGGATCCAAATTATTTTCAGCCAGATTTAGTATGATACGCACCTTGAATTCCAGGCAAAAGTACAGTGTAGGCGTAGACAAACTTCAGCACTCCAGATGTTGGGGACTACATCTCCCATAATTCTCTTACAGCCAAAATGCTGGTGAAGCATCAGGGGAGATGTAGTCCACAACCTTGTGAGTGCCGAACGTTGCCTGCCCTTGGTGTAGTGAATTGTGGATGATATAGAGGATGAGAATAATACTGACACCAACTTCCACACTGCGACACGATGTGTACAATATTTCTCTGATTAGCAACATTCGTACATTTCCCATAGAAGAGACATGCATATTGTGCCTAACTATCAGAAGTTGCTAAAACAGATTGGATTTCACACAGTTAAGGCACACAAGCTACTCACCTGATGCACTGCACGTAAAAAGTTACATTATAAAGGTGCTGCTTTAATTCACTTTAGGAAATAACCCTGAAAGAATGCAACGTTCTTATTCATCTAAACACCAGATACAAAGCTCAAAAGGATTAATAGTTTATAAAAATGTGACTTTCGGTAATGTAAAACTGATTCAGAAACTAATCAGACAAACCTAAAGGTTATGCTATTGAGATTAAATTCACTGACATTCTGAGTATTGTGAATACTATACTAATTTATATGGAGATTGTTTAAATGTAAATATATATATATTTATAGATTTAAAAGGGAGGTGAATGCCTTTGGACAGAATGGACGATTTTATATTTATTATACTTCTTCCCTAAAGTGTTAAGTATAAATCACGTTGGTGTTTTAAATTTAGACGACTGAATTTTTTTAACACATTAAAAATTGTTAATACAGTGGTCAGGCCTATAAAAAAACATTAAAGTCCCAAACCCTATTATTTGTGCATGCAAGCAGTTACGTTTTAGTGGATTAGTGAAGTTGCTGCATTTCTGTGATAATGTAGGCTTTGTTTATTCTATAGAAGACCAATTAGCATTTCTTTGCGAACCTACAGCAAAGTTCAGATAATGTGTCTGTGGATTTTTTTTTTTACATCCGACAGTTCTGTTTGATTCTTCGACAATACATTTCTAAATTCTGAAAAGTCAATGATAAAATAACAATAATAATAATAATAACTCTCTACTGAATTGCTATGAAACAGAAGATAAATGAAAATTATGACATTCTCGAACTAGTGTTTTACAACATACACCAAGAGAAAGGAAAGAATAAAATTACTTAATAGCAATAACAACAGGCATACAATGTAAGTCACTCACAATTAAATTTCAGTTGCTTGTTTTTCATTTGAAAAAAATACATACATTTTAATAAAAAATGTTTTCATATGAGACAAAGTAGACTAGACGTCTGGACTGTCAAATGCTCTCTCATATTTTCCATGATTGTATCTTATTATTATGGATCAGAAATGATGCTAGATTTGTTCACACAAATGGGGCTGGGTCTATGATGTAGCAGACTCTATTCCCTTGTGTTCAGTTGTCCATACTCCCTTGTTCGTCTCCCGAATTACTGGTGTGTGGTCCCCTCATTATGCCCCAGTGAACACCGACCTCCCCTGGTTGGTATAACCGAACGCACGCGCTTCAGTGAATTGCCATTTTGTCTCCGGAAAGCAGGCATTGGTACCTGGTCGTCGAACACCTGGAACTATTTTCGGCCTCGCATCTCTGTGAACCCGGGCAAAGATGGTACCACTGCCCGTCCCACTTCCCGACCAACTAGACAAACAACGTTTGGGAGATAGAATCTACCAAACAGGGGGAGTTTATGTTAAAAATGCATGTGAGTTTCTGTATTTGAGAAATAATTGAGCTGTCCAAATTTTAGCTCAATTATCTCTCAAACACAAAGGCTCTTGGGAAGAAATTCCTGTGTTGTTGATGTGGAACCACCATGCTAGGGGCCAGTGCATAAAAGCCCTGTGTGGCAGAAAAAACTTCAGTTTTATCCCCAGAACTGTGTGTCGTCCAGTTACTGGGAAGGAGGTGGGCTATTTACTTGGCAATTTCTTGTTCCTGATTTCTACTCTTGGTGATCCAGCTGTAGCGCTGACCAGTAGTGATGTCGCGAACATAAAATTTTCGGTTCGCGAACCGCGAACGCGAACTTCCGCAAATGTGAACGCGAACGCGAACTTCCGCAAATGTTCGCGAACCGGGCGAACCGGGTGAAATGCCATAGACTTCAGTAGGCAGGCGAATTTCAAAACCCACAGGGACTCTATCTGGCCACAATAGTGGGGCGGCGGGTGGGGGCCATAATGATAATGAGGGGTGGGGCTACTGTCCTCCCCTCCCGGCCCCCACCCCTGTGCGGCGGGTGGGGGCCCTAAAAATAACAATAAGGGGGGACCTGTTGTCCCCCCCAGCCCCCACCCCTGAGCGGTGGGTGGGGGCCCTAAAATTAATAATAAGGGGGGACCATCTGTCCCCCCCGGCCCCCACCCCTGAGCGGTGGGTGGGGGCCCTAAAATTAACAATAAGAGTGTTCTTAGCCTAATTACAGGGCGTGGCAAGGCTTTATAAGCCTTCCCCCGCCCTGCAGAGGTCAGTCTGCGCGGAGCCCTCCATGGGTGAACATGGCCTTTTTTTTTGTGCGCTCGTTTTTTTTTTAATTGCATCGGTTATTATGGTTTTTTATTCGCCCCTTTTTGGGGCTTAAAAAAGAATATTGTAGAAGAAAGAAAACATCGAATGGTAAGTTGTTTTTATAATTTTTTTTTTTACAGGTTTTTAGTTAAAGGTCCCCCCCTCATTATTTTTAGGGTGAGGGGGGTAGGTAGGGAGAGAATTTTTTTTTGGGGGGGGAGGGGTGACTAGGGTCCCCCCCTTTGTATTTAGGGCCCACACCCACCGCTCAGGGGTGGGGCCAGGGGGGACAATAGGTACCCCCCTTATTGTTATTTTTAGGGCCCCCACCCACCGCTCCGGGGTGGGGGCCGGGGGGGACAGTAGGTCCCCACTTATTGTTATTTTTAGGGCCCCCACCCACCGCTCAGGGGTGGGGGCCAGGGGGGGGACCAGTAGGTCCCCCCCTTATTGTTATTTTTAGGGCCCCCACCCTCCGCTCAGGGGTGAGGGCTGAGGGGACAGTAGGCCCCCCCTTATTGTTATTTTTAGGGCCCCCACCCACCGCTCAGGGGTGGGGGCCGGGGGGAGGACAATAGGTCCCCCCCTATTGGTATTTAGGGCCCCCACCCGCCGCTCAGGGGTGGGGGCCGGGGGGAGGACAATAGGTACCACAGGCTGCTCACTGTTTAATAGACATGCCCATACTCGCGGTATTGCGAGTAGGGGCACAATTTACTAATACTAAGTAATTTTTACTTAGTATTAGTAAATTTGGCCACAAAAAAAAAAAATAGGGGGCGGACCAAACATCGCATATGCTCGCCATCCGTGGCGAATGCGAACACGCTATGTTCGCCAGGAACTATTCGCCAGCGAACCATTCGGGACATCACTACTGACCAGCATTCATGCAGAGATGGTCGCAGAAGCCCTGATGCGAATATTCTCACGCATGGGATTTCCCCAGGAGATAGTGTTGGATCAGGGCTTACAATTTACTGCAAAGGTCACACACCAACTCTAGAGGCTCTGCGGCTTTAAGCCGATCATGAGCTCGCCTTACCACTCCCAAACTAATGGCCTATGCGAACGGTTCAATAGGACATTAAAACAAATGCTCCAAATGCAGGTGAGGGGGTCCCTAGAACACTGGGAAGGGGATAGCAGCCAGGACAAGACCCCATAGTTCCATATGTACTGGAGTTCTGTGACTTTCTGGAAGAACTAACTAGAATCGTGCAAACGACTCTCCAGGCAGCACCGAGCCGCCAGCGCACATATTACGATTGGGGAGCCAGAGACCGTAGCTTTCAGGTAGGACAGAAAGTTTTAATTTTAAAACCTGTCCATAATGATAAGCTACAGGCAGCCTGGCAGGGCCCATACCAGTTGGTAGAGCAGAAATGCGACACCACCTATGTAATCGGCCCTTGCCCTGGAGCTGGAGGGCGACGTATGCTCCATCTGCGCCCCTGCCTCTGAAGACTTTGATAATTTCCCCCTACCAGACCTCCTAGGGGACGGGAGTCAAACAAGCGAGTTAGAGAAGGTCAAGTTGGGAGATCAGCTGAGTCCTCAGGAGCATGCCCAGGTATTACAGTTATTAGAGGAGAAGAAAGCCACCACAATCGCCAGATTGGTTACGTTGCCTTTGAGACTGTATATTAGCCCAGGAATTGACCCCTTTGGCCACTCACCAAGAAGAGACACATAGTCAACTCTCAATTCGCCAATCCCCATACTGAATCCCTGAATTGGTACAGGAGAATATGCGGAAGGAGATCCAGGAGATCCTCCAACTGGGGGTTAATGAGTCCTCTGACAGCCCCTGGGGCTCCCCAGTAGTCCTAGTACCGAAACAGGACGGTACGACCCGTTTCTGTGTGGACAACCGGAGGTTAAATGTCCTGGGCAGGACAAGGGCTCCGCTACATATGATAATACCATTTCTAGTTAGCTAGTTTCAATGCAGATGTACAATAGGACAAGTTATCTTTTAGAGCCATAGCAAAAACAAACAAAAAAACAGTAGTAGCAGCGGCAGAACTACGTAGCGTGCACGCTGAAACTATTAAACCTTGTGAGCTTTGTATCTGGTGTTTAGTTGAATATGTGCATTGGATTCTGTCAGGGTTTTTCTCTACATTATTAAATGGTACTTACTCTCAGCTAAAAGAGACTGTGCCATGCGAGAGGGAGAAGAGGGGAGGTCACAGACTGGGAGAGCCTCTGACTCCCAACAACCTCAGCCAGTAGTCTGGATCACAGGTAAGCCACCCTCCTTTACCCAAAAAGTAGGTTATGGGAGGATAAATAAAATGTGTCAATTTTGCGTGTGTGTAAGTGTGTGTACCTGTGTGTGAGTGTGTATCTGTTTGTCTCTGTATGTGCACCTTTTTCTTAAACAGAAGAAAATACGCCTTCTGAAGTGGCCCAGTCAGAGTCCTGACCTCAACCCGATTGAGACGCTGTGGCATGACCTCAAGAAAGCGATTCACACCAGACATCCCAAGAATATTGCTGAACTGAAACAGTTCTGTAAAGAGGAATGGTCAAGAATTACTCCTGACCGTTGTGCACGTCTGATCTGCAACTACAGGAAACGTTTGGTTGAAGTTATTGCTGCCAAAGGAGGTTCAACCAGTTATTAAATCCAAGGGTTCACATACTTTTTCCACCTGAACTGTGAATGTTTACATGGTGTTTTCAATAAATACATGGCAACATTTGATTCTTTGTGTGTTATTAGTTTAAGCAGACTGTGATTGTCTATTGTTGTGACTTAGATGATGATCAGATCACATTTTATGACCAATTTGTGCAGAAATCCATATCATTCCAAAGGGTTCACATACTTTTTTCTTGCAACTGTATATGTATATGTGCATATATTTCAGCATGCAAACATTAACACTACATACAAATACACTCCTACATTGCAAGGCAAAACCTACACATAAGTAAACCACTGCCAATCCTTGCCATGGGGGTCAGAGGACAAAATAATTATTACACCTCTATACTTTATTTCCCTGCATAAAAATTCAGAGTACAGAGTGGCAGATTTGTGAAGTTGCAAAAAAAGATATAGTTTACATAGACATGGTAGGGTTGTAGATAGAGTAAAAAAAATCAACGATTCCAATGTCAATCCAGTCAATATTGTTGTAGTTGGATTGTTTTTTTACTCAACCTGTGTTAAAGGACCAAGATGGGCACCTTAACAACTTCATATCAATGAAGTTATGATGTTGTCTGGAATTTCTGGGCATCGTCTTATCTTATGAGGTTAAACTTGACTATGGGGTTAAACCAGTCATCCTCTGGTGCCCATCTGCTCGACCTAGTACCATTCTAGAGCATTTCTCTCAATGAGCAACCAATGACAGTCTGAGAGTGTCACCTGATGCTCTCAGTCTATTACAGATGCCCTGGTATTGGCATTTAGGCAGAGGAGAAGGCGGATGGGTTGAACAGATAGGTGCAGTCAAATGTTTTTTGTATTAAACCACGGTTTAACGCAGTTATGGTTAGATGGTGCTTGTTGGAGAGCCAGGACTTCGCCTTTACATTCACAGTAGTGGCTCCTTATCTGTATACTTATCATGACTACTGAAGTCACTATTATAATGAGCAGGAAAATATTGATATTAAATAATTAGATCATTCATCTAATATTTAGCAGTAGTTTTGAAATAGAAGATTTATGTTGGTAAACTACATACTTTTCAGAATGATAATTAAAAAAATAATTAAAATATATATCCTTGAATACAGAAGGATGAAAAACAGTAAATAACCCACAGAAGACGTGATGTTACTTGTGGCAATTATTTTCATAAAAATCTAATAGAATAAAATATGAGTTAGTCTGATATTGAATGTAGCTGAAAATTTAATCCTTCCACATATAAAATAATTACACATATGAATTCTGGTTCGGTGCTCTCTGCAGGGTCCCAATGCCGTTATGTTTGTTGGGGACATGCAATCCTTTCTTATATAAAATAATTTCTTATGTGAATTCTTAAAATCTACAAAACAGTAATAATGGCAAGAAAAAAATCATAATCATTCTTTCTACCTTTAAAAATAGATGTTTTAAACAAGATTTTAAAAACTTTGATTTAAAATAAAAAAACAAGAAATACATTTAAACATTTAGCTTTGGAAATATATAATTAAAGTAACTCATAACTTTTATAACTGCAATATAAAAATACTAAATTATCATAGATTTATTTTAACATAGAATACTAAGCCTATTGAAATTTAACCTAAATCTAAGATGTAACAACCATTTAACAATATTACATATAATAATAGAAAATACTTTTAAATCAAGTCAATAACAATATGAAAGCCATCATAGTGTTACTGTTCTAATAAATTTCAAGAGAACTTTTACCACTATTGTATTATCGGATTTGAGGTAAATATTCCTTACCTCAAATCATAATTCTGCTAAAGAAAAGTTATGAACTTTTAAAGCAGATCATAATTCTGCTAAAGAAAAGTTATGAACGCTTTAAGAGAAAACCTAGTAAATTTAACCTCTTAATGACACAACTTCTGGAATAAAAGGGAATCATGACAGAATATTTCCGTTGTGTGTCCTTAAGGGGTTAAAGGGATCCTATAGTGCCAGGAAAACAAACCCGTTTTCCTGGCACTATAGGCTCTTGGAGTGCCCCCCTCCCTCGGGGGCCTCCTCCCTCAGTGCTGAAGGGGTTAAACCTCCTTCAGTCACTCACCTTAATGGGGATCTTATTTGACGCTGGAGGTCCATGAGGCCAAAGTCTCTTAGTCTCTAATTGCCTCCTGCTGCGGAGGAAATGGGTTTAATGCCCTTCCAGGAGTTTCAGGCTCTCCTGGACTCCACTATGGTGGGCTCCATTCAAAGGGCTTTGGCCTCTGTGATGGGGACTATGTCCTCCACCATTTCGCAGCCCCTTTTACATGCCCAAAGTTTGCCACCTGTGCTCCCGACTGGCACTGATCTAGTGGCCCCTGTGGCCCGTAAGGTACGGGCTAAAACTAGGCACACCTTCCCTCTGCCAATAACACAGGTTATACCTGATATGAATGACTTGCCTCTGGTGGTCCAAGATGGCGCATTACCACAGCGCAAGGGAGCCACTGGCCGGCGCAGGGGTTTTGTAGAAGGTGGCAGGGGTCTTGTATAAGGGGGGCTGAGCAGGGGATTTGTGGAAGGGTGGTGCAGTGGTTTTGTAGTAGGAGTAGAACAGGAGTTTGTATAAGGGGGCAGGACAGGGATTTTCTAGGAGAGGCGGGGCAGGAAAGGGGTTTAGTAGAAGGGGCAGACAGGGGTTTAACAACGTTTACAAATTTGTGCAATACATTATAAAACAAGAAAACATTTTGGGGGGGGGGGGGGAGGGGCACAGACAGGATCCGCCCCGGGTGCCAAATGCTCTAGGTACGCCCCTGAGTCTATACCACAGCAGGGCAAAGCTAGGGAATCTGCAGTTAAACTCGCTGAACAGCCAAACGCACTGGTAATTTGAAGATTAAAGCCCCAGGCAAAAACTCAGCCAGTCCCAGATGCGAGCCAACACATTGCACCATGGACCCGACCATTGAAAACTTTGTAGCCAACTTGCTCAATCGGGCTCATGCTTATCCCCTCTGTTGTCCTCAACAGTCTCCAATGTGGGAACAGGGATGACCCACACTGGTACAAAGGGGGGTGGCAGGGGATACTGAAACTCACTCCACAGCAAGTTAAGAGTGGTTAAGTCAAATGGGTGGTGATATACATCTATAAGCAATGTAATAAAATTATCTTTGTATAAAAACCTTTTGGTGTGCTTGGGAATTATTTACATTCTTCAATCTGTTGTCTAAGCAGTATGTGCGTATCTACAGTGATTTGCGAGGTATTTGTCAAAAGTAGAAAATAATAATTTGCTTACAGCTGAACATTTTAGAGGAGCTATTGAGTTGTGCAATCATGGCAGCCAGGCCCCACCCTTCACTGCACTATTTTTAATGTCCTTATTGCTCCAGATCAGAAGCCTGAATAAGTCACCATGGAATATTAAAGAGCCTGCTATGGCTCTTTTTATTCCTCAATACTTATATTACTGATTACACAATGTATGCTATTTCTCTCATTTTGCTTTAGATATGTAAAAGCATTATCAATTTGGAAAATAAGCTGAACAAGTAGTCATCATATAATTCCTGTTGTACAATAAATATTATGTATGTGCATACACATTGGATACATATTATCTTCTTTCTGGTATATTGACATGGTGTTAAATTTGAGCATGCAGTGCATTTCAGCATTTTCACGCTCAGCTTGAAGGCGCTGAAGGTTCTCCATAGAGACACATTAAGTCAATGCATCTCTAGAAGGAGAAGACGTTTGGTACAAAGCGGTCATTGCCCCACATGTGCACTAGCCGCCACAATGCTTTTCTAAGGGAAAACATTGGCTTGGTTGAGATCATCAGTATTAATTATCTCAACCAGGGGATGAGCGCAGCACACATCAAGGCAGGGGTGCCTATTAGAACAAAGATAAATGAAACAGCTTATTTCTATAATTCTGGTGGGGTTCCTTGACTCCAAGTAGTTTAAATCACACTCTAACATTAGAAATGCATGTGCGTATTCCTGTCATTTGAATGGTTCTTTAAACATTAAATATATTTAGTCTTGTGGGCTTATGCAGTGCTTAATAATAGCATTATACTGCCATGTGCTTCTGTGCCAGGATTAGCCAGCAAAATGTTTGCATTATAAAACACACACTCAACCTGTAAACAGATTAGTCATTGCATTAAATGTGAAGGATACGGGATTTAGTGTATGAATAGTAAAAATAGATCCAGTCTACTTTAAACATAACGGCTGCTGATGCAAACATCATATTATCATATACGTTAATAAATAACTTGTACTTTCTGGAGAGGTAACTCATTTCAGAAATGGTGAGCACAAAAATGCATTACCGTAAGCTGACAACAAACCTGCAAAACTTAAGCCAAAATAGCCAAGATGGATAAAACCTCCACCCGAATGGGATTTTACTTTCAAATTACGCATATTTGCTCAAAAAATGCAGATACAGAGAGTAGAGAGTTCAGTACCGATACTAAACGGGTCTCATGTATACTGTAAATTCCATTTATAAGATAGTGATAAAAGCACACCTGAAAAAAACGTGAATTACAAATCTATTCTCTTAAATATATTATGAACATCTTTTTAGTATATTTATTATAGATATCCCTATTAAGAAATTGCATAAAAGATGTATAAAGATGATAAAGCATGCAGATTTTAATGGGACTAAAGTAAATGGCTCTGTGTTACTTAAAAGTGAATACAAAATAAATAAAAAAAAAACATTAAATAACTTTCAAAACCTCCAACACACGGGTAAATATTCTACTAAATTATCCCCACTCTCTCAACAGGACAATGTAGTCTTCATGACACGCATATTCTTGGAAAAAGTGCTTTTGTTTTTTACCAAAACTAAATATATTATTATTATTTTTATTTTTTTTGCTTTGTATGTTTTCCTGGATTGTATAAAGTCTACAGTACGAATCATCTGTTAATAAGTTTTATAAGAAAGGTGCACCTCATTCTGAATATTATTCTTATCTCCCGTTTCTTTATATATTAAAACTAACCAAAGTAATTATGTTCTGTATACACCTATCACTTCTTTTTGTCAGATGATGCTTAGGGTCAGTGCGCAATTATCGAATTGTACGTAATCTATTCACAAGAACATTACAATACAATTGAATGGAACATTGCAAAAAGCAATAATAGTTGTATTTTTAGGTCATGGTATTGAGTAGTTTATTAGCATTGAAACTGACCTGTAATTTTCAGAAAACAGTGTCATTTCAGTGATGAAGTCCTTCAATAGAAAAATAAAAGTTTTACATTTCAGTGGGAATAAAGAACACATTTGAATTCATCTTTTTGACGCTCCACTGGTTACATCAATTGTAAATCAGACATTTCTTCTCAAAAGTATAATTTTCTCTAAAAGATGGGAGAACAGTACTGTCCCTGTATCGTACCGGAGAAAATCTCAGAAAATAGTTAATAAAATATAATCCTTTATTGGTTTAATTCTCAACACACATACTGATAGTAACAACAAAATCAGCGGTCATTGCTGCCCCAGTGATGGATAACTGAGGTAGAAACAAATGACTCAAACTTAATCGAACTAAGTGAGGGATATGTACAGACGGGAAGTGAAAAAGACAAAAAATATATATACGTAAAACAAAAAGCGGGGGCGCACGTCACCGGGAACGGTGATCCCAATTGCCCGGCAGAGTAACTTGTTGCCAGTTACTCTTTATTCCCGAGATTTAACAGAGTGATTTATTGTCAGTCACTCGTGTCAATACTCATCTGAGCCTATAGGTCAGACATGTGCAGTGCACCATAGAATACAGTGAGCTCCAAACCTGGCTGGAGTGGCTAATATATATACAATGTATTAGTGCTGTCTAGTTTTATCTGTGGCACACTCGAGCGACGGGACAATAATCTGCACAGTATGTGAGTGAGGTACCCCCTCAGGTATCCCACATTTATTACTGTAGCAGCATGGCACCTCAATCTGGATGACAATTCACAGAGTGCCACCATCCCGGCTGATATTATTCTTAGGCGTTTTTCGCCTGTCATTATTTCTGACCACGCTGAGCCACCGTAACCTCCTACTGCTACCAATGACGTCACGCCCGCGGCCTGTCCAATGAGGACTCGGGGCGGGCTTTTTAAGCTCACTCCATTCGGGGAGTCAGTTCCCCCTGATGAGCCTGTGTGTTTGGTGAAACGCGCGTCGGGGCTCCTGACATCAATCCGACGAGTTGTAATCTGACGACATTTTGGTGTGCTATTCTACACATAGCAACCTCAGTTACACTCAGGATTCTCTGACCTACTAATCTGTAGCTGGACTTTCAGACTACAGCCACTAAGACAAAGATTATCTCCATGTTCTAGCCTAGCCTAGCACTGTTAGCACGAGATAGGTGCCCTTGAAGGCACAGAATAGGGCATTTTTAGCTCCTTCAACAGACAGTTATTTGAGAATTTCTCTTTAGACACAGGTGCCCTTGAAGGCACAGTTTAGGGTTTTTCTCGCTATCTCACTGGGTGCTAAGCAGGGGGTACTACCTTCCTGCCATTGCCATTGTGCTACTCAGACATCTCACCCCTCACAGTGAGATTCTGCTAGGCTGGTACTAGACTGGGCAACGACAACCATTTGTTTTTAAGGGGCACGCACTTTTGAATACAGTCTCCACAGATACCCCTCCCCGGTACTAACCAGCAGACCACCATAGCCCCCTCTTTACAGGGGCATTACTCTGGTGGACGGCACGTATCGGACCACTGTATGTAACCCCCCTCTGATACCTTCAGAGTGTATTAACACCCTATAGATCAAACATAGCAACTATATGGTGCCGATCACAGTTCCCATGCTCGGGTATGCCACAAAGACAACCAGACGGCAACCATATAATGCTGTATAAACTAGCCACTCTAGCTTTTTAGTGGATTTGCTCTATGTGTACCGGACCGAGGTGCTCAAATCATTACTAACACCAACAACTGACGATAAGTTGCTGGGTTACGTTTTGGTCCATACATACCATACCAGGCACATAGCATCCGCGCTCAGGGACATATCTCCTTGATACTTCTAACAGTATCAATACTCTGCAGTTTGGTGCGATCAGAACAACCATACTGTGCAGATTATTGTCCCGTCGCTCGAGTGTGCCACAGATAAAACTAGACAGCACTAATACATTGTATATATATTAGCCACTCCAGCCAGGTTTGGAGCTCACTGTATTCTATGGTGCACTGCACATGTCTGACCTATAGGCTCAGATGAGTATTGACACGAGTGACTGACAATAAATCACTCTGTTAAATCTCGGGAATAAAGAGTAACTGGCAACAAGTTACTCTGCCGGGCAATTGGGATCACCGTTCCCGGTGACGTGTGCCCCCGCTTTTTGTTTTACGTATATATATTTTTTGTCTTTTTCACTTCCCGTCTGTACATATCCCTCACTTAGTTCGATTAAGTTTGAGTCATTTGTTTCTACCTCAGTTATCCATCACTGGGGCAGCAATGACCGCTGATTTTGTTGTTACTATCAGTATGTGTGTTGAGAATTAAACCAATAAAGGATTATATTTTATTAACTATTTTCTGAGATTTTCTCCGGTACGATACAGGGACAGTACTGTTCTCCCATCTTTTCGTTTTTACTTACTTAGGGTTACCCCCTTCTGTCCCTTTGACTCATCTGACAACTACATAGGGCCCACCCCCCCGAATTATTCATTCTCAAGGTTTCAGTACCTACTTTGGCCCTCATTTGGGAAATACGAGCCCAGATTCTAGTATCACCTTAGGCTCTTAATATATTGGTTATTTCCCTAACCTATACCGTGCTCTCATCTCATGACTGACCTATTGGAAAAATTGGGTGATCCCAATTTAGGCCAGGATGAGATAACCAATGTCTTTTCCACCAACCCCCTCACTGACAATGACACTACGAATAGGGATATAAACATTTCTTTCTTTGCCATTCAAAAACTCTATCAAGAACAAACTAGAAGCTTCTGGGAGCTAACCAGTTTAAAACAGTACTCACAGCAAAAACTAGTACCTAGGGGCTTACGCCCCGACATTCTCTTGCCAGACAAAGTCCAGACCGAAGAACAGTTAGGGGAATGGAACACGATCCTCCTGGATTGTTCCTTCCGGCTGATGGACTATCTAATTAAACTAGAGACCACCAATTTTGACGAGACTAACTCTAAACTACAAAATGAAATCACAAAAATAAAAAACTTTAAGTCAGACAACTTGTATGTTCCAATGGAAAACAAATTACAGCAAAACATCACCAACTATAGACAACATCTAAAGATAAAAAAACACAATAAATTCCAAAGGGACTTTAAAGATTTCAACAGCGGTGAGATCTTTAGACAAAAGAGGAAGTACAATAGGAGACCCAGCAACTATAGAGGATCATCCTCGGGGGAGACTGACTGGTCCGACCAAGACCAACCCCGGAGACCTAGACGAAACAATAAGAGCTCCGACAGGAGAAGGGACCCTAGTGTCCAATCCTATCAGAACAAAAGCATCCTCAGAAGCACTGACAAATCTGTGTCTTTCCTTGACATTCCGATATCTCTTGATACTAGCAACCCCACTAACCCGTCTACCACACCCTCTGCTACTTTTTTAGAGCAGGACCCCCCCCGCCAACAACGGGGGAGACTCAGGGACAGGGAACGCTGGGCATACAAAATACAGAATCGAACCCAAAGGACATGACCAACAGAATTATTAACTGGTCAGACTTCACATTACAAAAACATCACATTTCCCTTCTTAGTAAAGGACTTTCCTTTGTACCCACTCCCACCTGTAGCAAATTCAACTGGTCTAAGGACTTACACCTATTTGGCAGGAAACTTGCCTTAAACATCATGCATGCTAAAAAAGACCAACAGGCTGCAAACGATTTGGGTCTCTCCCTAAAGGACTATGAATTATCCAAAATACTAACTAGCCTCCAGGACGAGCAGGATCCACAGAGACCTCTTACCAACTTCAAACCACCTAGCTACTTTACCCCGAACTTCAAAGATACTCCACATGTAGATCTATTCGTGGAAATGTCTCTAAACCAATTCGAAATGACTTTGCATCACCCCCAAACCCCAAACAATTTGAGTTCGCAAGAGCGCAAAGCACTAAAAGAACTCAAATCACTGGACAACATCATTATTAAACCAGTGGACAAGGGGGGAAACATCGTGTTACTGAACCGACAAGATTACATTGACATGTGCATGATTCATTTAGATGATAAATCATCCTACAGAACTCTCCCTTCGGACCCAACGACCTCGTTTTTAAACGAACTTGATACCCTGCTAGCTGAAGCTAAGACACTTCAGATCATAACCCCAGAGGAATTTAAATTTCTATTACCCCACAATAATCCAACAATTGCAACATTTTACTGCCTACCAAAAGTACATAAGGGAATACGACCACCCCCGGGTAGACCCATAGTATCAGGGAACAACTGCCTAACAGAGCGTCTGAGCCAGTACATGGATAAAATCTTACATCCAATTGTATTAACGCTACCCTCCTACCTTCGTGATACTAAGACCACCCTACAACTCCTACAAGACAAAATGGTCCCCCCTTACACCATGCTAGCCAGCTTAGATGTGGTCGCCTTGTACACTAACATACCTCACCACTTTGGCCTCAGAGCATGTCAATTCTTTTTGGAGAACTCTACGTACAACGACTCCCAAAGGAAATTCTTCATCACAGCCCTCCAATTCATACTGACCCATAACTATTTTATCTTTAATGGGCAGTATTACTTGCAAATATCCGGAACTGCTATGGGGACAACTTGCGCGCCCACATACGCCAATCTATTTCTGGGATGGTGGGAGCAGCATGTCGTCAAATCAGCCAAATTTGACCGATTCCACGGGTTCATTTTGAGCTGGCACAGATATATTGACGACGTGCTGCTCCTCTGGACAGGCCCCATCAACATTTTTGAGGAATTTGTAAAACTCCTCAACGATAATGAGATCAACCTAAAATTAACACATGTAATTGATGAACGAGAACTCGTCTTCCTCGATCTCAAAATCGTACTTACAGAGGACGGCACCATCCAAACGGAATTATTTCGGAAATCCACCGCGACAAATAGTCTCCTACATTGGGAAAGCCACCATCCCTACAGACTAAAAGCATCTATCCCCTTTGGCCAATACCTACGAGCCAGAAGAAATTGCTCCGAAGATTCCACTTTCTATAAAGAATGTCAGCTTTTGAGATCTAGATTCAAAGAATTAGGGTACCCTAACCGTGTCCTCAAACAGGCTTTCCAAAGGGCCAGTGGCATTAACAGACACCTGAGTCTCACTATGACCAAACCCAAAATGGAAACCAAAACACCCAGGTGCATTGCCACATTCGACCAGGGTTGGAACACCATGTCGCAGATACTGCAGACCAATTGGCCAATTCTACTTCACAACCCTTCCCTGAGGGACAACCTACCTGATCACCCACCACTGACAGCCCGCAGACCCACCAACCTGCAAGATCTCCTTGTCCACAGCCATCTAGCCTCACCTTCCCCACCGGATAACTGGCTATCAAATACTAAGGGAACCTATAGATGTGGCCACTGCAAGGCATGCCAGTACATCACACCCTCAAAAACCGTCCAGTCAACACAATCTAAGATCACCATCACTACCAATGCATTGGTAAACTGCAGTACCACACGCATCATCTATATCATCACATGCACTTGCGGCACTCAGTACATTGGTAAAACTTTCCAGCAGTTCCGTAGAAGAATCCTTCAACATGTCAACTCCATTAACAATACCGTGACCCCTACACCGGTGTCCAGACATATCAACAATTTTCATGAAGGCAAATCAGAAAACCTTAAATTTCAGGCAATTGAAAGGCTTATACCAAACCAAAGAAAAGGAAACTTTAATAAAACCTTACTTCAAAAAGAATCCAAATGGATCTACCTCTTTAAGACATTGGCCCCTTCAGGATTGAATGAAGAATTTAATTACACAGCATTCATTCACTGATGAGCACATTACTGTATTCCCTTATTGTATATTTAACCACTTAGCACCCTATGGTGCTGTGATAATTATTAACATTTAAATAGTTCTAGTGAATAGAACTCTCTTATCACATGCATACTGGTATTTCTTCATGTATACCATATCACTAACCGCTGGCTGACGTCCTTAGTAGAACTATTATTATATTTGTGAGTGAGGTACCCCCTCAGGTATCCCACATTTATTACTGTAGCAGCATGGCACCTCGATCTGGATGACAATTCACAGAGTGCCACCATCCCGGCTGATATTATTCTTAGGCGTTTTTCGCCTGTCATTATTTCTGACCACGCTGAGCCACCGTAACCTCCTACTGCTACCAATGACGTCACGCCGGCGGCCTGTCCAATGAGGACTCGGGGCGGGCTTTTTAAGCTCACTCCATTCGGGGAGTCAGTTCCCCCTGATGAGCCTGTGTGTTTGGTGAAACGCGCGTCGGGGCTCCTGACATCAATCCGACGAGTTGTAATCTGACGACATTTTGGTGTGCTATTCTACACATAGCAACCTCAGTTACACTCAGGATTCTCTGACCTACTAATCTGTAGCTGGACTTTCAGACTACAGCCACTAAGACAAAGATTATCTCCATGTTCTAGCCTAGCCTAGCACTGTTAGCACGAGATAGGTGCCCTTGAAGGCACAGAATAGGGCATTTTTAGCTCCTTCAACAGACAGTTATTTGAGAATTTCTCTTTAGACACAGGTGCCCTTGAAGGCACAGTTTAGGGTTTTTCTCGCTATCTCACTGGGTGCTAAGCAGAGGGTACTACCTTCCTGCCATTGCCATTGTGCTACTCAGACATCTCACCCCTCACAGTGAGATTCTGCTAGGCTGGTACTAGACTGGGCAACGACAACCATTTGTTTTTAAGGGGCACGCACTTTTGAATACAGTCTCCACAGATACCCCTCCCCGGTACTAACCAGCAGACCACCATAGCCCCCTCTTTACAGGGGCATTACTCTGGTGGACGGCACGTATCGGACCACTGTATGTAACCCCCCTCTGATACCTTCAGAGTGTATTAACACCCTATAGATCAAACATAGCAACTATATGGTGCCGATCACAGTTCCCATGCTCGGGTATGCCACAAAGACAACCAGACGGCAACCATATAATGCTGTATAAACTAGCCACTCTAGCTTTTTAGTGGATTTGCTCTATGTGTACCGGACCGAGGTGCTCAAATCATTACTAACACCAACAACTGACGATAAGTTGCTGGGTTACGTTTTGGTCCATACATACCATACCGGGCACATAGCATCCGCGCTCAGGGACATATCTCCTTGATACTTCTAACAGTATCAATACTCTGCAGTTTGGTGCGATCAGAACAACCATACTGTGCAGATTATTGTCCCGTCGCTCGAGTGTGCCACAGATAAAACTAGACAGCACTAATACATTGTATATATATTAGCCACTCCAGCCAGGTTTGGAGCTCACTGTATTCTATGGTGCACTGCACATGTCTGACCTATAGGCTCAGATGAGTATTGACACGAGTGACTGACAATAAATCACTCTGTTAAATCTCGGGAATAAAGAGTAACTGGCAACAAGTTACTCTGCCGGGCAATTGGGATCACCGTTCCCGGTGACGTGTGCCCCCGCTTTTTGTTTTACGTATATATATTTTTTGTCTTTTTCACTTCCCGTCTGTACATATCCCTCACTTAGTTCGATTAAGTTTGAGTCTTTTGTTTCTACCTCAGTTATCCATCACTGGGGCAGCAATGACCGCTGATTTTGTTGTTACTATCAGTATGTGTGTTGAGAATTAAACCAATAAAGGATTATATTTTATTAACTATTTTCTGAGATTTTCTCCGGTACGATACAGGGACAGTACTGTTCTCCCATCTTTTCGTTTTTACTTACTTAGGGTTACTCCCTTCTGTCCCTTTGACTCATCTGAAAACTACATAGGGCCCACCCCCCCGAATTATAATTTTCTCTAGTAAAATCAGACACTTTCTTTTTCAAAGATGTTTAATAAAACTTTTAAAATGGTAATATTTTATGCAAATTGGCACCTATGCAAAATACACAACTACAATAAATTGAACCACAGGTCAATTTTTTAAAAAGTGCAGTTTTAGAGCAGAAGTAGGAAATCTTAGGCACTTAAGATGTTGTGGACGATATCTCATATAATGCTCTTACAGCTGTAATGCTGGCAAAGCATCATGGGAATGAAGACTGTAACGGACCGTTTTGCACACAAGAGGTTAAAAACCGTTTAGGCGATATTACACTTTCAGATGCACAGGCAGCTACTGCAATCACCAATCTCCCGAACTGCAAACACACGAATTCTCCAACTCCCGAACTCGAACCATACAAATCCTCCAACTCCCGAACAGGAAACACATGAATGCTGTTAAACAGCCAAACAGGAAAAACCATATGAACAGCTTACACTCCTGGCAGTCGCACTGTAACAGCATACAATCCAATTCCCCCCAAGAACGCGACAACACTTCGTTTGAGGATCAAGCAGAACAGATTTACTGGGGCTACCTGCCCGGCTTTTATGCAGGTCTCCCACCTGGTGGACACTCCCTTAGGGGACCAGATGGGGAACTGGGACACAAAGGGTAAAAGGACCAATCACAAGCTTACACATTTAAACAGATCCCACAATGCATTGCAATCCCTCCTCTCTGTCCTGGAGATAATTGGGAAGTAATCCAATTATCTCCAAGGACAGAGGCAAAACTGCATTAGCCACATGTTAGTAAAAAGACATAAAATTACACAGTGTTACAATTACTACATAAAACATATACATTCAACATATCCCCAGATAGCTTAGATCTGAGTGCACATTATTACCGAATGGCGCTCAGATCACATACATACAGTTCAATCACCATGGAGCCAAAGTCTTTCCCATAGTCTTTCGGTATACGAATGGGCTCCATGGCTTAGCTATCTGAGTAACACTGTTCACATAGGGAAAATAAAAGGTTTTTTATGCAGGGCCATAATCCAGCGGCAAGAGGTGGGCAACCAGGCTGCTCCAGTGGCCAGTGGCGAGGTTGGTTTCGCCACAAAGACCAAAACATCTAGAGTGATGAAGGTTGGCTATCTTTGTTAGAAGAACACTCCAAGCAGCCTGTTGTAGTGGTTATGATGCCAGAATTGACATGTTAGGTTATCAAGCTGTTTTATCAAAATTTAACAACATATTTGGGTATCGCTGGTCTCCTAAAGGAGACAACTATACAACTACACAAGGTTACAACAGTTTCTATGATATATTTAATTTAAATTTTAAAAATACATAAAATTATTAAATAGCATAATAATAATTATATTGCAATGCTTTACGTTACTTTATTTTGTATATATTTTCATCACTGTAATAATTCTAGATTAACTTAATTTTTATAAACACATTTTAATTTCGCATCATTTAAAAAAACACTGAAGTTCTATCCACAGTGTGGGATGTCTCCAATGTATGTTTCTGTAGAGTAAATCATGGCAAATAAAGGATCAAACTCACAGGCTGAGAGTGACAAGCTCTATAGAACAATCTGGCTTCTCCTGCTGGTAAGGATCAGATGTAGAGTGTGAAAAACAGGCATCTGGTAGGACCCATAACCTTCAAATTACAATTAAATGGTATAATGCCTTACTTTAGGATGATGCCAGGGCATAACTGCAACAGGTTATAGAGGTTATGTACTTGAAGTTTGTCTTTAAAGTAAAATTTGCAAATGGTAGGTTTATCTCTTGTTCCAATTATTTTACAAGATGCTGCATACTATTGTGCACCTTTCCTCAAACAGTTTGAAATGCAAAAAAGAAGTGTAAGTGTAAAGCTCAGACTTCAAAAATGTGTACTCACCAGCGGTAGAGCCAATAATTTGCTCTTATTATAATATTGTCTTAGTGCCCTACAAGGGAGGAACCCTTTCACTTTGAATAATAGATATAGAGAAGGAACATAGAATAATAACATAAATTAACATCAAAATAACATGTAATGGAATTCAGTAAGCCCGAGTGAATCTGCAGCAATCACCTGGATGCATTCGGTGTCCAGATTAAAGTCAGTTCTTTTGCAAAGTATAGGATGCAGAAGATCCACAAAGCTCCGATTTTAAACTGAATAAGAAGCAAATGCATCCAGCAAGATGCACATTCACATATTATCGTTCACTTGCTTTTATGCAAGGAAACAATCATTTTAGGTACTATTTAAATGCTGGCAAGGGTATACCCAAAACATGTTCAATTTAATATTGTTGGATAAGCTTCCCAAATTATTAAATATTTTTGTATTAACTTTTTTAATGAATTAATATTGTGAAAAATATTTAAATGTTGTAATATTTTGATAATTTTTATATATTCATATATTTTATCATAGATGTTATATTTTTTGGAATGTTAACATGTTGAAAAAAAATATTTTAAAAAAGTTTCCAAAAATATTAAATCATTTGGAAAGCTTATCCAACAATATTAACTTGAGGACTAAGAAAGAACATTGTCAATTTCAACAAATGGGAATTGAAATGATGGACATTGAGAGTTTACAAAGCTGGTATTTCATGCCAAGCATTTTAAACTACTTTAGACAAATTGGGCATACCGGTATCTCAACTTTAGTTTGAGTAAAATAATAGCGACATTCAAGCAATTAAAGTTAAGCAATTACTCAACTTTAACACTATGTGTTCCTCTACTCTGTTTGTCCATATCTGAATGCTTTTACAATAAACAAATTGAGGTCACGAGTAGGAGGGTTTTGGTGCTACCATGGACAAACATAAAAATATGATTGTAAAGACCATGATAAAGGCTTTATAATATCGGTACTTTTCAATATAGTGACTTTTTAATTTACTCTGTAAGATAAATAATTATGCTCACTATTATTATTGTGTTGTATGTTTTCTTTTTACATGTTCTGAAGCTGTACATGAATTTAAAGCAAATCACACGTTCTGGAGAATCACTCTAGATATTTTCCATTCTTGCTCTAATTTTAGGTTGAAACTGCATAAAATTATTTGGTTCTTAAATAAAACAACTACACAAGGTTACAACAGATTCTATGATCTATTTATTTTTTAACTTTCAAAAAGACATACAATTATTAAATGGCATAATAATAGTTATATTGCAATGCTTTATATATATATTTTGTTAATATATATTTTGTAAATATATATATATATATATATATATATATTCACTGTAACAATTCTAGATTAACTGTCTGTACTGCTATTTTTTTTCCAAACACATTTTATTTTCACATCATTTAAAAAACACTGAAGTTCTATCCACTGTGTGGGGTGTCTCCATTAACTATCCATTTATATTCCCGAGGTAATAATCAAAATGTACATTGTGTGTGCCTTAGAAATAGCTTTCAGCTTTGAAACAAATGTTTGTATAATTTTTTTTTAATCTTCATAGAATTCCTGTAAATATTCCTCATCTGAGTATTTCTGTAAAATGCCAGAATACTGAATTTCCTGTCTTATGACGGCCACGTGACCTGTATTTTTTCTAATAACTGACTTACAATTTTTCCAACTCATTACATATGAAACATTCTTTATTCTGAATGCGATGCCTGGATGATGTTGGAGCTTTATATTACACTGATAATTTACTGTAACAAATGTATTGGTTTTATTTCTAAGATGAGAATATTTAACTATCTGTCATTTTGTTTACCTGGAATGAAAAATGTTGCCAGACAGAATTAATTTTGATATAGTGGTTGATATCTCCCTAGGCTTAATGCTGCTAATTTTAAATATCAGCTATTTAAAGATCGTGATGCATTATTTATATAGAAAAGCTCAGATCTGGGTTCTGCATAAAATAATCTTAACAGCAATTTTGATTAATTGTGTGATATTGCAAAATAAGTAGTATACTGCAGTATATTTGTGGTATATTTAGGTAATATTTATTACTATACTAAGGCTCAAGTGCTTTATTAAAAAATAATAAAAAATAAACTTTTCATCTATTATAACACAGTTTATATGTGCGCTTCCATACACACAAAATATAATAAAATGTAAAAAGCTGTATCTCACGGGCTTTTCGATATTCTGCATAAGTCTACTGTAGTGGTTATGGTGCCTAGAGTGCCCTTGTACTCTCACCGGGGTAATCTGTCAAACCAATTTATAGTAATGTAACAACTTGCGTAGGTCTAGCTGGAAAATTGCAGCCGCAGCTGTGCATCCAGATGTACGGAAGAGGACAATCCAGTTAACTCGGCTGAGATAAGCCAAGCAACACCCATTGGCTGAGAGTTTTAAGCCAGTGATTGGTGTCCTGCATGTGACCTGCTTCAACTTAAGAAAGAAATCTGGTGGGGGAAGCCAGTTGCAGCATAGTCATCTAGGGGACCCAGGTAAACTGGGAGAGTGCTAGAAAACTCATGGCAAGCTGTAGTGGTTGCTTGGAGCTTTCCTTTAGGTTTAACATTTAAGTTTGAAATTTTAAAGGATTACTCAAACCACCATGATCACTTCGGTGATTTGAAGTCGTCGTGGTAGTAGGAGTAAGTATGTGCAGTGTTTCAACTTGAAACACTGCATATAATGAGTTATTGTGAATTGTGTGCTGGGGATTAGTTACACCCCCAGCCCACATGACATTGACAGTCCAGAATTCCGTTATGACCTGCCAATGTCATAGTTGCTGGTGTCTGTCCCTGGCAATTCCCCCTCCCTGGACAGTCCTCACAACTTGCTGGGCCATGTGCTTCTATTATTTTCCCTCGGACTGTAACAGCCTGTTAAAGTCTGAGAGAATTCAGGACAGAGGTGCTCTGAGATTCTGAAGGTAGAAGAGAGATGCTGGGGGCTCCTGCTTCCCCATTCGGACACATGCTCCGTCCCCATGTCGTAAGCTCCACCCATTCATGCAAGTTCCGCCTCCCATCATCAAGCTCCACCCCCACCATTAAGCAGGAGACCTTGCTGCAGAAAATGACCTGACCTCCCAGAAACAACCTCCAGTGCCAGGTAGGCTTGATATTCTCAGTCTTGTGTGTGTATGTGCCTGCTAGTGAGAAAGCTTGTGTGTGTCAGTGATCTTGTTTGCAATGAGCTTGTGTGTTTGTGTGTTTCATTGAGCTTGTCTGTAGTGAGCTTGTGACAACTCACCACCAGGGCACAGCACCCTTCACACACACACAGCACCCGTCACACACACACAGGGTACCCGTCACACACTGCACCCACACGCACACAAATTGCACTCCTCATGCACACACAGTACTCCTCATGCACGCACAGCACCCGTCACACATGGCACCCTTCACCCCTCACACACACAGCACCTCTCTCACACACAGCACCTTTCTCGCACACAGCACCTCTCACACACAAAGCACACCTGACACACCCAAAGCACCCCTGACACACACAGCACCCTCACACACACCTCACCACTCACACACAGCACCTCTGACACACAGCACCTCTGACACACATACACAGCACCCCTCACATACACTCAGCACCCCTCACACACACACACACACACACACACAAACAGCACTCCTCACACACACACAGCACCCCTAAACAAAAACACATACACTGCACCCCTCGCTGCAGTATGTGTGTGTGTTTATTCAGCGTACTGTGTGAATGCACTCTGTCTGTGTGTGCCTCACGGACGTATTAGCCGTGAGGCAAACAAGGCATTTGCCTTGGGCGGCACTTTCCAGGGTACAGCAAAAAAAGCCGCCCCCAAATGCCATGGGCAAATGTCTTGTTAGTCTTGCGGCTAACTGACAAGCCGGGCGGTCGGGCGGGCGGTGCTGGCGAGGGAGCACTTTCCCCTGAGCTCTCTGCTCAGCTCCCTCGTGCGCCGCCCGCAGAGTGATGCTGGTCACCTGGAGCCGTAATATGACGTCATATTCCGTCTCCCAGCATCACTCTGCGAGCGGCGCGCGAGGGAGCTGAGCAGAGCGCTCAGGGGAAAGTGCTCCCTCGCCAGCGCCGCCCGCCCGCCTGCCTTGTCAGTTAGCCGCAAGGCTAACAAGACATTTGCCCTGGGCATTTGGGGGCTGCTTTTTTTGCCGCCCCCTGGAAAGTGCCGCCCAAAGCAAATGCCTTGTTTGCCTCGCGGCTAATACGCCCGCCCGCCCAGCAGCCCTACTAGACTCCAGGGAGAGGGAGAACCCACCCCCCCAGCATTCCCAAAGGTATGGAAAAAGTGAAGTAAAAGTGAGTGTGTGTGTGTGTGTGTGTGTGTGTTAGTGTGTCCGTTAGTGTGTGTGTGTGTGTTAGTGTATCTGTTAGTGTGTGTGTGTGTGTGTGTATGTTAGTGTGAGAGTGTGTCTGTGTGTGCCTGTTAGTGTGTGTGTGTATGTTAGTGTGTGTGTGCGTCTGTTAGTGTGTGTGTCTGTTAGTGTGTGTGTGCGTGTGTGTGTATCTGTTAGTGTGTGTCTGTGTCTGTTAGTGTGAGTGTGTGTCTGTGAGTGAGTGTGTGTGTGTCTGTTAGTGAGTGTGTGTTTCTGTGAGTGTGTTTGTCTGTTAGTGTGTGTGTGTCTGTTAGTGTGTGTGTCTGTTAGTGAATGTGTATGTCTGTTAGCTAGTGTATGCGTATCTGTCAGTAAATGTGTGTGTGTGTGTGTGTGTATTTAGAAGGCGGGGCAGGGGGGAAGGGAGGGGTGGCAGGGAGGGGGTAGGGTGGCAGGGGGCACAAAACCAGGATACACCACTGGTGTGCCTTCAGCAGTCTGTGTGCATTCCGCAGTCTGTCTGTGTGCACTCTGCAGTCTGTCTGTACTCCACAGTTTGTCTGTCTGCACTCCACAGTCTGTCTGTACTCCGCAGTCTGTCTGTATTTCACAGTCTGTGTGTGCATGTACTCAGCAGTCTGTGTGTGCGTGTACCCAGCAGTCTGTGTATGCATGTACCCAGCAGTCTGTGTGTGTTTACCCAGCAGTCCATGTGCATGTACTCAGCAGTCGGTGTGTGCGTGTACTCAGCAGTTGGTGTATGCATGTACTCAGCAGTCGGTGTGTGCGTGTACTCAGCAGTCGGTGTGTGAATGTGTTCAGCAGTCTGTGGCTGTAATCGGCTGTCTGTGTGTATGTATTGTATGTATTGAATTTGTCCGTGGTACCAATAAATATTAGCTTCATTTTATCGATAATTAAATTTTTTATTCCTGTGAGTTGTGTAGGAAGGGTCCCAGTGCACTGCTTTGCCCGGGGTTCCATAACGCTTGTGTGTCAGTCAGCTTGCATGTAGGGAGCTTTTGTGTTTCAGTGAGCTTGTATTTAGTGAGCTTGTGAGTGTCAGTGAACTTGTATTTTGTGAGCATATGTGTGTCAGTGAGCTTGTCTGTAGTGAGCTAGGGTGTCAGTGAGCTTGTCTATAGTGAGCGTGTGTGTCAGTGAGCTTGTCTGTAGTGAGTGTGTGTGTGTCAGTGAGCTTGCATTTAGTGAGATTGTGTGTGTCTGAGCTTGTATGTAGTGAGCTTTTGTGTGTCAGTGAGCTTGTATTTAGTGAGCTTGTGAGTGTCAGTGAACTTGTATTTAGTGAGCATATGTGTCTGTAGTGAGCCTTGTGTGTCTATATAAGTGAGTTTGTCTGTAGTAAGCTTGTGTGTGTCAGAGAGTTGTGTCTGTTGGTGAGCCTTATTGTGTGTTTTGTGTCAGTGAACTTGTCTGTCTATGAGCCTGTGTATCAGTGAGCTTGTGTGCTTACTGTATACCTGTATAATATATATAAATACACATATATATATATATATATATATATATATATATATATATATATACATATACATATATATATATATATATATATATATATATATATATATATATATATTCGGTATGCTCAGTTATCTGTATAATACTATAGTGCTGCTTTCTGTATAATACAGGTCTGTGTGTATAATATACTGGGATAGTCAGTGTTCCCTGTATAGTGCTGCACTCTGTATAAAACAGGTCTGTGTGTATATAATATACTAAGACAGTCAGTGCTCCCCGTAGTTCTGCTCTCTGTATAATACAGATCTGTGTATAATATCCTGGGACAGTCAGTGCTCCCTGTATAGTGCTGCTCTGTATAGTACAGACCTATGTGTGTATAATATCCCAGGACAGTCAGTGTTCCCTGTATAGTGCTGCTTTCTGAATAATAGAGATCTGTGTATAATATCCTGGGACAGTCAGTGCTCCCTGTATAGTGTTGCTCTCTGTATAATACAGGTTTGTGTGTATAATATCATGGGACAGTCACTGCTCCCTGTATAGTGCTGCTCTCTGTATAATACAGGTATGTGTATAATATTCTGGGAAGTCAGTGCTCCCTGTATAGTGCTGCTCTCTGTATAGTACAGATCTGTATGTATAATATCCAGGGACAGTCTTTGCTCCCTATATAGTGCTGCTCTCTGTATAATACAGGTATGTGTATAATATCCTGGGGCAGTCAGTGCTCCCTGTATAGTGCTGATCTCTGCATAGTACAGGTCTGTGTGTATAATATCGAGAGATAGTCAGTGCTCCCTGTATAGTGTTGCTCTCTTTATAATACAGGTTTGTGTGTATAATATCCTGGGAAAGTCAGTGCTCCCTGTATAGTTCTGCTCTCTGTACAATTAACATATAATACCCACAGACTTTAGGAAATAGAAGACTCAGAAGCAGTGGAGTGGTGACTGAAGCCTCAATTTGACACTGACAGTGTCACCACTGATACCTGACTCACATTAAAGTGATAAAATGTACCTGCCTGATATAGATGCTGTGCTGCAAAATTATCTATTGTATACCATGGATGCATGGTACTGTTGGTGGGAACTTGGTGTTATAAAGGTCTACTCAATAAAGAGAGAATTGCAGGGAATTGTGATGGGAATTTCAAGCTTTAGATCGAAATAGTGAAGCTAAATGGCTACGTTAGCCTTAAGTTTAAAATTCCCATCTCAACTCCCTGTAATTCTCTCTTTATTGAGTAGACCTTGTTATCTGCACCATAAGTAAGCAAAGATTAATTATGTGGGTTGGACATAGTGGGCGGAGCTTTGCGGCAGTGGGTATGGTACAATTTCAAGGTAGTATTTGATAGCTGTGCTGCAAAGTGACCCTGGAATTTTTTTTCAAATGTTGCCAACTATGCGATGTAAATTCTGTGAATAAAAAACACCTGCCATCAGCGTGCATTGTACGCTGCCAGCAGACGTAAAAACCTTCCACTTGCAGTCAGAGTCAGTCAAACGCAAGGGGAAGACTGCTATCCTTCTCTCCCATTGTGAGCTCCATCCAGTCTCCCTCTGTTGCAGACAGTTTCTGGGGAAAAAACAAAAACCTTTCTTGCCTTTCCTCCCCACTCCCTCTCTCTTCTCCTTCCACTCTTTAGCCCAGAATGCGCGCATGCGCTCTGAGTCAGCAAAACATTCCAATCACAGGCTTCTCTATGACATCGGAGGAGATGGGAAAGTCAGCATCTGAAGCTTTGCCAGCACTGGATTAGAGGTAAGTAAACTTATTTTTTTGCAGGTTATACTCAAAAGGGTTGAACCCTTTACATACAAGAGCAAGCACATGATTTTAGCTCATAAATTGGCTTTCTTTAAAAATCAAAAGCAGTGCTCAGTAACCTATGAAAGGTGTACAGCAAATCACAGAGAAACAACCATTATAATACAAAATACACTACCTTTCAAAGTCTGTATGAAACTCCACCCCCCCCCCCGCCCCTATAATCGGCCAGTCCCTTTCAATCCATTCAATCCATTCAATCCATTCAAAAATCGCAGTAGGTCAGTAAAACTTAGACAGAGAACAATGAATCAGGGATGACTATAGGCTGATAATGATGTGCAGAGAGAGAAGTCTCACTCTATGTATATTAGTTAAAATAATATTTGCGCATAAATTAATATTTGTGCCACCTCTCCCTTATTGGGACACTCTCCACAAGTTTTTCAAACTGAAGGACAACGCCTTGCCCACACAGGGTATAGGATGAGCGTATTTCATGGACCCCGGCATATTTGTTCTGAAAACTGTTTGGAACATAGCACTGCAGCTATAAATATGATCTCCTGCCATCTCACTGCATGTGTTTTTGATTATTCTGTCATTTTCTTCGTTTTCATGCAATTTATCTCAGATCCTCTACAGGCACGTTGACTCCTCTTGTTTAATGATCAGCATTTCTCATAACACCTCAGCTTGACAATATAACATTAACATTGTGCAGTATCTGCAAGTGACACACATTTCTTACTCTTTGTTTTCAGTTGTGTTTGCTCTTGCTGTTGTGGCACTGCAAACGTATTTGTATTTCTTTGCGCTACAAAAATAAAGAATTGTAAAAATTAAAAAAATTTATAATGCCTGATGTAAGGGAAGGTAAACCAGCACTTGCTGTATGGGCTGTCCTTAATGGCTTTCCACCAGAGCAGTCTGTCATTCTGGTGCACTGAGATGTTATGCCCCCTTCGTGGGCCGGAACATAGCTCATGGTGCTGATTTAATGAACATGAAAACCCACCGACCACGTCCCCACTTACCCCATTTCAAATCTGCCAAAACTGGCAAGTGTGGTAAAGCTGCAATGCATCCCATTTCCCATTGCAAAATTATAAATTGTTTAAACTCAGATTTATAAAGTAAAGACGGATGTATTGCAAGAGAAAAAAAGATAAAGGTAATTGAAACTGTAAAAATGTCTGAACATTCTAAAGTTCTAAAGTCATCATGTTTACTTGGTTTTGATAACAGGTCAAATATAAACTATTCCATATAAACAAAAATGGTGAAATATAAACTTTTTTAAAATATAGAAGGTCACCTGGTGCATTCATTAGTCAGCTGGCCTTAGAGAGTGATGGTTGCAAAGGGCAAGGTTAGCAATCACATACAATAACATGGAGATAGTGAATCTAGCTTGACAATATTTCATAACAGAATGTACTTTGTCGCAGACCAGTGGGTGGTTTGCTTAACTATGGAAAGAATTCGGAAATAATGACGAATGCAGGAATAGGTGGGTGTGCTGTGAGGTAAGATATTTGTTACCTGTTTAATGGATTCCTAGTGTGTATTGCCTGTCATATAGTTTGCAACCTAGTTACTTTTCCATAGATATTCTGTATTCACAATCTTATGTGCAAAGTAGTTTTCGTAACTCAATAAGGAGTTGACATGTTCTCACACAACATGTTCTCTCACATTTGTCAGCAGTATTATCCTCTGAGAGTAAATATGACAATATACTACAGATCAGATACAATTCTATTATAGAAAATGACCCAGTACATATACATTCAAATTCCTCCACTCAAAAACATGGCTCCATGGGAGTTGTAGTTACAATATTTTTTTTATCTTAAATTGTATTGCATTCAAGAAGAATATACAACATAGTACACATTTGAAACAAGGAGCTGAGAATGTAAAGAATGTAGACTGTAACAAAACTATTCATAGTTTTATATGACATGCCACTTGTATGTAAGTACATAAATGCTTCAGCGTCTACGATATGGGGTAACTATAATAAAGGAGAATGGTCATGTAATAAATGAAATACAGAGGTAAAGGAAATGGATAGAAGTTCGAAGAATTACACCAGTTAATTCCCCAGTGGGGCATCCAATGGGCACACGGTAAATGCTAATCTACCACTTAAAACAGATGTAAACAGAAATGTAGATTATTTGAACACAGCTGATGGATAGTTGGAGCTCATGAATATTGAGCTATGGAAAGAGTTAATAATGGTTTATTGGCCTAAATCAAACCATATTTCTTTCCAAAAATCACTAGCCAGATAAAAGGATAAAGTCATAATTTTGCATTTACTGTTTAGTGTAATTAGTTGGCTGGGGTTTTCCATGTAAGGGACACTAGTGGATGCCGAGTTTCTCTCCAATAAGTTAAGAGCTGTAATCAGAATAAGAAAAATGTAATGTATGTTGGCTTTTGGGAAGAGGAGTAGGAACAATGAACAGTTAAAGACACTCGGGCATATTAGAGAGGTCAAGTATTGTATAATATTTGACAATGAAGATCATCTCTGACCAATAATGGAACAATTTTGGGTATCCTCACCAAATGTAGGACACAGTACCAATATCTTTGAAACATCTCCACCACTTGTTAATCCTCCTCACAAAAACTTGAGAATTTAGTTTTTTTCCCATTCAACAATAAGGGTATTAGAGGTTTAATCCTTTTGCTAGTAGTAGTGTTACTGAGATGGTGTGGATAGGCATTGCAAGTCTTGTACATGGTTTCTTGCAGTCTGTGAGCTTTTGCCCACTTACAAGGGAACATTCCAATAGATAATGTTTGTGCAGACATGAATGAAGTTGCAGATATAGACACCTGGAATAAAACGGGTGTACTTGAACTAGTGTGCTCACCTTTATATCCCTGGAGTGCTCTTAGTTAGTCATGCCCAGAGTCTTTGGGAAGTACCCACACCTGGATTAATTACCCAGAAATTGTTCAGAATTGACAATTGATTTGAAAATGATGAGTCTAATTCTAAACATTAAAAATATCCAATTTAAAGATTTGATTTCCCATATGTGCTATCCTGGCTTTTGTCCATTCTCCCCAGTTGGTGGTTTAGTAAATAAGCCCCAAGTGGACCTCCAGTTATTACATACTCTTATGTATTCTATAAACATTGTGAATGTGTTCAGAAGAGTCAGGACAATACTTGTATGCAATGATAACAGCTCTGACCCTGTGTTTTTAGTTAGCAAAACAGTTATTTTAAAGACTGGAAAAAATTGTATTTCTTCTACTGCAGGACTCATGAGATCTTCCCTTTGTGTTACACTGACCAGGTTGTGGTAATTTGCGAGCCGAGGTCAGGTCAGGTCTGCAGAAAGATAATGAATGGTTTTAATTCTCTCAGGAAAGATTTGTGTGGTTCAGCTGCATATCCACAGCATAGTAAATATCCTATGGCAATTTATAACTTCGTCAAAACTTTCTGCGGATTTAAATATAACAAACCAAGAGCTTCTATATTCAGTTCGGTGCAGAACAAAGAAAGAACAAGACCATTTTGTTTTGTCAAGCATTTCTCATCCAATGCATCTTATTCCACTATGATAACATGCTTGTGAGTCTAATTCAGGGATGGGCATACAACTGGTTGAGAATTTTTGGAAATGTAGTCTGCAGAAGCTGTAGTGCTAAATGGTGGCCATTACTGGTACAGACCTGTTCATATAAGGCGATTATATATTTAGGTCCTATGGATTCTTAAGGATTTAGGAGTAAATGTAGATTGGTAAGGTATAGGATAGTCCTTGCTATCAAAGGTAGGAACATTAACCCTTTAAGGACCAAACTTCTGGAATAAAAGGGAATCATGACATGTCACACATGTCATGTGTCCGGGACACTATAGTCACCTGAACAACTTTAGCTTAATGAAGCAGTTTTGGTGTATAGAACATGCCCCTGCAGCCTCACTGCTCAATCCTCTGCCATTTAGGAGTTAAATCCCTTTGTTTATGAACCCTAGTCACACCTCCCTGCATGTGACTTGCACAGCCTTCCATAAACACTTCCTGTAAAGAGAGCCCTATTTAGGCTTTTTTATTGCAAGTTCTGTTTAATTAAGATTTTCTTATCCCCTACTATGTTAATAGCTTGCTAGACTCTGCAAGAGCCTCCTGTATGTGATTAAAGTTCAATCTAGAGATTGCGATACAATTATTTAAGGTAAATTACATCTGTTTGAAAGTGAAACCATTTTTTTTTTCATACAGACTTTGTCGATCATAGCCATGGGAGGTGTGGCTAGGGCTGCATAAACAGAAACAAAGTGATTTAACTCCTAAATGACAGTGACTTGATCAGTGAAATTGCAGGGGAATGATCTATACACTAAAACTGCTTTATTTAGCTAAAGTAATTTAGGTGACTATAGTGTTCCTTTAACTTAGGGGAAATGAGTCTCTTGGAGACAAACAGGGTATTTCACTAAAATCTGAATAGGGCAAACCATCCAGCTGCATAAAGGGCAATTCTGACAGCAAAATCAAGACCTTGTTCATTGTTATTTCATTTTTTATGGGGCTCGGCTAGGATTTTGGGACCCCTAGCCACCCGGATAGGATAGGGGAAGCGTGGAATTACCATTATTTGGTGGGGTTGGACAACCCCTCCTTTGTTTACTAATTAGAGCGCTCACCTACAGCATATGGGTGACTGTTGAGGCCAGGGGCGGACTGACCACTCGGGCATATCGGTCATGGACCGAGGGCCCGAGGCAGCCAGGGGCCCGGCAGCAAAGCCATGCTCCAGCTGGAGAGATCTGAGATCTCTCCAACTGGAACGGCAAAAAAATAAAAAAAGTATTTTCCTTTATTCCTCACCCGAGACCTGGCAGCTTCACCTCCTCTCTGCCAGGTCTCCTCCTTCCTGTCCCATGCGGCTCTGTGTGATGGGAGAGGCGGAGCCAGGAAGTGACATCACTTCCTGTATTCTCCTCTCACACAGAGCCCGATCACAGCCACCAGGGGAGGGAGCAGCAGCCTGGGAGAGAAGAGGGAGCAGAGAGACAGGTAGGCACTAATCACCCCCCCCATCACTAGTCACCCCACTCTGTCACTAGTCACCCCCTGTCACTGTCACCCTCCCTCTGTCACTAGTCACCCTCCCTCTGTCACTAGTCACCCCCCCTCTTTCATTGGTCACCCCCCCCTGTCACTAGTCACCCCCCCCTTGTCACTAGTCACCCCCCCTTGTCACTAGTCACCCCCCCTGTCACGGTCACCCCTCCCTCTGTCACTAGTCACCCCCCCTTTCACTGTCACCCCCCTCTGTCACTGTCACCCCCCCCCCTCTGTCACTGTCACCCCCCTCTTTCATTGGTCACCCCCCCCTGTCACTAGTCACCCCCCCCTGTCACTAGTCACCCCCCCCTGTCACTAGTCACCCCCCCTGTCACGGTCACCCCTCCCTCTGTCACTAGTCACCCCCCCTTTCACTGTCACCCCCCTCTGTCACTGTCACCCCCCCTCTGTCACTGTCACCCCCCCTCTGTCACTGTCACCCCCCCTCTGTCACTGTCACCCCCCTGTCACTGTCACCCCTCCCTCTGTCACTAGTCACCCCCCTCTGTCACTGTTGCCCCCCCTGTCACTGTCACCCCCCCTGTCACTGTCACCCCCCCTGTCACTGTCACCCCCCCTGTCACTGTCACCCCTCCCTCTGTCACTGGTCACACCCCTGTCACTGGTTACCCCCCCTCTGTCACTGTCACCCCTCCCTCTGTCACTGTCACCCCCCCTCTGTCACTGTCACCCCCCCTCTGTCACTGTCACCCCACCTCTGTCACTGTCACCCCCCCCTCTGTCGCTGTCACCCCCCCTCTGTCACTGTCACCCCCGCTCTGTCACTGTCACCCCCTCTGTCACTAGTCACCCCCCTCTGTCACTAGTCACCCCCCTCTGTCACTAGTCACCCCCCTCTGTCACTAGTCACCCCCTCTCTCTGTCACTGTGTCACCCCCTCCCTCACTGCCACAAGTCACCACTCCCTCCGTCACTGTGTCACTAATCACTCACTCCCTCCGTCACTGTGTCACTAATCACTCCCTCCCTGTGTCACTGTGTCACCCCCACCCTCCCTCTGTCACTAGTCACCCCACCCTCTGTCACCCCTTCCCTCCCTCTGTCATTGTGTCACCCCCTCCCTCTGTCATTAGTCACCCCTCCCTCTGTCACTAGTCACCCCCTCTCTCTGTCATTAGTCACCCCTTCCCTCCCTCACTCTGTCCTTAGTCACCCCATCCCTCCCTCTGTCACTAGTCACCCCATCCCTCCCTCTGTCACTAGTCACCCCTCCCTCTGTCACTGTGTCACCCCCTCCCTCCCTCTGTCACTAGTCACCCCTCCCTCTGTCACTGTGTCACCCCCTCCCTCACTCTGTCACTAGTCACCCCCTCACTCTAGTGACAGTGAGGGAGGGGGAGGGTGTGACTAGTGATAGAGGGAGGAGATGACTAGTGACTGATAGAGGGAGGAGATGACTAGTGACAGAGTGAGGGAGGCATAGGGTGACTAGTGACAGAGGGAGGGAGGGGGTGACTAGTGACAGAGGGAGGGAGGGGGTGACTAGTGACAGAGGGAGGGAGGGAGGGGGTGACTAGGGACAGAGGGAGGGTGTGACTAGTGACAGTCACCCTCTCCCTCCCTCTGTCACTAGTCAACCCTTCCCTCCATTACTCTGTCACTAGTCACCCCCTCACTCACTCTGTCACTAGTCACCCCCTCTAGTCACCCCCTCACTCTGCCACTAGTCACCCCCTCACTCACTCTGTCACTGTCACTAGTCACCCCTTCCCTTCCTTACTCTGTCACTAGTCACCTACTCCCTCACTCTGTCAGTAGTCACCCCCTCACTCTAGTGACAGAGTGAGTGAGGGGATGACTGGTGACAGAGTGAGGGAGGGAGGTGGTGACTAGTGACAGAGTAAGGGGGACAGTCACCCCCTCCCTCACTCTGTCACTAGTCACCCCCTCCCTCCCTGACTCTGCCTCCAGGTACCCCCTCACTCTGCCACCTGTCACCCTCTCCCTCACACACTCTGTCAGCTGTCACATATGCATTCACACTGACACTACATCCAGACATGCACAAGTGCATTCACACAGACTCAAATACAAACATGCATTAATACACAGGTCTTCACAATATACACATCCAAATGAATGCTGTATTATATGAGAGTTGTATTTAAAGGGACACTATAGTCACCCAGACCACTTCAGCTCAATGAAGTGGTCTGGGTGCCAGGTCCCTCAGGTTTTAACCCTTCAGATGTAAACATAGCAGTTTCAGAGAAACTGCTATGTTTACTTAGCAGGGTTAATCAAACCTCTAGTGGGTGTCATCCTGACGTGCAGAACGTCTATAGGAAAGCATTGAGAAATGCTTTCCTATGGACTGTTTGAAAGCGCACTTGCTGCGCATGCGCATTTCGCTCCACTCATGAGCTGACGTCGGCGGGGGAGGAGAGGTCACCAGCGCCGAGGGGGCCCGGTGCTGGATAAAGGTTTTAACCCCTTCAGCGCAACGGGAGGGGGACCCTGAGGGTGGGAGCACCCTTAGGGCACTATAGTGTCAGGAAAACAAAGCGGTTTTCCTGACACTATAGTGATCCTTTAACATTTATTTAATGCACATATATTTGTGCATTCAAAGGGCCTAGGATCTAATTTTGCCCGGGGGCCCCAAAGGCTCTCAGTCCGCCCCTGGTTGAGGCGACACTAGGTCCTCCTCCTGAATATGACTATTAGAGTCAATGAGTGGTAGAGATGGGATCCTTCAATGACTTCCCAGTCACTAGTTTAAAATGTTAGGAGATATGCAGGTGGGGGCATATGGAGTAACAAAGTACCACACACACAGTGGTACTTAGCTTTTGTATAATTTATGCAGCTTCCCAGGTGGATTCCCAATTTATATTTTCAGCCAACACTTTTACATCTAATTTTGGGGATTATTTGGTGCAATTTAATAAATCTGTCAGAATTTCCATCTGTTACAACTTGTGTACCCTACATATAATTTTTTAACACACTCACTATTTGAGGCGATATTTCAATCTTTCTGCCAATTTACTTCTCTTTTTTGCTGCCATTAAAAATGTAATTGTCTTCTGAAATAGAAATTTCAGTGAAAATTTGCAGAATTTATTATGAAGAAAATGGTCAGTTTTTATATCACTTTTAGAAAACTTTAATGAATATAATTAATTGTAACTCCTCCATTTATCTGTCACTTTTTCGAACACCTTGATAAATATCCCTCATGACACACATTGTGGCTTGGGACAAACCAGCATGCCACAGTGCAGTAGTTATAAACACTGTCTGTGTTTCATTTTATTTAAATGCAGCAGTTTAATCAGACAAAAAAAAAATCATTATTAATATATTTTAGTTCTCTTATGTATTTCAATTTAGGAAGTGTCTATATGTGCTACATAAATAGAAGTACAATGGTCTCCTACGTGCTGAAATTGCCAACAGAGCATAACAAAAATAGAATCCTCACATTTACAGAAGCTGAATTTTATAATAACATGGATCTCTGGTATTAAGGAATAATGTTAACCTTTTGTAAAACATTTAAGCAAGGAAGAACCATAGTGGCCATAATATGGTGTCATTTGTAATCAATTCCAACAGGCAAATGTATGGGTGCACTAAAGCAAAGAATTTTAAAAAAGCCAATTTCAACAGGATAAGAGCAGCTTTGCAACTTATTGACTGGCAGAAAATCTTCTCTGAGAAACCCACAGAGGATAAATGGCATATCTTTAAACAAATATTAGCAAGTACATTTTACAGCATATACCATTAGGTAATAAATACAAAAGAAGTTGATTTAAATATATGTGGCTTAGTAAGAAGGTTAGTCAAGAAACAAAAAATAAGGATAAGATATTTAAATTATTTAAGTCCTAAAATATAAAGGATGCCATCAAGGCTTACATAAGGATAGTTAGGTGGACCAAACAAGAATAGGACAATCTAGTAGCCACAGAAAGCAAACTAGCCTTGAAAAAATGTGGTAAGCACATAAATTCTATGTAGACCGCGTACTGGTAGATACGAGGTCTGTCCAGAAAGTATCCAGTTGTGTATTTTGAAAAATAGAGATATTAATTTAAGAAGATACAATATACAAGAAACATTGTGCAGGCACAATGACACCTCAATCCCCTTCAAAGTAGGCACCATGGGACCTCACACAGTGCTCCAGGCATCTCTTCCACTGTTCAAAACACTCTGCAAAATCTTTTGTTGGAATTGCCATCATTTGCCTAGCCGTATTTACCAGAATCTCATGACTGTCCGAAAACTCTTCCCTTTCAAAGGTGATTTTAGTTATGGGAAAAGACAGAAGTCGCAGGACACTACATTTTTCAACAGGTTCATGACAATCTTTGAAGCGTTTATGCCACACTTTTATTTTCACTTCACTCATGCCATCATCCCTGAAAGCCTTCTAAATCATCCAAATAGTTTCCGGTGAGGAATGTTCAAGCTTAACGCAAAATTTGATGCAGATTCATTGCTCTACTCGCTCAGTCATTTTGAATGCAAAGGCCACATAGTACACATGCTCACTCAACTCCATCTAGCACGCCCACTGATTAGTACAATGCATGCGCATTTCAGTCTGCTCTCCTTGGCTGCCAGGTTACATCGTTGTCGCGCAAATCATTCTCGTTATATTAACAATGGCTTGACTTTTTCCAGGCAGACCTTGTATGAACATCACTGCTACAAAAAACTTACAGCAAACAGACAATGGATGGCATGGGGCAATGTGCTACAGTTGAATAAATGTAATAAAAACAAAGCTCCGAGCCAGATGGTATTTACTCATGAGTAGTTAGAGAGTTAAGTGTGGTAGTACCCAAACAACAATTTTTAATCTTTTAGAATCCCTTTCATACAAGAAGACTGGAGAAAAGAAGATGTAGTGTTTACATTAAGAAGGGATAGAAATATGTGCCTGGAAATTATAGACCTGTGACATTATCATCTATAGTTGGGATATAATGTAAAGGGTTATTAAGGGATAATATTCAGGAAGGAATTGTAGACAAAAATGTCATTAGTAGTAATTAACATAAATGCCTCATCATGTCAAACCAAACCATTTTCTAAAGAAGTCAGTAGAGAAATAGCTTGGGATATTGCAGTGGATGTGATTTGGATTTTGCTAAGGCATTTGATACATTTTTTTCTGAAATAGTTAAAGTGTAAATTAAAAGCTATTGGTTTAGTAGAACATTTTTGTTCTTGGGTGGCACATTCTCTTAAGTGTAGAGCAGAGATGTGAATGAGAAATTTCAAGTTTAACCAAGGTGGTAAGTGGAGTCTCTTGAGAATCTGTTCTGGGTCCACTTCTCTTCAATCTGTTTATTAATAATCTTGCAAGTATTGAAGGTAATATGTCAGTGATCGCATATGACATGAAACTAGGTGAGGTGATACAGTGTGAGCAGAATATTACTTAGCTATAGAGTAATTTGAATAAAGTAGTTAATTGGCAGTGAAGGGGAAGATCAGATTTAAAATAGAAAAATGCTAATTAATGCATTTAAGGGTAAAAAAATAAAATAAAAATGTTATACCTAAATTGTACTGAGTTATGAAAACCAATAGATGAAAAGGACATGGAAATAAATATTGAAAATAGACAAAGCAACAATATGCAATGTTAAGGCAGGTAAGATAAAAGGGGGTATTAATTCACAGGGCAAAAATATAATTTTGCCTCTTTATAAATCAGTAATAAAATCCTAACTTGAATATGTAGTGTAATTTTGGTCACATGTGTTAAAGAAGGATGTTATATAACTAGAAAGAGTGTAAAAGTAGGCTTTTAATAATTAAGGGAATGGAAGATTTGAGTTATAAAGGCTAGAAAACTTGAACATAATGTTAACTTTAGGAAGGATAGTTGATAATATTATACAAAATATACCGTAGTTCATATATGAAAAAGTAACACTTCTTTTACTTTTATTCATTTTAGGACCTCCCTTAACTTGGCAAAGATCCAAGGCCATAACTAAAACGTAAGGGTGCACACGTCATGGGAAATTCCTTGACTTAGGACAAGATGTCTGTCTCCAAATCTCTCCTCTCTGTGTTCTCTAATATTTAAAAGTACACCTATTTATACCTTAGGTGTCTTCATTTTAGGGTTACCACAGTTCATATATGAAAAAGTAACACTAAAACGTAAGGGTGCACACGTCATGGGAAATTCCCTGACTAAAGACAAGATGGCATCTTAAAGTCGGAACATCTTTATCTATTTAGGGTTATCGCAGTATATTATGTTCTAAAATAGTCATGGCATAGCCTTGAAGCTTGTTTATACATTATTGTTATTATATTTCGTCTGGGAAAAAATGTCGTAAACATATTATGTACTGAAAGTAGGTAAATGGTTATTGCTTAAAGAAACATGTATGAAAAACAATATGTTCCATTTCTAACACCTTGTCAGTTTGCAATATCTCTTAAAGACAAAGTACACAGTTTGAGAAATACAATATTTGCATTTGCCAATAACAAAAGGAAAATAACAGCAATCTCAAAATTAAAGTCTTTCAGATAGGTATACGTAAGAGTTCCTAAACACCTTGTTGGTGGACTATCTTCTTCCTTAAGCTTGCTAGTCCCCAGGATGCTCAGGGTCCGTAGATATCAATGCTAAGACTCCACCTTGAATATGTGATGCAATTTAAAAAAAAAATAATAAACAACAAACTACTGTGTAACATTATTCAAATATAGTGAAGACTACAGGGTTTTTCACAAAGTGAGGAATAAAGGCGAGTTCAAAGTGAATTTCACATTTAAGTCAAAATAACTGAATTGGAAACCTTCTCCAGGACAGCCATGCTTTCCATTCAGCTACTCTGGCCTTAAATGTGAAATTGTCTTTAGACTGAAACGTTGACGTATGTAATTGGACACAATATAAAAATTCTGAAACTCATTACAAAGCACTCTGGAGTGCAGTTCTTTGTAGATTTATATTTTGGTTGGAATTTGCACAGTGGCAAGGAACAAGCATGGGGGAGTGGGTGCCAGGCCCATGGTGAATATATGTATATATGTATATATTAAAATAAAACTACACAAAGTATGAAATTATATGACATCAGAGGTCAAACAAGAGGGGTCAATTACCATCCCCTGTTATGATTCTTGTTAGTCCCATAGCTCGTTACTGCTGTACAATTCTTTGGTTTTTATTCTGGTTCTGGTTTATCGTTGTTCCTGACTTCTGTGATCCAGAGTCTATTTATTGTGATTTGGTCTGTGTGTTCTGGTTCCACCTGATCCTGGCATCGGGAGGGTTGGACTTGCCACAGGGGGTCTGCCTGGGTTGTCAGGCAGTACTCCCTGAAGCAGGTTACCAGGAGATGATAGGGCTCAGAGCCGTTGCAGCAGTCTATGACGGCATAATGGCTTTAAAGCCAATTGAAATGTGGAAGCATAGAACACCTTAATGGGTTAAGGGTTTACTGATGTAACACTTAATTTGTGTGGCAACAGTTTGTTGATCTTACCACCATTTTGGCACCAAAAAGGATTTTTTTTCCCCAATTTGTAGCAAAACTGGAAATCACTTAATTTTTTTTTCTTGGCCTTCTATTAGATCAACAACATAATAGAGATGTTTGAAAGGTTAAACTTGATGGACGTGAGTCTTTTTTGCAATCTACATTACTATGATAGATAACAACAAGTCAATCTTTTTTTGCGGTTCATGGATTTTAGGCTACCTTGAGAAGAGCCCTCCTTATCTTGTCTCTTCTTCTTGTTTTGTTATATACGATTTACTTATATATCTTAAGTGCTGTGATTTCTGTGAGTGTTCTAAATATAATAATATTAATTATAAATAATATCTCAGATAGAGCATTATGAAAAAGTTCTCCTACATTTTGAACAGTTCCAGATGCATGAACTTTGTACCACTCAGCTCACATGTCTCTCATTTACAGGAGGAAGTGGTGACAAAACTAATAATAAGTATACAGCTGTATTAATAATGTTTTCATGAGTCCCAATTAAACATCAAAAAAGTCTAATTGTTCAAATTGAGTTCAAAAGAAAGATTGTTTTGGGTGATTTGGGGTTCGTCATATGTCATTTCAGTTTGGGTGAATTTTATTCATGTGATCATTTCTGGAAAAACGATTCTGATAAACCAAAGAGTGTGAAAAGTGGCTAATAAGTGTACTGCAAAATATGAATATTACGTATATATTTTGCAGTACACAGGTGCATTTTTGCTCCATTTGGTTTACAGATCAAGTGAGAATTAGTAACCAATAGAGGTAAAAAATGAAGGACAATGTCATATATTTATTAAATATGTAATATATAAGTATAGATTTTTTTTATCTTCTAATGCAAACACACTGTGCTGTAAGATCTGATTAAAAATGGAAAAAACATTTATGGAGACTGTGAATCACAGCCAGTGCTAGTGTAGCTAGGACTGCATCAAAAAGTATAACTTTTCTACATCTCAGAGATTTGAGCAGTGAAATTGCATAGGCATGATCTATACATCAAAACCATTTATTTAAGCTGAAGTTGTTTTGGTGCTTAAAGTGTCCCTTTAAGTATAGAAGAACAATTTCTTATGTCAGCACAAATCATAAGCCCACCACCAGGGCAAAGGTAAAGCCTTGTACAATAGTTAATAACTTTCTCAATGATTTTCTGCACTATTAAAGGGGACCTATTTAAAACAGCTGCAAGTCATCAGTTATGCTGTTTTCTTAGATTTCTCTATATATATGATTTATTATTTTTTATTAGGTCATTATTAATATTACATTTTTTGCATAGGTGTAACTTCACTGTACTAGTTTCATTTTAAAATATAGTACAGTTATATTCAGCTTTTAATGGGATTGGTCACACGTAATCACTATACAAAGAGATGCACTAGTTCTGAGAATCAATTAAAAGCAATTATACACTTTATATCATTATATAATCTACCATCCACAGTGATTAAGTGAAAGCATTCATATTGTAAGAATGAATGCAATCAAACAAATTGTAGACTGCATAATTTTCTTCTTTGAAAATGAAACAATATAATTTTTTTAAATTTTTTTAAATTTTATTTAATTAGAACAATTTCAATATGTAATTAGTTACATAATATATTTGTAAATTGGGGCACACCCGAGTGTTTGCTCATGATAAAAGCAAATCACCTGCTTAGTGTTCTTAGTGTTTTTTGCTTTTTTTTTATAATTTTTTTTTTTTTTTTTTTATAAGCCCTACTATAATCACCCCCTCTGGCATAGTACATGATACATTTCCAAATATCAAATTTTGTCAACATTTTAATTCAGAAGAAACTAATCTAAAATAAAGAACTCATACTGTTTATGTCAGAAAACAGACTCATTTTTATGTGAGTGGGATATTCTAAACCCCAGTGCTAATTTATGTTTACACATCAAAGTAATTAAAAAATATGTATTTGTGACATATGAAACCTGAAATTAAATGGAGTAATCACGACCTCTTTACATGCAACTAGGCAGGGACGAAATGGGAACAAAATACAGCTCTGGAAAAAAGTTCTATACCGGCCCAATAATACTTAGCACCAGCATATATAGAGGTGGAAAATATAACTTAAAATTGAAAACTAAATACTATTTTTCCAACATAAAAGAAAGCACTGATAGTGTTTCAAAATAAACAAACGGGTGGATTTATTTTATGCAGACATGCATTTGCATAAAAATCAATGTTTCACTCCAACTACCTTGACATATTAAGAAAAGTTTGGTAAAGCTGAATGCATGCTGTTGCGCAGTTGTAAAAGATGACATTATCTTGTTTATTTTGAAGTCCTGTGAGTGTGCTCTTTACTTTAGTTGAGAACATTAAACTTGATGATCTTGGTCAATTCAATTCATCATGTGTGTCTCATTTTCCCCGTCCTCTCTGTGTGTCTCTTGTTCGCCTTCCTCCCTCTGTGTGCCTCTTGTTTCCCTTTCACAGCACATCTTTGTGTCTCATTCTCTCCACAGCACCTCAGAGTGTCTCATTCCCCCCTAGCCCCTCCATGTGTCTCATTCCCCCCAGTCCCTCTATTTGTCTCATCCCCCCAGCCTCTCCATTTGTCTTATCCTTTTGAGACTCTCCATTTGTCTCATTACACCTCAGCCACTCCATGTGTCTCAATCTGTCCCCAGGCACCCCCTAATGTGTCTCATTCCCCCCAAGCCCCTCCATTTGTATCATCCTCCCCATCCCCTCCATTTGTCTAATTTCTTCCCCCAGCCCATCTATTTGCCTCATCCCCCCAGACCCTCCACATGTCTCCCCATGCCTTCTGACCTTTATAGCGTGGCCAATCGGACAGCGATAGAGGCACTTCTGTTTTTCTCTCCCCTGTCAAACAGGAAGCAGTTCGCTGCTCATTGAGAGCACTTCCTGTCAGACTAAGTTGGGGAATAGAAGGACCTCTACCCCAGTCCATGGCATGGCTGCTAACCCTCCTGCCGATCACCCTGCAATTGCGCTTTGCGGAATGCCCCCCCCCGGGCTTGTGTGCACTAAGTTGGGGCACACTCGCCCAAGGGTATGCCAGCCCACCGGGAGATTTTCCGGAAACTGGTGCGCCAGTCTGGCCCGCAACTGGGTGACTCCATCTTAGCTCCCAGTTAATCACTGTTATAAGTTCCTTTCTGCCATTTGGTTCACAGATCAAATGAGAAATAGTAAACAATAGAGGGAAATAGAGGAGAAGCAGTAAAACAGCTATATTTATATATTCTATATATTTATTAAAGATATAATATAGAAACATATAGTCCATTCAAAACGTATTCAGATCCTTTATTTTATTTTATATTGCTGGCCTTATGCTAAAATGTTCTTCCTTTCTTTTTTCCACATCAATCTACACTCAATACTTTATAGTAACAAAGCAAAAACCAGATTTGAAAACTTAGCAAATTTATTAAAAAGAAAAATACTGGAATATCATGTAAAATACGCATTCGGGCCTTTTGCTATGACACTTGAAATTTAGCTCAGATGCATCCAACTTCTCTGGATCATCTTTGATATTTCTACATGTTGACTGGAGTGCACATGTGGCATATGCCACTGATTGGGCATGATATGGAAAGGCACATGCCTGTCTATACAAGGTTTGACAGCTGTAAATGTATTTCAGAGCAAAAATTAGGCCACTAAGTCAAAGAAACTGCATGCAGAGCTTACAGACAAGATTGTGTCGAGGCACAGTGCTGGGGAATGCTGCAAAAAATGTTGGCTGTATTGAACGTTCCCAAGAGCACAGTGGCCCCCTTGATACTTGGGAGAAAATGTCCTTGGCAAAAGAGGTGACCAGGAATCAGATGGTCACTCTGGGTGAGCTCGAGAGATTATGTGTGGAGATGGGCGAAAATTGCAGAAGGACAACCATCACTGCAATACTGCACTGATTTGGCCTTTATAGCAGGCAAGACAGATTAAAGCCTCTCCTCACTGCAAGACGCATGAAAGCTTTGAATTGCAAAAAAATCACTAACGGGTGATTCACCAAGATACTTTGGTCTGATTAAATGAAGATTGATCTGTTTGGCCTCAATTCAAAGAGTCATGTCTGGAAAAGCAAGGCATCGCTCATCACTTGCACAATATTATCTTCTAGGGTGAAGTGTGGTGGTGGCAGCATCATGCTTGAGGTTTTTCAGGGGCAGGGACTAGTAAACTGGTCAGAATGAGGTAAAGCTGAACGCAGCAAAATACAGAGATATCCTTAAAAAAGACTTTGGTCCAGAATGCTCAGGACCTCAGACTGGGCTGTGAATCAAAGCAACATTTAGTGGCTGTTCCCTAGCCATCAACTATTTTTTTTTGAATACCTCTGAATACCTAATCAAACAAACATCTTCAGCCATCGCACTAGTCGTTTGCCCAGTTATATATCCATATAGCGCTTTGGAGATTCGTAATTTGGCTAAACAGCTGATCGGCTCAAATTCGACCAAAACACAATTTGGCTAATGCCTAATACACATATCTAGTAGCTTCACATCTTATGGACATTGCTCGCAATCAGACTTTTTCCTCAACAGGGTTAGGAGCGCTAATCAAGAGCATATTACGCTGATTTTAAAGGTTTATTCTTATATCATAAACTGCTCATAGTGAGTGCAGGATACTCTCTCCATCATTACCTTTGCTTTTAGGCAAAGTTCTGACAGTGCTTAGATTTTAATTTAGCTGGGATGTATTTTATATATAACACTAGTTTTCCAGAAGATAAAGAGTCACTGAGAGGAGCACTGCTTATTGAAGAATTAAACAGACGAGGTCCCAATCCCAAAGGCTCAGATTTATGTGAGCCACTATATATTGACTTGTGCTGATGATGCTGACCCATGGCCATCAGTATAATGGTGGCACTTTTCTGTTCCCGTCCCCATAAGTTGAAAGAGTGTAAAAATTATATTGGAAATGAAAAAAAATGCTATGGTGGTTTATTTGACAGATCTTGCTTATAAGATAATTGAGGAAAAATACAAAGAAAGAAAAGTTAAATTGTAACACCTGATGGAACAGAAGGGCTGGCTGTGACACTATCTGTACTTTTCAAGTACTCTACATATTTTCTTCACACCGCATGCACGCAAATTATCTTCTGGAGATATTGATATTTGAGCATCGAGTGCTAGTGGGGATAATTGCACACATTTTAGGTTTGGTCCTTGTAGCTAAAATGACTAGCATTTTTAGAAATGCTTTTAACTTTGATCCTCATGAAAAGTAGCAGACGTGTTGAGGCCGTGAAATTGTTCAAGTAAACACCTTTTCTATTTCTTTAGCTATTGGATAAATTAGGTTTACCACAATGCACTTAATATATGACTACATCAAAAGACTCTTGCTGAGCAGCTATTTCAACACACAAGAATCATTCTTTAAAATAAAATCATAGAATCACTCAGGCTGACCTAGAAGACATGGAGTGCAATGTGTTACCTTGACTCACTGGCAAATCAAGTTAGTATGAATTTTGGATATCCAATGTGCATTATGTATATAAAAATAAAAATGTTATGGCTGCTCAGTTGCTAAAAAGGATCTGTTAAATGACTGTAGAGAGCCATCAAGTAGGTACTTTTTGACAAATAATTAGTGGGGACATACTTATGTCCCCATCAACAACCAGTTGTGGTCAGCAGGCTGAGGCTATTTCAATATTTACAAGGAGGACCTAGAGTTTCCAACATCCCTACACATTAGCAGTATAAGGAGGAGTACCTAATTACACCCCCAACCCCACCAATGGACGGCTGGTGCCAGAGATGAATGGATGGGACATGCCATTGTACAGCCCCCAAATGATGGCATGCCTCCCTCATTCCTCTCTGGGTGGCTAGGGTCCCCAATCCCATAACCACTTCCAATTTGGTGAGAGGTATAGCTCTCACCAAATTGAGCTCCCGTAGCTGGAAAATCCCTTATATACCCATATATATGGCTTACCCATTCTATAGTAGCTATTGCTAAGCGTCAGGGCCGGACTGGGGAAAAAATTCGGCCCGGGCATTTTTTATTCACAGCGGCCCACTGAAAAGGGGGCGGGGCCAGATAGGGTGTGTTTTGTATACGCCCCATCTCAAAGTGAGCATGTTGGTTCAATGCTCTTCCAGGGCATGAGAAAAGGGCCCTGTATTTGTTCTGCACAGCGCAAGCAAATTTAATAACATGCTTGCGTTGTGTTTGCTTGAAACTTGTCTCAGGGGTTTCCATAATTGGGATACTCACGGTATCCCATTTATGGAGACACTATGTGTTTGCTTAAATGGAATCTAGTGTGTGCATAGGGTATCCAGAGTGTGTATGTCAGAAATGTAGTGTGTGTAGGTGGTGCAGCGTCTGTGTGTAGGGGATCTAGTGTGTGTGAAGGAGTGCGTATAGGAGATCTAGTGAGTGTGTGTGTGAGTGGTGCAGCGTGTGTGGGAGCTGCTGTGTGTGTGAGGGGTGTAGTGTGCATTTGTGAGGAGTATAGTGTGTGTGGGAAGGTGCTGTGTGTGTGGGAGGGTGCAGTATGTGTGTGGGAGGGTGCAGTATGTGTGTGGGAGGGTGCAGTATGTGTGTGTGTGAGGGCGCTGTGTGTGTGGGCGCTGTGTGTGGGTGCTATGTGTTAGGGTGCTGTGTGATGGTGTAACGGATCGCCTGGCACCCCGACTGAGTACCTCCGTTAATGGATGCTCCTAGTGCTTCCTGAGGACTCCAAGCACTCTGGCAGACACCACAATCACCGAATCCGAGAAACCTTTAAATTCTCCCAAGCATATGAATGCTGTAGACCATTGAATAGGAACCATACGAATAGGCTTGTACTCCTAGCAGTCAACTGGAACAGCATGCAATAAATCCTTCCCCCAATAATGAGACGACACATCACTTTGAGGGTAAAACAGGAACTCTGGACTGGCTCATCCAGCCTGGCTTTTATTTCCATTTCACACATACAGGCCCCACCCAGGGGGAGGCATAAAATAACCAATCCGAGATATGGTACAACCCACACATCCCCTCCCCTTAGCCTGAGAGATAATCCACTTATTATACAGTTTAAAACATAACTTTTACACAATATCTATAACTTCAAAACCATACATCACATTCACATACAAATCACATATTCAGACTCAGCATACTTTAAACATAAACACTTCCAAAATTCAGGCAAATCCCTCCAGTGGATCAAAAGTTACACGGAAGTCCTTTTATGACCGACCGCAAGCACATTTTCTTGCCCAAAACAGTTCCATAGATTTGGGCTGTGCGGTCGGTCAATTCCTGGCATAAAAACGGCTAAGTCCCATTCGAAGTGTGCCTGTACTTCGACTTTAGTCGAAGTGTCGAAGTGGAGTTGATGTTAAGGGTCGGCAGTGTTCGAAGTTAAAATGGCCGCCGCCACGTGGTCCTTTGTCCGATACCGGCCACTTCGACGACTTCGACAACTTCGGTAACTTCGACAGCTTCGACAGCTTCGACAGCTTCGAATGTGTCCAAAGTGCCATATACAAAAGTACCAATCTGTCCCCAAAGTATTTAAAGAGCTAGGGACAGTTTAATACAATCCACCTGCCCAAAAGTAGTTCTTAAAGGGTCAGTGTGACAGACCCCTTTTTGGAGTGACAGATACCATCTCGGAGAATTGCCGTTGTATTTGGATTATTGTGGATTTCGGGTACTTGTGGATCCGTACGGTACACACCGCCACGTGGAGAGAACAATGGGTCGCGGCCATTTTGACCGCATGGACTAATGACCGAACACTCACACGACGAATTCCAACCTTACCGATAACGTACGCCCATGCTGGTCGACAGATCCAAAGTACCGAAATAAAGACACCGGATCCAAGAGAGAGTTTATGTTTATGTTGTATGGTTTCCGAGTAAATGGTGCAAACGTGTATCTAGCGAACGGCCCAACCGATCTAGGGGATTTTCACGTTTATTGTTCCCTTAGATCTCCGTTCCCTAATACACGTAGCACATTGTATTTTCGTTATATATTGTGTGTGTTATTAAACCTGTAATAATTGTAAAATATTCTGCCCGGTACAGTGGGAGTGACTCCCACTGTAAATGTATTATCTCCTCCAGATACAGGGAGGAGTTGTTGTACGGCATAAAAGCCCGAGTTGCAGAATAAACATTATTCCTACTTTGACCCTCAACACAGAGTCTCGTCTCGTGCTTGGAGGGGATGGCTATTACTTGGATTCGTAATTACTGGGGACCTGTTATGCTTTAGCTGACTTCATCTTGAGGGGGAAAGGACACCTTCTCAGCGGCGTAAACCCCTACTACACCGGGGTGCCGCTACAATTGGTGGCAGCGGCGGGATCGTTCTTTCACCCCAGAAGGACAGCTACCGAGAGCAAACAGGATGGAGGCCTACTACGGAAGGTTGAAACGATCTACCCTAAAAGACTTGTTGGAGAGCCATGGTCGTTCGGCTAGCAACAAAAAGAAACGAGACATTTTGGCAGAGTTGATCGCATTGGACTTAGCTGAACAGAATGGCGAACTGGGTGTCGAACCAAACCCAGAACCGGAGATCGCATTGGTCCGAACCCCGGAAGACGAACGATTCGACCACGAGGTGAGGGTAAGGCTGGCTCACTACGGACCGAACCCATCACCTAGGATCGTGACTCAAGTAATTGCGGCGGTCGATGCCAACCGGCGCCAGGCTTCCACCAGCGCCAGTCCAGTTGCTGGGACTTTGCAAACTCCCGAGGAAAAGAGGAAAGTACACTTTGCCGCTTTTAAAAATTTTGTGGAAACAGAGGGGGAGATTGACCAATACTTAGCGGACTTTGAGCGTCAATGTGCCTTGCATAAAGTACCCTCCGAGAAGTGGGTCAAAATTTTGTCTGGCAAATTATCCGGACGAGCCAGTGATGCTTTCCGGGCGATCCCGGACCATGAGGTGGGAAATTATCGATTGGTAAAGGAAGCTCTATTGTCCCGATATGCGGTAACCCCCGAAGCATATCGGAGACGCTTCCGAGAATCCCGAAAGCAAACCGGTGACTCCTACACCGAAATGGGCCCGCCGATTACAACGCACGGCTGGCCACTGGATGGATGGGTGCCAAGCTACCACCGCGGAGGAGGTATTACAATTGTTTTTGTTGGAGCATTTTTTTGAAAAGGTGGACAAGGAGCTCAGAGAGTGGATTCGGGATAGAAGACCCCTTACCCTACCCGAAGCCGCCCGGTTGGCCGACGAGTACGCAGACGCCCGCAAACCCGATCTCTCGGTCCAAAAGACAGCTGCCCGAGTAGAAAGCCGCCCCGTCGGCCCTACTCCAACTACCCCCGCTACTCAACCTAGCTATAACACTTCCTCCCGCTTCACCCAGTCCAGTGTCCCGGACCGCCGGCGGTGCCATAGGTGCCAACAGGTGGGCCACCTGAGAGACAAATGCCCACTAGATCCAGCTCGACAAGCTTCTTGGAGGAAGCCCGCTGAAGGGAACACCCAGCCCTTTACCTCAGGGGCCCATTGCATTGAAGCCCAGCCCCTGGGGGAAGAGCAATGGGAAATTTTGCACGAGGCCAACCCCCTATATGCGGCTGCCGTAGACAACCGCCAACATCACCGACAAACAGTCCGAGTAAATGGACAAGTTGTCAGTGAATTACGAGACACTGGGGCCACCCTAACATTGATCCAACACGACCTGGTCCCCGAAAAGGAACATACTGGACAAACGGTGGCCGTTAGGGTGGCCGGGGGTGCGGTGCATCGCCTCCCCACGTCCCGAGTGCATTTGGATTGGGGGGTGGGAGCTGGCCAAGTGAATGTGGGCCTGATGAAAGGGCTACCAGCGGAAGTACTCTTGGGAAATGATTTAGCCCCGCTGTTATCCGCTTTTGCTCCTCAAGGCCCTGCTGGAGCCTGCCCTGTCACCACCCGGGCTCAGGCTCGTGCCATTGGGATCGGCCCGCCGGTCGTGGAGACCCAGGTAAGATCTAACCCTCCGACTGTGACCTTAGGACAGACCCCCTTAGACTGGGATACCCCTGAGACTTTTGGGAGGGAGACGCGGGAAGACGTCACTCTACGGAAGTATAGGGATAAGGCTGACAAAAAGGAGCTAGGGACGGATGGGGAAAGCTACGAGTGGGTGGGGGATAGACTGTATAGGATCTCCCAGGAGCCCGCAACAGGTAAAAACCCCGTCCAGCAGAAACAACTAGTGCTCCCGAAAAAGTACCGACAAGAGATCATGAGGATCGCTCACGATATACCCTTAGCTGGCCATTTAGGAGTACGTCGCACGGGCCATAGGATTACCCAGAATTTCTTCTGGCCTGGGTTTTACCGGGATGTGCGACAATACTGCAGAACCTGTGACACTTGCCAACGGGTGGGTAAGAGGGGGGATCGCCCAAAGGCCAAATTAATGTCGATGCCGATCATTGGGGAACCTTTCTATAGGGTCGCCGTCGACATTGTAGGCCCCCTAGCGCGACCTAGCCCATCCGGTAAGAAGTACATTCTTACTGTGGTGGACTATGGGACCCGGTACCCCGAGGCAGTACCCTTGTCAAATATTGAAGCTGAGACAGTAGCCGATGCCTTGGTTAAGATATTCACTCGGGTGGGGTTCCCTAAAGAAATCCTATCCGACCAGGGAACCCAGTTCACTGCCGTACTCACACAGCAGTTATGGAAAGTGTGCCACATTAAACCCCTGCTCAGTTCCCCGTACCACCCCCAAACTAACGGTATCTGTGAGCGCTTTAATGGGACTCTCAAACAAATGTTGAGGACCTTTACGGACGGTTGCAGAGACTGGGAAAGATTCTTACCCCACCTGTTATTTGCATATAGGGAGGTCCCCCAAGAATCTACGGGTTTTTCTCCCTTTGAGTTATTGTATGGGAGGAGGGTGCGAGGACCCCTCGATCTCATTCGGGACCACTGGGAAGGGGAGACCGAACAGGCAGGGACGCCTATTGTGCCATATGTCCTGGAACTCCGGGACCGCATGGAGCAACTCTCCCTATTGGTAAGGGAGAATCTCCAGGCGGCCCAGGGGCGACAGAAACGATGGTACGATAGGGGTGCCCGGCAACGACTATTCCAAATAGGGCAGAAGGTATTGGTGCTAAAACCGGTGAAGGACAACAAACTGCAAGCTGCGTGGCAGGGTCCTTACAAGGTTCTAGCCCAACTCTGTGATACCACCTACCTTATTGCCAGCTGTGCAGATGAAAGGATCCAACGATCCTTTCATGTGAACATGTTGAAGGAGTACCAAGAACGGCAAGAAGATATTCACGCTGTTTGTGCCCCAGCTACTGATGACCCCGAAAATTTACCCCTACCTGACCTGCTAGAAAGGGAGACTCACCCCGACCCAGTTAGCCTAGTGAAGCTGGGAGAGCGACTGAACCCTACGGAGCTGGAGCAAGCTAGACAGCTCCTATGGGAGAAACAGAGTACCTTCTCCCAGGAGCCAGGATACACCACCCTGGCCATACACAAGGTAGAAACCCCAGGGCAGGCCCCCCTCCGACAACCCCCTTACCGTATTCCGGAAGCCGTCCGGGACGGGATGCTAAAGGAAATACGGGAAATGACCCAGCTGGGGGTCATTGAGCCATCAGACAGTCCCTGGGCCTCTCCCGTAGTCCTAGTCCCCAAGAAAGACGGAACCACTCGGTTCTGCGTCGACTACCGACGACTGAATGAAAAGACTACCACTGACGCTTACCCCATGCCCCGGGTAGACGAATTATTAGATCGCATAGCCAGGGGTAACTATCTCTCTACCATAGACCTCTGCAAGGGTTATTGGCAGATTCCCCTGGCCGAGGATGCCGTCCCCAAGTCGGCATTTGTCACCCCGTTTGGCCTATACCAATTTAAGGTCATGCCATTCGGGATGAAAAATGCCCCGGCTACGTTCCAGCGAATGGTGGATCGGCTCCTCGATGGATTCCAGGAGTTTGCGTGTGCATACCTGGATGACATTGCGATCTACAGTGAGTCTTGGGAAGAACATTTAGTCCACATAGGAGTAGTACTAGATAAAATTCGGGCCGCGGGCCTGACACTAAAACCCGAGAAGTGCCATTTAGGAATGGCCGAGGTCCAATACTTGGGTCACCGAGTAGGGTGTGGGAACCAGAGGCCAGAGCCTGCCAAGGTTGAAGCAGTAGCGAACTGGCCCACACCTAATACCAAGACCCAAGTATTGGCCTTCTTAGGGACCGCCGGGTATTATAGGCGTTTTGTCCCTGATTATAGTACGGTAGCCAAGCCCTTGACTGACTTGACCAAGAAGAATTTACCTAGACAGGTCCTGTGGTCTCCCGCTTGCGAAGCCGCATTCCAATCGCTCAAACATGCCCTTGTTAATGCTCCTGTCTTGGCTGCCCCAGTACCTAACAAACGTTTCCTTGTACATACAGACGCTTCCATGTATGGACTGGGGGCTGTGCTGAGCCAAATCGGGGAGGATGGAAAGGAGCATCCGGTCGCATACCTCAGCCGAAAGTTGTTACCGAGGGAAGTGAGTTATGCGGCCGTAGAGAAAGAGTGCCTGGCCCTGGTATGGGCATTGAAAAAACTAACTCCTTATTTGTATGGACAAGAATTTTCCTTGGTAACCGACCACAATCCATTGGTATGGCTTAACCGGGTCGCAGGAGACAATGGCCGATTGCAAAGATGGAGCTTGGCCCTGCAAACATACAATTTCACCATCAGCTATCGACCCGGTAAGCTAAATGGCAACGCCGATGGGTTGTCTCGACAACTGGACAATTCTCCGGACAAGTGAATTCCGGTCATCCCTAAGTTAATCCGAAAGGATCAAGCCAGGTCTGCCGGAGTGTACCACTAGGAGGGAGCCGTGTGACAGACCCCTTTTTGGAGTGACAGATACCATCTCGGAGAATTGCCGTTGTATTTGGATTATTGTGGATTTCGGGTACTTGTGGATCCGTACGGTACACACCGCCACGTGGAGAGAACAATGGGTCGCGGCCATTTTGACCGCATGGACTAATGACCGAACACTCACACGACGAATTCCAACCTTACCGATAACGTACGCCCATGCTGGTCGACAGATCCAAAGTACCGAACTAAAGACACCGGATCCAAGAGAGAGTTTTTGTTTATGTTGTATGGTTTCCGAGTAAATGGTGCAAACGTGTATCTAGCGAACGGCCCAACCGATCTAGGGGATTTTCACGTATATTGTTCCCTTAGATCTCCGTTCCCTAATACACGTAGCACATTGTATTTTCGTTATATATTGTGTGTGTTATTAAACCTGTAATAATTGTAAAATATTCTGCCCGGTACAGTGGGAGTGACTCCCACTGTAAATGTATTATCTCCTCCAGATACGGGGAGGAGTTGTTGTACGGCATAAAAGCCCGAGTTGCAGAATAAACATTTTTCCTACTTTGACCCTCAACACAGAGTCTCGTCTCGTGCTTGGAGGGGATGGCTATTACTTGGATTCGTAATTACTGGGGACCTGTTATGCTTTAGCTGACTTCATCTTGAGGGGGAAAGGACACCTTCTCAGCGGCGTAAACCCCTACTACACCGGGGTGCCGCTACAGTCAGTACATTATGGTAGCAGTCCATAAGCCCCAATTCAGTCCCTTAAAGGGCAATATCTCCCAGGGACCATAATCACTGGGCAGGAGGCTAGCAACCAGGCTTCTCCAGTTCTCAGTGGCGAGGTTGGTTCCGCCACAGATGGTTCTGTGTGTGTTAGAGTGCTATGTGAGTGAGGGTGCTGTTTGAGCTAGGGTTCTGTTTGAGCTAGGGTGCTGGGTGAGCGTTAGGGTGCTGGGTGAGTATGTTAGGGTGTTGGGTGAGTACGTTAGGGTGCTGGGTGAGTACGTTAGGGTGCTAGGTGAGTACGTTAGGGTGCTTGGTGAGTACGTTAGGGTGCTGGGTGAGTATGGGGTGCTGGGTGAGTATGGGGTGCTGGGTGAGTATGTTAGGGTGCTGTGTGAGTATGTTAAGGTGCTGTGTGAGTATGTTAGGGTGCTGGGTGAGTATGTTAGGGTGCTGGGTGAGTATGTTAGGGTGATGGGTGAGTGTTAGGGTGATGGGTGAGTGTTAGGGTGCTGGGTGAGTGATAGGGTGCTGGGTGAGTGTTAGGGTGCTGGGTGAGTGTTAGGGTGCTGGGTGAGTGTTATGGTGATGGGTGAATGTTAGGGTGCTGGGTGAGCAGGTAAATGCCAATATTGAGGTTTTTTTTTTTAATTATAAAAATAAATATCCCCCCCCACTTCCCTTCTTACCTGTAGCCTGGAAGGGGGGGGGGGCGATGACATCCTTCCCTGGTGGTCCTCGTGGTAAGTGAACTCTAGCCTTCAGGCTAGAGTTCACTCTCCCGAGACTGGGCCGGTTGCCATGGCAACGGGCCGGATCTCGCGAGAGAAACCCGGCGGAGCTGCAAGTTAGAGCTCCGCCGGGTCCGCCTCTCCAGGCAAGCTGGCTCCCTCCCGCTCTCTCCCAGCCGGCGGCCGCATTTGAGAGCATGTGGGCCGGTGAGGGAGATCTTCTATCTCTCCACCGGCCCTTCATGCAACACAGCGGGGCCGGCGCTCGGATAGCACCGGCCCTGCATAGACCGGCTGGATCTCCTCGGCCCCTGGCCATCGCGGCCCACCGTGCGTTTGCCCGGTTTGCCTGATGGCCAGTCCGGGCCTGCTAAGCGTGGAAAAGTTTAAAAAAAAAAAAAAAGAGAGAATATATATTTCCAGGATTATCATGGCAAGTTCTTTTCAAATAGTCTTTATTAAAAAAAAATTAAAAATATTTTACAAACAAAAACAAAATCCAAAGAAAAGCAGTGAAGGGGGAGAGTCCATCCAAGAGTATAACCTTTAACATATAAACATATAAAAACATACATAAAAGATATACCATTCCAGCAAGTTCTAACAAAGTGCAGAAAAAAATCAGATTCCAGTGAAAATCAAAAGCAAAACTAGTATCATAAAAAACAAAGGTTTTTAAAAATAATCTTGGCAAACCTTTAATAGTAATCAATAATTGTGTTAATAAATAATAATAATAATAATAATAAAAAATAATAAGACATCAAACAATTCATTTGTGAATTAAATGAGCTTACAGCACCAGCAATAAATGTTTAGAAAATTGTGTGTTGAATCATATCACAATTAGGTGAAATTGCTGTGGCACAATGCCATTATTATAGTATGGATTTAAAAATATTATTTTGTAGCATAGAGCCGGGAGAGAAATTGAAGTTGCTCACATACTGTGAATACTACTGAAACTAAACAATAATGAGCACTCACGCAAGCCTGTGTCCATCTCACGTTTACCTGTCACTGTTATAAACATATATTGCAAGACAAGAAAGTAGAAAATATTTTTAGCTTTATCATTAACTCCATAAGGAACAGTGACACTGATGCCACCATGGCAGTCCATGCAGGTAATATTCCGATATAGAAAGAATAGTTTATTTCTGCAACTGTGCTGTAACTAAATAAGTAGGACATCTTCTAAGGGTTCTAAGGATCAGATTGTTACTGTAACGAAGAACTTTATTTGTTATTTTCTAAAGCCATAGGATATTTGAAAGTCATAACGATCAATCTCATGACGTTTGGACTGGCCAAAAAGAAAAGGGCTGGCAATAACAAATAGTGACTTCTTTGGGTGATGGATTTCTGGATTCATGGAATTAAATTCTTATACACTCTTGAGCACTCACAACGTACAATGCCCCACTGAGCTATCTCACCGGCGATTGATAATTGCTTCAGTGCTTGATCAGGGGTCAGATAATTTGCCCGTTGATAATATTCACATAGTTGCATGTGGATGCATTTTTTCAAGATTTTTGACAATACTTGGAACAATGATATCGGGCCATAGTTAGATACCAAGGTATTGTCACCACTTTTATGGATAGGTACAACTTTTGCAGTCTTCCAAAGTTTGGGTATGTATCCTGACACCAGGGATTCATTGATTAGGGTAGTGACAGGTTTAGCAATTGCTGGCGCACCGAGCTACAGCAACATTGCTGGGATTAGATCTGGTCCACACTGGTCTAAAACTGAATTTCTCTACATGAGGATTTTGAAGATTTGGCAGGGCCTGATCTTTATTTGTGGTCTGAGTGTTATTCGTTATCTTAGCAACCAGAGTGGTAGCACATCCAACAAAATGATTATTAAAGGCATTTGCTACATCTAGGGGGTGTTGCAGTGTTTGGTTGTCCATATTGACAGTGGAGGGTTAGGAGTGGATTGTGGGGGGTTTGTATGCTATTTATGATTTTAATTGGTTCAAGAGGTGACTGCTTTTGGGTTGTGGGGCACATGGAATCCATTCTATAACTATAACTTACAGGACTCAGACGAACTATGTGCAATCATCATGGGGCAGTATGTCCTGGGGATGTTGGGCTAAGGTAACATCCCTAGGATGTACTTGAAAACCAGAAAAATCTGAATGAATACTTTGTTGTTATGCAATCAATATGCTTCCAGAACCGATTATAATCCTGTTTATAACAATGCTGTATAAATTAGCAGTCATTTAGCCTGCAGCCATGGGTTTTAAGTGTGGGAGCACTACTACTACAGTAAGAGGATGTGGATATGCTACTCTAATTTAATTGCTGGACCCATTTTTTTATCTGTGTTTTTTGGAAGCTTATGTATTTGGCAGATTCAATAGGCACAATTTGACTGAGAGAGGTACAAGTTATTTAGCATATGATTGCACTGTAAGATCAGAATTAGAGATTTAGAATACTATATTCCTAAATAGTTATTAGCATGGAATTGGACATATTAATAAGGGCATAACTATTAAAATGGTATAATGGGCCATTGTTTAAAAATAATCACATAATGTATATTGGTGTATATTATATATGAAAGTCTATATTATAACATTTCTTGTTTTTTAATTAAGGGCACATGCTAGCAATCCAATTGTAACTGGTAACCATTGGCATTTCCATTTCTACAAGTAATCCAAATGATGCGGATTATTAATATGAGATATAAATGCAGAGGAACAGAACATTGATAGATTTTAATCTCAACCTAATACCAAAGGTCAATATTTTCTCTTGACACAAAATGAAAGAATCTGATATTGTTTGACAAATTATTAAATGGAGTAAGGACAATTTAATGAGACACGTTGCTTTTTTTAATGGTTTGATTCTTATATTATTTATAAAATGCCATGCTTCATAAACTGAATTGGAAAACAGATCTCTGAAACAAACAAAAAATCACTGAACTGCATTCTGACCACTGGAAGAAAATGGCAACTTAGTCAGGCCTGAACTTTTCCATTGTGAAAATTTAAATTAGAAAATTTATGTCACCAATGCTACTATATATATAGGATTGGCTACATTAAGACTGTCGTGTTGGTAAACTGGCAGAATGCAACAAAAATGGCAGACAGGCTAGGGCAATTATAGGGAAGCTAAAAGAACATAATCAACTATTTCACATCAGAAATTACCATATTGATAAGGTTTTGCATCTACTAAATTTTAAGTGTTTTATTAAAACATTTTTTAAAAATATATAAAAAAAAACTGTGAAAAAAATGGGAAATTCATGCATATAATGCTTTTCAGAGATACCTAAAAAGTAAAATCATGTAAATGAATTAGACCTTTGCAAAAATATTGAGGGGATTTACTGTAGAGAGATTAATGTACCCATTGAAAATATGTCAGACAGAGTCAGATGCTGAACTATCAATCAGTAAGTGAGATAAAAGAAATGTCAAATACCTGCTTATGAGTATTTCTGAAGAACTTGCAGGCATTTCTGAGAATTTAAATTCCCAGATATGCCACCGCTTTTTAAATTAATGTCTGTATATGGGCATGTTATCATGTACAGTCACCTGGGTAAAAGTAAAAAAGAGCTTGATAAAGACCTTAACAGGTAGAAACGCAATAAATCTGCCTGCATACAATTCGCAGTGAGTGCCTGAGATTTTTCTACCTGGGTAAAAGTAGTCATCGGTACTTTATAAAGTATTGCAAGCTGCTATACCAGATTCTAAAAACCTGTCGTATAGGGCTTCTTCTCCTTTAATAGCCTCCTCCAAAATTGCTTAATAGTCCTCTACATTAAATAATAAAGGCTTACATACAGTGTGGTACAGGGGGGAGACATTGGCATTTACAGTCCCTTTGAACTATACAGAGGGGCAGACTGCTGTGTGAACCAGAAGATAGATTAAATGGGATAGTAGGGGTTGAAATGTTAAGTTAACATCTGTTTACATAGGATTAGGATGGATAAGGGTTAATATAGCAGTGAACAAGCATAAACAAACAATTATATGGAAATATTAACAACATTACATTAAATCACTTTATCAGTAAATATCGTAATAACTATAATCTGACAATTTATTAAAATGTATTAAACATGCATTTTTTTATTGAATAACTGTTTAACATAATCATATAGTTAATGCTCAAGAAATATAGACATATGTATATGATATTTAGAGGTCAAACTCTTGCATTAATCCCTGGTACCGACATGCACAATCCATATGTATTGATAAATTCAGAAGAAATAGATCGATGAGTATTTCCTGTGCTGTAAACTTGAAGCGTTGGTAATCACACACTTGGGTGGGCGGCATGGGGGAAGTTATTACAATAATTGCTTCTGATTTTTTTTTTCCCTACAGATGAATAATGTGCATTGCTGACAACTGTGTTTAATAAATCAACCTCATACTTAAGGCTCCATTTTTATGATTTTTTTTTCTTCGCAAGTTTTGAGGAATCACTAGAAATGTCATGCGTTTACTATTGTTCACACTGCCCACCTGTGAGAAATGTAATGTTTTTTTGAATTAGCAGCTACAGATCAGATATATATATATTTGACAATCCGATGTAAAATAAAATAAAATTTAAGATAAAATAAAATAACCTACACAAATGTGTTCGATGTTATTATGTCTGTCAGTTTGCCATGTACTGTTACAGTTTTCTGATATTTGTAAGTAATTGATGTTGGCATTTTGGGTCATTTTACTGTGAACTAGGGAAAAAAGCATAAAGCAAAAAAGGCTATCAGGGGGTGTAACTTATATGGGCTTTTATGTGTTTTTAAGGTACTTTTGGGGGTTTTCATAAAATTGTATGTTTTTCTGTGTTTAGAGATAATTGGGTTAGATTAGTACAGTTCCTGATTCAATTATCTCCCAAGCACAGAGGAGGGATTCTATTGTTTGTGTGTGGGAGTGTCACATGGTGTAACTATACTGTTATTGGTCTGTAACATTGTCACCCTGTGCCCCATCAGGTCCAGTTGGGTGTTCCCCTTGCATGGGGACTTGCATAAATGGCCAGCTGTGGCTTCCATTAAACATAATGCTTTACCCCTTAATGAAGTCTTGGCTCATCTTTGGGGGATTTGAGAACTACATTCACTCTGGGGATTACTATAATCACAATACTCCCCTGAGTATAATCACTAGCTCTTATAAGAGCTGTTCCTGTTACGCTCTCTGGACTAGGAGAGATCTACCCACTGGAAGCTGGGATAGTAGGGGTTGAAATGGAGGGTGGGTGGAGGACAGCGAGACCCCATCCAAGCTGCGGCGGTTCGTGGGGTTTACAGTGGTTATGGTGTTCCAGTGCAGTGCTTATGGTACTCGCAAGTACTAGGAAGCAGCGATTAACGGAGGTATCCGGTCTGGATGCAAGCGGTCCGTCTCAGACACCACTTGTCACCTCTGTCCAGCTTGAACAAGAATTTTCATCTAGACCGATTTCATTGAGTTTTAACACTAATCTATTGTGTGGAACTGTATCAAACGCATTAGCAAAATCCAAATGGATCACATCCACTGCAACACCTTGATCTATACTTCTACTTACTTCTTTATAGAATGCAATCAAGTTAGTTTGACATGACCTGTGCTTCATAAAACCATGCTGATTTTTGCTGATAACCACGTCTTTCTCAAGGAATTCTTGAATATTATCCCTTAATAACCTTTCAAATACTTTCCCAGCCACAGAAGTTAAACTCACAGGTCTATAATTTTCAGACAAGGATTTTGAACCCTTTTTTAATATGGGAACCACATCTGCCTTGCTCCAATCTTCCTGTACACTTCCTGAAAGAAAAGAATCTTGAAAGATTAAAAACAGAGGTTCACTTATTTCCACACTTAGTTCCTTAAGTACCCATGGATGAGCAACCTCAGGCCCTGGAGCTTTGTTTATATTAACTTTCTTTAGTTGCTGCAGCACCTTGTCCCGAGTTAGTCAATTACAATTTTTCTGCAAGACTTTTGCAGCAATCATTTGCTTATCTGTTGTCATAGGTTTTTCCTTAATATATATGGAGGGGAAATAGTTATTTAAAATGTCTGCCTTTTCCTGGTCTTTATTAACTAAAACCCCCAACCAGGTTTTAATGTACCTACACTTTCATTTTAGTTATTTTTTAGAATTTATGTACTTAAAAAATGCTTTGGGGTTAGTTTTGCTCTCTTTGGCTATCATTCTTTCATTGTGAAGTTTAGCGAATCTAGTCGCCCTTTTGCACGCATTATTGACTTCCTTATATCTTTTATAGGATGCCCCAAGCAGATATCTACCCATAAAGCCTCCATATTTTCCTCATCACTTTCCACTTGTTTACGATTTGGAAATGCATGGTTGACATACAAACATACCCCACCACCTTTCCTGTTTTTTCATCCTTCCTAAATAATATGTAACCATTTAAGCTAACTGCTCAGTCATGTGTCTCATACCACCATGTTTCAGTTATGCCTATTAAGTCATATTGTTTAGTGTATGCTATTGCCTCTAGTTCCCTCATTTTGTTATTTAGGCTCCTTGCATTAGTAAGCATACATTTAATATTATCATTGGTGAATTTTTGTTAATATTACGTACCTCCTCTGTTCTGAGCTTGCTCCTCCCCTGTCTCCACCCCCTCCCCCCCGCCCCCCTATACTGAGTAAAAGCCCATCTCCTTTCTGTCCTATCTCCATTTTGTGTATGCACTCGTAAAATCAAAGGAGTTGCTCTACCACACGCCTGGATGCCTGGGACTTGCTGGGCCTCATAGAAGGAGGGGGATTTGGTCCCAGCACCCCTGCATTGAGCCTTAATGCACAGTACTAATTGGACAGACACCCGGCGTTTGGTGCACATAAAGCTTGTTGATGACAATGTCACGATTGTGTTTTTGTATTGCTCAGAAGATTCTTTAGCCTATCCTTGGATATAATAGTTTCAATACAGTTATTGAATAAAGCTTGCAATGTTTACACAAGGGGATTATTTAATAAATAGTAAATTGGTAGTAGTAAAAAAATAAACAAATTACAAAATAATGACAAAAATAGCTAGTTGGAAAAAAATATTCACCTTAGCTATAGTCTACACAATCAGTTGCAATTCAAGTTTCAGCTCCCAACATTTCATGGTTTAGTGAATAAAGAGTGATTTTGTAGGTTTTTTTTGTTGTTGTTTTTTTTTTTTTTTGAGTCTATAACTCTTAAAGATAATGTTATACACTATATCCCATTATAATGCACTATTGTTGCAATTATACTGAGTGAGGTTTGGAATGCCAAACAGCCACTGTTTTCCTGTATCAACCAACAGTATAAATATACTGTATGTTTAACTTATAGGGCAGAGAGTTTACCAGCATGGTATGACTCCTCATTGCATTGAACCCATGATTTGCTGTTTATATTGTATATATTAAAGGTATGTATAATTTAATACCAAATATCTTTTAGTATTTAACCCCTTAAGGACACAACTTCTGGAATAAAAGGGAATTGCCCCGATAAGGCGTAAAACAGCACTTTAAATGCATACATCCCAAGTGTTACTATTTAGGAAGGGCAGTCCCTATTTTGAGCTCAAATCCCTCTTTCCTATATTAATGTCTCTCTTTTCTAAGAGCTCTATATTGTTGGTGTGTCTGAGTGTATAAAACAGCAATAATACTCACAGTAATGTAATGAAAATGTCTTTAAACCACAATAAATATGTGTCCTTAAGGGGCTAAATAACTAACGAGTCCCGACAAAGTCAGGGTAACTTTTCATCTTTCCAAGGTCAAGAAATAAGGACCATTAAGAAGGGTTATTATAATAACTAAAACCTATTATAACAACTTACTTACTTACTTTGAAACTAGCAAAAAACTCAATACAAGATTCCTGACTAAATGTGTCGTACTCTACATCTTAACAGTTCCACATTTCAATAAAATTTGGATGAGATTATACATTGTAGATTACTTACATTGTGAATGTTGATTGAATAAAATGATAGCAGTGACACACAGAGATAAGAACTCTGATTCACTGACAAGCTACAGATGTGCATTGCAAATTATCCTATCACTTTAACATGAGTGAGATGATTTTTTTTAACAGCTGGACGTAACTTTTCTTTTCACTTAATAGATTACAAAAGATATAAGGTCATTTTGAAAGTGTTATGAAATTATTTGCTTTAAAATTAAATTATTCAAGCGCCTAATGGGCCAAACAAATTACATTTAATTTGAAAGGAAATAAGTGACAGTCAGTTTAAGGTCTAAGGGAGAAAGGAAGTTACTGTATAAATTGTGTTAAAGAGTCAATTTAGAACAAAATTAAGGGATATTGCTTAAAAGGGAATTTTACTTTTCATTTAATATAAAACTAGAAAAAAAAATACCAATTCATATAAATTTGTGCTTATCTCACAATTCGGAGGTAAGGTTCATTTTCTTAATTTTGATTCATCAAACCAGGCAACCATCTTCCATTGCTCCATGGTCCAGTCCACTACCACGCTCTTGGTATTAGATAGGGGTAATCATAGGCACTCTGACAGCTAAACAGCCCCATACGCAGCAAACTGTGATGTACTGTGTATTCTGACACCTCTCTATCATGCCCAACATTAAGTTTTTTAGCAATATGAGCTACAGTAGCTCTTCTTTATGCTCAGACCAAATGGGCTAGTCTTTGCTTACCCATGTGCATCAATGAGACTTGGGCATCCATGTACGTGATGCCAGTTCACTGGTTGTACCTCCCAGCACCACTTTTGGTAGGTACTAACCACTGCATACTGTGCAGGGCATTTGCCTAGGGTGCCGGCCTGCTGGGGGAGCCCGCCGGGATGTTTCCTGGTGGGTTCCCTGCTCTTGTCTGGGGCCACAGCGCAGACAGCGCAGAGCAGCTCTTGAGCCTCCCCCAGCGCCGGGCTGATCCTCAAGATGTCTGAAAATGGGGGTGCCGAGAGGAGCCCTGTTACGAAGCTGTGCTAGGCAAGGCAGAGCAGGCACCTGCTTACCTTGATTGCAGGTGCATGCTCTGATATTACTGTCCGGAGGAGAGGGGGAAGGAGAAGCCAGGTGGCAAGGGAGGCTGTTCTTGCAGCCTTTCTCTCCTCCCTCGCGCGCCCTCTGTGATGCCGGGAGCATGAATATGATGGCCCCGGGATACTAAACAGCGGGTGGGAGGAGTGTGGAGCTTCCCCACACTGCACCCCAGGGAGGTGAGTGTTTGACTGTGAGTGTGTGTGTGTGTTTGTCAGTGAGTGTCTGCCTGTGTGTGTGTCAGTGAGTAAGTGTATGTATGTCAGTGAGTGTGTGTGTCTGTCAGTGAGTGTCTGCCTGTGTGTGTCTGTCAGTGAGTGAGTGTATGTATGTCAATGAGTGTCTGCCTGTGTGTGTGTGTGTGTGTGTCAGTGAGTGTGTGAGTGTTTGACTGTCAGTGTGTGTGTCTGTCTGTCAGTGAGTGTATGTCTATCAGTGAGTTTCTGTGTGTGTGTGTGTGTGTATGTGTGTCAGTGAGTGAGTGTATGTCTTTCAGTGAATGTGTGTCTGTCAGTGAGTGTGTGTGTCTGTGTGTATGTCAGCGAGTGTGTCTGTCAATGAGTGAGTGACATGAGGGGGCGGCAAAATGGATCTTTGCCTAGGGCAGCAGAAATCCTTGCAGCGGCCCTGATACTGTGAACACCCCACAATACTTACCGCTTTGGAGATGCTCTCATCCAGTCGTGTAGACATCACTATTTGGCTCTTGTCAAAGTCTCTCAGATCTTTTCACTTGCCCATTTTTCCTGCTTCCAAAGCATTAAATTCAAGAACTGACAGTTCATTTGCTGCCTTATATATCCCATCCCTTGACAGGTGTATTTGTATTAATATAATCAATGTTATTCACTTTACCTGTCAGAGGTTTTAATGTTGTAGCTTAGTAGTGTACTTTACCATCATATTTTGGCCTGTGGTTAGATCAGCAGTGGTATTGACTACATAAGTCAGTATGAAAAAACAAAAATGGAATTTCTCATATACTCTCCATTCAAAGACACAGGTCATAGTCACTGACAGTATAGTTTCACCAAGGGGACACTGCCAGCATTACAGCCAGTAAAATGAAACAACTCTGATCTCCATTGTTGTGAGTATCTTTCAGTAACAAGTCGCTAATTGTTAAAATGTCTCTCGTTGATGAAAACGCTGTTTTCAAAAGTGACCAATAGAAAAAAAAAAAAGAAGGAACATATGTATGATATGCATAATATATTTAAATACAGATTTTTTAAATGTTCCTCCTCTTATTTCCTCTATTTCTTTTTCTCACTTGATCTGTGAATCAAAGGTGGGAAAATGCACCTATCAGTGTGCTGCAAAATATATACAGAATACTTATTACATATTATCTATATATTGTGCAGTACAATTATTAGTCCACTTTTACACCCTTTTGGTTTGTCCGAATTGTAATTGCCAATACAATCTCATGCACGAAATTCAGTCAAATCAAAAAGCCCTGTTAATGAATTTCAGACCAAACGAATGAAAACATTTTGTTGGGGAAATCGACTCAGACTAACCGAATTATAACTTCCAGGGTCGTTTACTAAATTGGGAATTTAACTTGAAACCTGAATTTCAAATGTAAGGCCAGAGTAGCCAAACTGAAAATATACCTGAATTTTTTTACAGTTTGGACATTTTGAGTTTAAATGTAAAATGAACTTTGCATTCACTTTGAATTTTCACACAAGTAAATAACACTGTTAAATTATAAATGCTATATAATTCACTCAGTATGGTTAAGCTTTACCACTGGCTGGAATTTCAATGAAGCCTTATTTTCTGGCTGGATTAACTAAGACTCTTCCACATGTATTCTCCATAACTTGTAGAAATAATTCTACTGACAGCGATAACATGCATATAAGTTTATCTACTGTAATATGTACATTAGCATACTATGGTTTCTCAGTCATGGAAAACTTAGTAAAAGTATCACATGTTTTATCTCAATGTTATAATAATGTCTTACGTAATTGTTTTGCTAAATACTTAAATTCCAGAGGATTTAAAGGAAAATGTTTTATTCCTGGCTAATCCATGGTAGCATTACGATAGGGTTAGCTCCGCCCACGCTGCCATGGTTTAGCCAGGAATAAAGAAAATTTCACCATACTTACCGTAATTTTCGTTTCCTGGATATATCCATGGCAGCATTGCATCCCTCCCTTCTGTATAAATTTATTTTTTAGGAGCTTGTAACTAGACTGGAGATCCGGTCTGGTAGGAGGAGTATTTACACCTTTATTTCCTGTCCTAAACAGCCAAGTGGGCGGAGCTAACCCTATCGTAATGCTGCCACGGATATATCCAGGAAAAGAAAATTACGGTAAGTATGGTGAAATGTTCTTTATTCCTGGCTAATCCGTGTCAGCATTACGATAGGGTAATACCCAAGCTCAACATCTGATGTGAGGGAAATAAACAAGCACCCACCACCAATATTTGTAAAATCAGTTAAGAACAAGCAAACCCTAGTATGGTGAAATTTTCTTTATTTTTGATGTTAGAGAGTTTTTGTAAAGATTACTGTCCCCATGCATTTTTTTTTTTTTTTTTACAATTTAAAATGCTTTACAATTTCACAGAAAAACATTATGGAGAGAGGGTGAATGGGTAACAATTTCACAGAAACTGCAAATTAAAATGAACTGAATGGCAGCAATTTGATCCAGTCCTTTAACATGTAAACAATGTTATTCGCCAAGTTAGTGAATTTCAAATGTTAGACCAAAATAACTGAACTGGAATTATACTCCGAGGCAGCAATGTTTTCAGTTCATATAGCCTAAAATAAGATTTTTTTACCTTGAATTCCTTTTGCACTCCAAAAATCTAGACTTAAATGAGAGGAAAAAATATTTTGTTATTTTGTGTTATTCACTTAACAATCTAGACTTGATTGCTATACTGTATACATATCTCTTGGGTAATATATTTAAGAAAAAGAACAAAGCAGTATGAAATGCCCCGATAAGGCTTAAAACAGCACTTTAAATGCATACATCCCAAGTGTTCCTATTTAGGAAGGGCAGTCCTTATTTTGAGCTCAAATCACTCTTTCCTATCTTAATGTCCCTCTTTTCTAAGAGCTCTATATTGTTGGTGTGTCTGAGTGTATAAAACAGCAATAATACTCACAGTAATGTAATGAAAATGTCTTTAAACCACAATAAATATGTTCCGAATTCTGTGTAAAGAAAATACATTGTCTTTGTTCTAAATTATATTTATTTTGCATACAATTTTATTAGTTATTCACATAAAACTTATTTGAATAACTCCACCCCTGACCACAGCCCTACTCACAACCCTAAGATTAAAATGTCCCTCCACTGCCTGCCGTTAGAAGCAAACCATTTAGTCTGAAAAAAAGAGAAGAAATAATAGGCGCTCACTATAGTGGTCGGGCAGCAGTATACAAAACAAGGATTCCCCAACCTTGTGAGTGAGTAATAGAAAAACAGAAATGGCGTATACCGCCCCTAGTGATTTATATATACAGAAAATACATACATGTATCCTTGAATATTCCGATAAATCGTAACCTCGGAAAGAATTAAGATAAAAAATAATAGTGCAATACAGTAAATATTATCTTAAAGACAGGTGGTTTTATGGCTATGTACAGTCCACTCACATTTGGATGAGCTATGACAGAGCTCTGCTGTGAAGCGCTTGGACGGTACAATCCCCGTCTTTGGATTTGTAGTGGTTTCACAGATGTTTTCAAAGTGCAATGTGCTTGGTAGATATAAAAGAAAGAAAGCAGCAATATGGTGAAGTAAGTACTAATATTATATTGAATAGTAAATAGTATTGTACTTACACTTTCTAGAGCATATGACCTGCTCTAGTATAAACAGCTTAGGTGGTATAATCCCCACCAAGGATATACAGGATCCAGGAAACAAAAAAATAGTAGATATAAAAAGTAACTTAAAACGTATTCTTTAATATAAACAAACAAAATTATAAAGGATAAAATATATAAAATTTAGTCCCACTTGACGCGTTTCGCCTGATAGGCTTCTTCAGAAGTGTGGTGAAATGTCCGAAAAGTCAGTTTTTATATCCTTATTGATGAAAAGATGGTATCCTGGTGTGTTTGCTTCCTGGTTCCGGCTTGCTGCTGACACGCACGCATCATACCGGAAATGACGCGGCACCCGCGTCATACCGGAAGTGACGCGGTGCTCGTTTCAAAATCGGAAATGACCGCGGCATCGTAGTGAAAGGGGAATATGATATTATGGCACCTTGGAATGCACGCTACACCAATAAGTGGTGTGCGTAGCTGTCACGTCTAAACATTTGATATGAAGGAACACAACTGTAGATTTCGTATAGTTTGAAGTTTTTATTATAAAAGGTAAAAGATAATGGGACGTTAGTCCAATTCACAGGTACTGTAACTTTAATTAGAAAACGATAACTGAAGTCCACAATTACAGACACTGTAGCCTTAAGGAATAAACGATAACTGAAGTCCACAATTATAGGCAATGTAGCTCTAAGGAATAAACGATAACTGAAGTCCACAATTATAGGCACTGTAGCTTTAAGGAGTAAACGATAACTGAAGTCAACAATTATAGGCACTGTAGCTTTAAGGAGTAAACGATAGTAAATTGCGGATACTGAATCAAATAAAGTCTCTTAGTAGAATTAACGGTTTAGGTGATAAGTAGTTACAATAGCTGTTCCATAACTTTAACTGAAGCAAGTCTGATGCAGATAACTGATATGAAGTATGAGTTGAAGTTAGCTGTAACGGGGTTGGTTTTACCGAAGGACTTTGGAGACAGGTAATAACAGCTTTTAGATGCAACGCTTATCACATTGGTTTTACTTAGCTTCCGGCACATAGAACACTGGTTCCCGAGATCTCCTCAGAGGCGGATGAAGAGTGTTTAAGCTTTAGTCGTGGATGAGGAGAGGTGAAGGGAACTTTGCAGAGTCTTTCAGTCCGGTCTGGTAGCAGAGGCTTTCACAACGAGTTGTACCGGTTGGTAGGTACGGAACGTAGTTTAATAATCCAGCCTCGATCAGCTGGTGCGGTCAGATTAAATAGGCAGACCGTGTCATAAAGAGGTGTGGCTAGGCTCCGTGGAACCAGGAAGTAAGGGAATACCGTAATTAAGGCATGACAGTATCCCCTCCTTAATGAGCAACCTCTGGGTGCTATTGACTTGGTTTAACAGGGTAACGTTTAGGGAATTTAATTTGTCAGCATGAACGACAGAGGAGTTTTCCCATGTATCTTCATCAATTCCATATCCTTTCCATCTGATGAGGTATTGGAAGGAGCCACGATGGATCCTTGAATCAAGTACACTTTGAATTTCGTATTCTTCTTCACCCTGGACCAATATGGGATTAGGAGAAGTAGAGGCATTTCTGTGGAAAGGGTCAGGATGATGAGGCTTCAGCAAGGATACATGAAAAACAGGATGTAGCTTCAATGTAGGTGGAAGTTTCAATTTAACAACATTACGGTTGATAACCGCTGTAATTGGAAAAGGACCAAGAAAAGGAGAACTTAGCTTCTTTGATGGATGGTTTGTAGAGATGTTCTTTGAGGAAAGCCAGACAAGATCACCGTTTTTATATGAGGGTGAAGGTTGTCTTTTGAATCAAAAAACTTCTTTTGATTGGAGGAGGCCAATTCTAGATTTTCATGCAATTTCTCGAATAAAGAGGACATTTGAGAGATTCGATTCGATTCGAAGAGATTAGATGAAGAAACTGATGGTTGATGATGGACATGTTTCGATTTTTGACATGTAGAACAAGATTTGACATAAGATTCAATGGTTTGATCTTGACGAGGCCACCAATAGTATCTTTTAGACAATTTAAGGGTCTTTTCCATACCTGGATGACCTGCCAGAGGAGAATCATGAATAGTTTCGAGTACTTTGATTCTGAAGGAGGGAGGAACGTAAATCCGGTCTTTAAAATAGTAGAGATTGTTTTTCTTGGATAATTTAATTGATTTTGGAAGTTCAAGAGCATTTTCACTGAGCTCCTTAATGTCGTCAATACGAGAAGATAAGAATTCAATAAATGGAGGCAAAGGAGGTTCAATTTTAGTGTCCTTATGAACCCTGGAAAGGGCATAAGCCTTTTTGTTTCTAGACCCAGGTCTAAAGACGATGTGGAAATTGAATCGAGAAGAAAAAAGATTCCATTTTACTTGTCGAACAGACAGTGTTTTATTGGAGTGAAGGTTTTCGAGATATTTATGGTCGATATATACGATTAAAGAGTTCTGAGAACCTTCAAGAAGGTGTCTCCAGGTTTCTAAAGCCACTTTGATACTTAGTAATTATTTTTCCTTTGCAGGATAATTCTTTTCGGCAGGAGATAATGTTCGTGAGAAGAAGGCGACAGGATGAAGAGGTTCTTGAGGATTTTTCTGTTGAGAGAGGACAGCTCCAATTGCAATTTCCGAAGCATCCGTTTCAAGGACAAAAAAATATGAAGGATTTGGAAGTTGAAGAACAGGAGCTGTTGTAAACTTTCTCTTCAGTTCATTAAAGGCAGTTTGAGCCTTCTCGTTCCAATTAAAGGGATGTTTTTTACTTTTAAGTAAATTGAGTGGTTGAGCTATCTCAGAGTAGTTCTTAATAAATTTTCTGTAGAAGTTGGCGAACCCAAGAAATCGTTGTAACTCTTTTACTGTAGAGGGAACAGGCCAGTTAATAATACAATCGACTTTTGAGTTATCCATACTTGAGGCATCAGGTATGAGGTTTATAGGACAATCGGAAGAACGATGAGGTGGAAGCGTTTCAGCTTCTTTTTTACTGGATATGTCTGAAAAGTCGGAATAACAAGAAGGTATAGTTGGTTCTTTGGAGATCTGAAGAATAGGAATTTGCTGTAAACATGTTTCTTTGCAATAATGTGAGTTAAAGGTGAGAGAGAATGGAGACCAAGAAATTTGAGGGTTGTGGTTCCTTAACCAGTTGATCCTTATTATAACGGGATATAAAGGTGATGGAATAACATCAAATACTAGAAATTCAGTATGAATATGATTGGTGGTTACCTTTAGAGGGATGGTTTCATGAAGAATCGGTCCCGATGAGATAAGGGAGCCGTCAATCACTTTGATAGGAACAGAAAAGGATTTTCGAACACAAGGAATTCTGTTCTTTGCTACAAGAGTTGAATCGATGAATACTCCATTTGCACCAGAATCGATGATAGCTTCAGTAATAATTCTCACTTTGTCCCACTGTAGTACAAGGGATATAGGAGTGAACTGAGCAATTAGTGTAGAAGGGAGTGCACTGAAGATCGCAGAGGTATAGGCTTGTCTGCCGGCCTTTGTCCGTTTTAATAAGGGACAATCAAAAACCAAATGATCTTGAGAAGCACAATACATGCATTGGTTTAATTGACGTCTTCGGTTCTTTTCTTCAGGAGTGAGAGGACTTCTTATTACCCCTATTTCCATAGGTTCACTTGGCAAGGAAGTCTTTTCAGGAGCTTTTGAGGGAGTGAAAGGTTTGCGGTCTTTAGAATGTAAGAAGGCTTTTTCGGCCTTTCTTTCTCTTAATCTTCTATCAATGCTAATTGATAAGTGAATTAGAGCGTTCAAAGTAGTAGGGAGTTCTGTTCTAGAGAGTTCATCTTTTACAGCTTCAGATAAACCAATTCGAAACTGGTTGCGCAATGTGATGTCATTCCATTGCGTTTCAACAGCCCATCTTTTGAATTCAGCAATATAATCTTCAACGGGTCTTTTTCTTTGCTGTAAAGTTCTGATTGTTAAATCAGCTGTAGCTTGTTTGTTAGGATCTTCATAGAGAAGAGACATGGCTTCAAAAAATTCATCCAGTGAGCCTAAGATGGGGTCATCATTGTCCAAAAAGGTATGGGCCCAGAACATAGGTTCACCTCTTAGAAAGGAAATAACTGAAAAAACCTTAGATCTTTCTGTGGGATAAGATCTAGGTTTTAAAGCAATCAATAGTTTGCAGGAATAAAAAAACTCCTTATATTTGGAACGATCACCGTAGAATTTTTCAGGGTTACATACAGCAGGATCGCTAGCCGAGAGCAGAGTAGTATGAGGAGTACGAGTTTGTAAATCTCTAACATAAGTGAGAATTCTTTCGTTAGTGACTTGCAGGTCTTGCACACCTTGGGCTAGTGTATCAACTCTTTGATTTAGCGAAGTTATCGTGGAATCGAAATCTACTGGATCCATTACAGAGACTGGATTATTCTGTCACGTCTAAACATTTGATATGAAGGAACACAACTGTAGATTTCGTATAGTTTGAAGTTTTTATTATAAAAGGTAAAAGATAATGGGACGTTAGTCCAATTCACAGGTACTGTAACTTTAATTAGAAAACGATAACTGAAGTCCACAATTACAGACACCGTAGCCTTAAGGAATAAACGATAACTGAAGTCCACAATTATAGGCAATGTAGCTCTAAGGAATAAACGATAACTGAAGTCCACAATTATAGGCACTGTAGCTTTAAGGAGTAAACGATAACTGAAGTCAACAATTATAGGCACTGTAGCTTTAAGGAGTAAACGATAGTAAATTGCGGATACTGAATCAAATAAAGTCTCTTAGTAGAATTAACGGTTTAGGTGATAAGTAGTTACAATAGCTGTTCCATAACTTTAACTGAAGCAAGTCTGATGCAGATAACTGATATGAAGTATGAGTTGAAGTTAGCTGTAACGGGGTTGGTTTTACCGAAGGACTTTGGAGACAGGTAATAACAGCTTTTAGATGCAACGCTTATCACATTGGTTTTACTTAGCTTCCGGCACATAGAACACTGGTTCCCGAGATCTCCTCAGAGGCGGATGAAGAGTGTTTAAGCTTTAGTCGTGGATGAGGAGAGGTGAAGGGAACTTTGCAGAGTCTTTCAGTCCGGTCTGGTAGCAGAGGCTTTCACAACGAGTTGTACCGGTTGGTAGGTACGGAACGTAGTTTAATAATCCAGCCTCGATCAGCTGGTGCGGTCAGATTAAATAGGCAGACCGTGTCATAAAGAGGTGTGGCTAGGCTCCGTGGAACCAGGAAGTAAGGGAATACCGTAATTAAGGCATGACAGTAGCGTTCCGTGCGTCACCCACCCCAGTATTAAACAAAGTAGAGTATGGGTATCACGTGGTGCGAATATGGCATAAACCATTTAGTCTGACTGAGCATCATGGGAAAAGTAGTCCACAAATATCTGCCGTGCAAAGGTTTGCAATGAGCGATCTGTTTTAGAAATAGTTTTAGAATTATCATTCTAGTGTAGCAGCAAACATAGGAGCATATTTTAGCAATAATCTTTCACATTATAAGGATGCGCAATTATTTTACCATTCTACATTATTTTTCCATTTCTAAAAATATGAATCAAGAAAAGGCTTAATTTGCTGGCATCATAAATAGTTAGATATTTTTTTTTCAAATGTTGTTTATGAAGAGCTTTCAAGTTGGGCTTTGCCCGAAGCAGAGAGATGAAAGTGCTTAAATGCCTCACTAGTATACTTTAATAAGTTTATTCCATAATTTATATTTTCCCCAACATATTCTCATTACTCCTGAAGATACAGCACATTGTGTACATGTCATCATTTCTTCTGAAATTAGCTTGTAGACCTCAAATACTTCTACTAGAGTATTATGCCCTACAAAAGCTCCCGGTAGTTATGAACGAGGAATATAAAGGATTAGCGGTCCAAGATGTATGATCCTCTAATGGTAGCCCAAATAAATACAGCCCTGTTTTTACCCCATTTGTATAACACCATAAAAATGGACGAAACAAAGAGATTTTTTTTTATTTATAATTTTGTTTAAATTAAAAAAATATATATATTTCTAAATTATTCATCTATTTTTATTATGTTGCATATAGTGTTTACTTCATAAAAATGGGACTGTATTTATGTATATGGATTCCCGGTTACACATCTACTGGAAAATATGCTTTGCAGTTGATTGCAAGCTCTTTAGCATAGTGTCGGATACAAAACAAATTGGTATAGCGTTTACAGCGGATACCAGTCATAGAAACAATGTGATGACAGATAAGAACCATTCGGCCCATCTAGTCTGCCCAATTTTCTAAATACTTTCATTAGTCCCTGGCCTTATCTTATATCTAGGATTGCCTTATGGCTATCCCACGCATGCTTAAACTCTTTCGCTGTGTTAACCTCTACCACTTCAGCTGGTAGGTTATTCCATGCAACTACTACCCTCTCAGTAAGGTAATACTTCCTGATATTATTTTTAAACCTTTGCCTCTCTAATTAAAGACTACGTCCTCTTGTTGTGGTAGTTTTTCTTCTTTTAAATATATTCTCCTCCTTTACTGTGTTGATTCCCTTTATGTATTTAAATGTTTCTATCATATCCCCCCTGTCTCGTCTTTCCTCCAAACTATACATGTTAAGATCCTTTAACCTTTCCTGGTAAGTTTTATCCTGCAATCCATGAACCAGTTTAGTAGCCCTTCTCTGAACTCTCTCTAAAGTATCAATATCCTTCTGGAGATACGGTCTCCAGTACTGCGTAGAACACTCCAATTGAGGTCTCACCAGTGATCTGTACAATGGCATGAGTACTTCCCTCTTTCTACTGCTAATACCTCTCCCTATACAACCAAGCATTCTGCTAGCATTTCCTGCTGCTCTATTACATTGTCTGCCTACCTTTAAGTCATCTGAAATAATTACCCCTAAATCCCTTTCCTCAGATGTTGAGGTTAGGACTCTAATATGAGGAATCTAATATGCTGTACTCTGCCCATTGGGTTTTTACATCCAAGATGCATTATCTTGCACTTATCCACATTAAATGTCAGCTGCCACAACTCTGACCATGTTTCTAGTTTACCTAAATCATTTGCCATTTGGCTTATCCCTCCTGGAACATCAACCCTGTTACATATCTTAGTATCATCAGCAAAAAGACATACCTTGCCATTAAGACCTTCTGCAATATCACTAATATAAATATTAAAGAGAATGGGTCCAAGTACAGATCCCTGAGGTACCCCACTGGTGACAAGACCATACTTTGAATATTCTCCATTGACTACAACCCTCTGTTGCCTGTCACTCAGCCACTGCCTTGCCCATTCAACAATATTGGAATCCAAATTTAAAGATTGCAGTTTATTGATAAGCCTTCTATGTGCAACAGTGTCAAAAACCCTACTGAAATCTAGGTAAGCAATGTCTACTGCACCACCCTGATCTATTATTTTAGTTACCCAATTACCCAATCAAAAAAATCAATAAGATTAGTTTGGCATGATCTCCCTGAAGTAAACCCATGTTGTCTCTGATCTTGAAATCCATGTCATTTTTTTTTTTTTTAATTCTTTATTTTTGTTCGTGCATGAAATTACAGTCTGGCTTGCTGCACCACAATAGTTACAGCCAACCGTTCATTGACATAGAAGGACATGGCATGAGAAATAAAGTGCACTTTTTTTTTAAGGTGGTATAAAATTTAACAAGAATAACATTGCAAACACGTAGAGTAAACAGATTATGATTTTAGATTCTGACTTTTCTATTCTCGTTGTGACAATAGTGTATTTGTAGGGTTATACAGTTATAAGACCTATGAGGTTGACGAAGGTTATCTATTCTATATGAACATTCTTAGGTATAGTTATACACATGCAGGATCACTGTGAGATTATGTGGCACAGTTTTTATTATTATTTTATCATGCTTAAGTAGTGCAACGTTGGAGCTACGATTTTAAGTGTAAGTAAAGCCTGCAAGCAGGATTAGTTTGTGCATGAGCTAGGTTAATAACTAATTAATAATACAATCATTGTGGTTTTAGGACACTAGATACGACTCTTAACTAGTGCATATGTGCCCAATAAATGCTTAAAAGTTTGCTTATATAGACTAAAAGTAAAGTCGCTTATAATAATGCTGTTGGCGCTTGAGGTTACAATTGTGTGATTTGCGAGCGATATAACATAAATGCATTTAACCTAAATATTTCCAGCATTGTCTAAACATAAGCGCTTGCATCAATCTGTTCGTTTCGCTAGAGATTTTTGAAGTAAGAGATTTTAAACACGCTAAACTACGCTAAAAACGACAGCCCTGTTAGCCTTAATTGTGCATAGGAGAGAGGACTTCGTTGTAAATACTATCAGTAGGTCTAAATTAATATAACACAGAGCTTGAGTTAGCAAAAACATGTACATTTCAACAGGTGGTAGAGACAAACGGGTAACACAGCCATGCATCACTTGTAGTGAAGAGCTAACTGTAGTGGCAGGTAGCCTGGTATGCCAGCCCCGTTAAGCGATCCGTCAGCCTATCCCCCTGCTGGGCAGTAAGCCTCCATGTGCGGACAGTTTTGCTGGTGCGTGCTGGATTTGCCTGCGCGGCATCGTAGGTGCCTCCTCGGGATTCCCTCCCTGGCGGGTCGTGGCTGGGTTCTCCTTCGGTCCCGCCCGCCGGTGTACAGTCTCTCCGTGTCTAGGTCAGCGTCATGGTAGGCTTTGTATGGTCCCATATGCGGGGCGGCGTCTTGCTGGCCGAGGTTCTCAGGGGCCGTTGGGGTGTAAGCATGTCGGGTGCTTTGAGTCAGCTTACCCGTCCGCCCAAGCAGATGCTGGCGGTTACATCGCCGAGCATATGCTCTTGGAGCGCGTGGCAGGGCCCCATAGTGTCGGTGCCGGGTCGCAGGGCGGATCCAGGGGGCCACCGCTTTCACCGCTTGCCTGAGGGTGAGTCCCCCGCGACATAGCAGAGTCCAGAAGTTCCTGCAACGTTCGTCAAAAGCCTCCATGGGCCTTGTCGTTGGCCTGGGCTTGTGTGAGGGTCTTGGGTCGGGTTGCCGCCGAGCCACCATCTTGGTAGGGTCCTGGCGGCACGTTTTCCTCGCGGGCAGTGAGGCCTGTGAGATTGCCGTCCGCTGTGGTGTGGCTTTCCCGTGTGGACTGGGATGACCCCCGTCGGTCAAAAGGGGGTGGGGGTAGGGTACTGGTGTGTGCCTGGTTTCGTCTGGGCAAGGGCGATCGGCTTTCCCGCCCTAGCTTCGGCACGAGTAGGCCGCATATGGTTTCCAGTGCCCCCTTGGCCGACGGGCCTCGGGGTTGTGTCTGCCGCTTCAGTGGTGCCTCCCCAGCATGGGTAGTGCATCCAATCGTGTCTGCCATTGTCGTTGCTGTCTTTTTGTCCCCGTTTAATGCCCGTCGAGCAGGAGCTCATGGCGCCCGTGTCTGCTTCGCTTGGCGATCAGACTCCGCCCTCGAAATCCATGTCATTTTAAATGTTCAGCAATCGTATCCTTTAACATGGTTTCCATTACTTTACCTACTACTGAAGTAAGACCTACTGGTCTATAGTTGCCGGACTCGTCCCTACTTCCTTTCTTGTTAATGGGCACAATATTCGCTAACTTCCAATCTTCTGGGACTACTCCTGTTAACAATGATTGGTTAACAATAGTACACCACTAAGCTCTGTTGGGTGTATTCAATCAGGCCCGATTGACTTATTTGTCTTTACCTTTGGCAATTGAAATAGAACCTCTTCCTCTGTAAACTCACATGTAACAAATTACTCATTTGTTCTTTTTCCTAACTGAGGTCCCTTTCCCTCATTTTCATCTGTAAATACTGAACAAAAATATTCATTGAGGCAGTCAGCTAGACCTTTATCCTCATTTACACAGCTTCCTTCTTTTGTTTTTAATCTAACTAATCCTTGTTTTACTTTACTTTTCTCATCTATGTAACTAAAAATGTTTTGTCCCTGTTTTTTTTTTACTGACTGTGCTATTTTCTCTTCTGTGTGTGATTTGGAAGCTCTTATAACTTGCTTAGCCTCTCTCTGCCTAATCTTATAGATCTGTGTATCTTCCTCACTCTGTTTTTTTTTTTAATAATTACTAAATGCTAACTTTGTGTTTTTTACTATTTTGATAGTACCACAGTGGTTTCTTATTTTTTCTGCTCTTCCTGACAAGCCTAATGCAATTTTCTGTTGCCTTCAACAATGCAACTTTTAAATACTCCCATTTCTCTTAGACTCCATTTAAACTGCCCCAGTTTGATAATGATCATTATCATTAAAGTCTTGCATGTTCTAAGGATTCAGTTCAGCTTGTCTGGGATATGCTTTCTTAGCATTCCAACTTCCAAACTTTTTACTAACAGTCTTCTTGCTTGAATCTATGCCAAGTCCCTCGACCCTGAAACTCGATCAAGCCTAACCTGATTCTTTTCTTATGCTTTTGTAATATACTTAATAAAATAATAAATTAGGCTGAAGGGTTTAAAAGACTTATAGTTAAATATAGTCAATAGTTGCCAGTGTGTCAATATTTCGAGATACAGAAAGGGGTAGAAAAACTTTTTTTCTAGTATTTTTTTCAGAGATCTAAGAAATACAACCATCTCCAGACCTAATCAGATGTTTTCCTTATATCAACATTAAATGCACTTATGCCATATCTATATGATACTACCCTGCATTAACAATCAGATGTATTGCCTCCAATGTCAATATGAAATTAAGATAATTTTGTTTGTCCTTAGCTATTACCTGTGATACCAGGCACTGCAATTATCAGGCATATTGTCACCTAAAAATAACAGCATTCATAATTATGCTACATAATTACATAGTTGCATAGGCTGAAAAGAGACATGCGTCTACCAAGTTCAGCTGTCTCACATCTGTTTCCTAATTTTGCAAAAAATTCAATTTCAACCCCAGAATATCAGTTGGGGTCCGGTGGAAGGGGGAGGGCAGCCAAAGGTGAGTTCTACTTACCTGAACTTGAACCTCACGGTTACCACTATCTTCTTCCTAGCGGATTCTCTATTGCCACGAGCCAACGTCAATGCTGTACTTTCGTGCAGTTTTAAGGTCTATGGAGGATCCCGTGGATAAAGCTAATTTCCAGCAGCCGTGACAGCTGGGAGGATTGACAATTTTAGAAGGCGGTAGCTTTGCTAATCTCAAGTGGGGGTGACACTGCCACTTTAATAGTTAATTAAATAGTTAATCGTTTTATTTAATAGTTTAGTGTTACAATTATTTCTTTACATTTTTGTTTCTTGTTTTTTTTTTCACTTCTTTGCAAAAAAAGTAAAAAGAAATATAAACTCCAACGTATTGTTCGAATGTAATAGTAGTAAAAGTACAAATGCAATCAGTAAAAATACAAAGAGCTTGTAATTTCTTGTAGTTTATGGTGATAATGTTTGACCCTCCAACTGCAATATTCTTGTAAAACTGTGTTTCAATCTGCATTTTTAAACAAGCCGAGCCATTCCACTATGTATATGTATTCAGTGCCCAGCAGGCAATCTATTATTAGTTTCTTCATGCAGGAAATTGTGAAAGAGGGCAGTACGGACAACTGTAATTCTATCAGCCACCAAATGCAGCAGCACTTTATTAAGCCGTGACATGATCTTTGTCATCATGTTTTATATCTCTGTATGTTCTTTTCACAGAATACCAAGTTCCTCTTAACACCTTTCACATCATCAATTACTATATAAGATCAATACTTTCTCAAGGACGTGTGATTGTATTATTAATTCATTGTACTGCTAGGATGCATTGGGATTTTGGAAATATGCAAGTGATGATGTTGTGTCTGTATAGTTAAGCAGGTGTTTTTCTTGGTGATCATAAACATAATGTTTTAATGATCAAATGCAAAATGTTATATTCAAATATCAAATATATGATCAAATATATATTGCTACAACATATACACATGTAAGCATAACAGTATATACTATAGGCAAATAATGAAAATAATTATCAAGGTATTTTCAGACATTGTAAACCCAATAAAACCCATAACATATGCCTATATCTCAACATCTTTAATTTTGGATAACGATACCCCATCTATCAGACACATATCAACCCTGGTATATGTTCGATGAACAGATGAATAAAAAGTATAATTCCATAACGTTGGAAGCTTGGCTCCAGGTATCGTAGAGGTCCAGTGACTCCAGTATGGAAGTCACTTTGCTATTCAGGGATGTACTTTTTCAAGGGATTGTCCTATAAGATGACTTCTGCATATCTAGAAGCAGGTCAAGCATACAATTAAAATCCGTGCAAATGATTAACTGACCTGTCTTCATTTTGGTCGCGTTCTTGAGGGACTTGGTTAAAAACTCAACCTGTTCATCATTAGGGCAAATAGGTTTACTATTGTGACTGTTAGATTATTTAGAGAACCACAAAGGATAACTGTGCTGTATCAGAGTATTGATTTTCTACCTGGATGGCCAAATTCATGTGAAACAGAACAGAAACACCCATAGAATTAATATCAGAGTAGGAGTGGAAAGCTTGGGGGGTATAGTTGGGATCTGAGCTGTGGGGACTTGAATTTGCAGAAATTAGTTTCTTGCAAGCAGACCACAGCTGGTTTAGTATTATGAAGTTCAGCGAAAACTAGTCTTCTCTTATGTGGGGAGTTGAGATCTCTTACATTGAGTGTAAGCATTTCAAATGTAAAGGCCACGGTGGGACAGGACTATAGAGCTGAAAGATAGATGTCTGAGAATTTGTTTGCTTCTAAAAGATAACTGGCTAGTTGCTTGTAAATCTGTTTTTTGGGGTCTGTTAAACGGCTCCGCACAATAAAACAATGCAACAAAAAACAAAGAATAAACCAAAACCAAATAAAGTATTACAAATGAATATTGCAAATGAATATGTGACGGACCACCTGGCACTCCGACCAAGTGCCTCCATCAATCGATGCTCCTACTGCTCACCGAGGAATTCCAGCACTCCACCAGACACCATAAGCACTATAGACTCCACGAACCACCACAGCTTGGTTGGGGTCTCGCCATCCTCCACCCACCCTGGACCCAAGACCAGGATCCAGCTCCCAGTGGGCAGACCTCTCCTACTCCAGAGAGTGTAGCAGAAACAGCTCTTAGAAGAGCTAGTGATTATACTCAGGGGAGTATAGTGATTATAGCAATCCCCAAAGTGTAGTTCTCCAATCCCCAAACATGAACCAAGACTTCATGAAGGGGTAAAGCATCTCGTTTAATGGGAGCCACAGCTGGCCTTTTATGCAGGTTTCCCAACAAGGGTGATGCCCAAGTGGACCTTGTTGGGCATAGGGACACAAAGTGTACAAACCAATGAAAACAACATGCCAATGAATGACACTCCCACCTACAGTACACAATCCCTCCCCTCTGCCTGTGATATAATTAAGGCAGATTAATGCATTAACTTAATTATCCCCAGGCAGAAAAAACACACATTTTACAAAACCCCAAAAGTACCCCAAAACACAATTTATCCCCATAAATCTTACATCCCCTGATAGCCCTGATCTGGGTGAACAACATATCCAAAATCACCCAGATCAAAGCAGGGGTTCAGGAAATTCCTGGAAGTCTTATTTTTGACCCGCCGTGCACATGGTGCCATGTCCAAAACAGTTCCAGAGAATTAGGGCTAACAGTTGGTCTCTCTGTCTGGAGTACAAAAGTACATACTTCACATGAACAGAGCCTTTTAAAGTGCATTGGGCAAGGTATATTGCAGGGCCCATAGTCCAGAGGCAATAGGCTGGCCAGCAGGCCCCTCCAAGAACCCTTGACGAGGTTCAGTTTGTCACAGGGCCATAATCCCAGGGTAGGAGCTTGGCAAAAAGGCCCCTCCAAAAGCCATTGATGAGGTTATGTTTGTCACAGAATATTGCTAGCCAAAGTGACAGTAACTAACTTTGCATTTTTAGTATGATTGTACTCAGAGTTAGGCATTGTTGTTCATAGGAGGGAGAAATATCCTAACTCATGGTCTGGTGAGTAGGCCCCATTTGTTATTGTAATGGTGTCAGGCATAGCAAATTAAGTATATATAACATGAGTGCACATACCTGTATGCACAATACTGGTCAAAAGGGAGTGAATTTGAATACACTTTCAAGCAGTGTATCATGTTCCATTACTTGTGTTTCCTATCGTTTTTTTTGCTGAAATTAAAGTCCATCCAACAGAAAGCAATCCTGATGGAATAACTATAATAATTGTTGTTTGAGTATACCCTGGATTTCATCAAGATTCCAAGTTTTGGACAAGGATGAATCTATGCTCAGATTGGGACAAGTAAAGCCTGCTGTTCACATTGCCATGTCTTGCTCAATTACGTATTTTTAAATTTCCACTCTGTACTGAAAGCAGATAATTGCTTAGTATAATGTCACATAGAGTCAGTCCAGTAACTGGCAAGAAGAGGAACTGCCAGAGAAGAATTGTTTTTATTTTGGGGTTTATTGACATCTTAACAACGAACCCGCGTGCATGTATGTCCAATGTTGGGTTTTAATGCAGTCTTCTGCAGTAACATGACTTTTAGCATACCTTTTCTATTAAGGTTGAATCTGTTTTTTTAAAGTGTCCCTCTCATGTTTTTGTTTTTCTTTGACTTTTCCATTCCTTATCTCCCGTGAATCTTAATGAGTATAATTCCTCCCTTGACATTTGCCTTTATTTATAGTTATTATCTCTTCATCCTTGTGCCAGATCTGGGCACCTCCATTTTGCTCTCCTCTGTTCATGGTGTTTGCAGTTTATTTCAACTGTGGGATTCTTATGAATGATAGATTGAGGGTAAATTGGCTTAGCAACTGAAAAATTACTTTGCTTAAGCTTTGCCCATTGCCAACACTTGCCAAAGATCATACACCTCACAAGAAAAAGTAGCTCCTACTCTACATACTATTTATGTTCTAACTAATACTAAGGTGAATACAAAACAACACATAAGGAGCAACAGAGGAACTAAAAAGGATTAATTTAATTCTCAAATTAATAATAAAAGCAAAACCTGCAATGTGGCAGAACTTCTTTAAGTCCATATGACCTATGATATTTTATTGGAATTATAATAAACATATGTTTTGAATATTAGCATTTCTTGTATTATCTTTCATTTGCCTGAGAATTCCATTGGAATTATTGTAGTATCAATTGAATCCACTGGTGGTGCAGTATCAAATGAATCCACTGGTGGTCAAGGGTTTATTTCATTGACTGAGAGCGATCAATCTATGCTCTCAGCCAATGAGTGGGCTCTGCATGACAGAGTTTAGTTCAGGAGAGCTAACAGAAGCTCCTAACAGGAGCTTCAAGCCTTCAATTGAGGAAATGACTGATAACTGCCGGTTCCCAGGTACCATGGAACTCCTGAAATGGTTATAGTGCTTGGATTACTCCCTTAATAGTATCTTAGATTTATAAATATGTATAGTTCTTTGCTTAAAAATATTTTTAAAAACAATGATTTAACAAATGTTGATCTAGGGAAATTGGCTCATTACTAATACGGACACAACAGTTTGAGGATTTCCCTAATATATAAAGATGGTCAGATTTCAATAATGGTATTAGTCAGGAAGAATGGTTTTGCAATTAACATTTTCTATTCATTTGATGAGACACAATCATCTTAATCTAATTAAAATAGCTCATCTTAAGTTATCCAAACCCTTGATCTTCAAACACGAATCAGCTGTTAGTCCTACCTTACTGTGCAGTATGGATGATTATCAGCTGGAATTTTGTAGTTTTTTCCCCAAGATTAAATCATGACATTTTAATTAGAATGTGTAATAAAAGATGAAATGGAACCCTTACATGAAACTGTATTGCTACTCTACCGCTGGGCCCATATATTATTTATCATTAATACATTCATAGATCACCCACTGTCGATCTTTTGATAGTAATGAATTTATGATGCTTAAAGGAGTACACATTATAATATCAAAAAGTAACAGGAAGTAGATCTATAAATTTATTATAAGGTAGTCAAGCTTGTTTTTATGTTTTAATTGAAAATACAATTCTAAATGCAATCATTGAAAGTGGTTTAAGTCTTCATTTTCACATTTCAACACAGCAAAGTTTAAAGTATACTTGCAATATTGAAATGTTTATTAATAGATTATTATTTTTGCTACTAAAAATTAACATAAAAGGTTGTGATGTTTAAGTTATTTTAAGTAATAGTTTCATAACAGTTTTATATATAATTGTTACCACTTGGCAAACAAAGCTCAATTTGTCATGTGATGGAATATATATAACTGGATTATTAATTATCTTGTTAAGTATCAAACACATTGTCTTTTATAATTGTAATCTGACTCTTAACCATTTAAGCACCACACCAGAGTTATTTTGTACCTTAGGGACTATAGAATTTCTAGAGGTTTTGCCATGTTTGTTATACCCTTAAATCAATAATGTTCCATTGCATATGCTAGCCTGTTTTTTTTTTAGCAATGGTAGTTTTAAAATGTCAGATTAATTCACTAGTGGCTGATTTAGATTTTGCTGCAAAAAAGCACCCATGGTCCAAAAAAGACCTTGAATAATTGTGTGTATTTTGCACATTCCATGGTATTTAAAATTAGAAGAGCTTAGCATGTTGTGGAATATGCACCAAAAAATGCCACTGCAATATTCTGCACATAATGTAAGGGTTTTGAAAGAACACTCACAGAATGGACACACAAACTTCACAGTCTTTTCTTTTCTGCACACAAAAGTACTTCATATTCCAATACAATCACCCACTGCTCAAAGATGTATTAAAATGCAATCATCATTACCAAAGAACTAACAATTGATTGGTTAACACAGGATTAAGTGCTACATCAATTAAATACAGTAAAAGTAAACAAAGTCCACGGGCCAGATGATATTCACCCGTGAGTACTTAGGGAGCTTAGTGTAGAAATATCCACACCACTGTTTTTAATCTTTCAGGAATTGTACGAGAGGATTGGAGAAAGGCAGCTGTGATGCCTATATTTAAGAAGGGCACAAAATGTCAACCTGGAAAACTACAGACCTTGTGAACTTAACATCGGTGGTTGTAAAATATTTTGAAGGGCTTTTGAGGAATAATATTCAGGAATTAATTTTAAACAACAATATAATTTGTAGGAAACAACATGGTTTTACAGTAGACAGGTCATGCTAAACTAACTTGACTGTGTTATATGAAATTGTTAATGGAAATATAGATTAGGGTGTTCCAGTAGATGTGATCGACTTAGGTTATGCTAAGGCATTTCACACACAGGTGTACACAAAAGATCACTAGTAAAACTAAAATCAGTTGGTTTAGATGAAAAATGATGTTCTTGGATGGAAAATTGGCTTAAAGAGACTGACAATGGTAGTTATTAATGGAACATATTCAAATTGGACACATTTGTAAGTGGAGTGCTCAGGATTCTGCCCTGTGTCCACATGTGTCTGTATTTGCAGTTGGCACAAAACTAGGTGAGATTATATAGTCTGAACACAATATAATTTATCTCCACAAGGAACTGGATACATTGGGGGACTAGGCAGGCAAGTGGCAGATAAATGCAAAGTCATGCATTTTAGAATAGGGAACCCACGAGCAACGTATACATTAAATGGGATTGAGTCAAATCCAACAGAAGCATGGACATATAATATATAACACGTATATACGTATATAAACATGAAGTTTTTACATTGACATTCTCTAGTCTGGCAAAAAGCAATGACTAATTCATATTGCAGTATATTAATGATCCGTTGGTGGAAAAATTGAACTCCAACTCCAAGCAACACATGCGATTTAAAGCCCACATTTCTTTATAAATAAGGCTCAACTATAAACTTACTCAAGATATAAAAATAGAAGCAGAGCCACCATCAGAGGGGTACAGGTAGTACACCTGTGAGGGACCCAAGCCACAATGGAGGCTAGGCACCATATGTCTAAAATATATTTATAAATATATATACACAATGGGAGGCCAGCACACACTCTCCCATCTTATGCTGGCTTCGGTGCAAACCTTATGCCTTCAATATATGTTCCAAGGAAAGTGCACACAGAGGACTTCAACCTTTATTGTGCAATGGTGATGCACATCAGTTAGATCGACATTTCTGTCCATTTCAGACCAAGTTTTAAAACTCAAGTCTTGATTGAAGTCCGAAATCGGACTGAAACATCGACCTAACAGATATGTATCACTATTTTACAATGAAAATATTTGATTTCTACACAAAGTCCTCCAAGTGCACTTTCTTCGGAATGTATGTATATATAGTTGTAATCAGAATTAACCCCCATTGAAAATCAGGTTTATTGTCAAAAAAATTTGCAATAAACAAATCAAACAAAAGCAATTGAAATAGCTTAACAGAACCAATGATTCAAGTGATTTTCCCAAATTCAACTGAAAATGCAACTTATAATGACTTCTCCAGTCTCAAAATGATTTAACCCCCTTAACAGAATCCCTCAAAACAGCACAAATATGCAAATCAGGCATTGTCTCAAGGGCTTTATTAGCTGTACTAGGTGTGCTTGAGCTTAAAATACCTGTTACGTGACCTGCACAGTGTCACGTTTGACTGCATGTTAAAAATATGGTCCACAAAGTTAAGAGAAGAGATCATCATCCTTCACAAGCAAAAAACAGGATACAAAAGGATAGCGAAGACACTGAATATATATATATATACAAGTATTCAATGGCGCAGGGACCTCTCTGCAAATATATATATATATATATATATATATATATATATATTTGCAGAGAGGTCCCTGCGCCATTGAATACTTTCACAAAGGGAGCCCAGGAGGCTGTCTATCTGCTCCTCCTCTGGGTCCTCTCACAAGCCGCTGCAGTCAGAGTGTTGCAATATTCTGACACTGCACTCTGCCAGTACCTCGCAAGAACAGAATGGGTCCCATCACCTGTCAAGAGTAGAAAGACAGCCTCCAAGTACCACAGGATGTAGTGTCCCTCTTCCTGGCCACAGTTAAGAACAAGGAGGAGGGACACATATTAAATTCACCTTACTTCTTTAGCAGCAAGGCGGATTGCTAGCGTACAACTCACTTAAGAAGTTTTGCTTTGACTTGGCAGATGAGCTTGTACTTTGATGGTCATTGGAGTAATACAAGCAATATTCCAGTTTTTAAATGTGCCTGGGGATTTGGGATAATGCTTTTTTTTTTTTATGTATTTGGGCTGATGTGTACTATAGTCATTAACTTAATTTTGTATGTTTATAATTGAATGTTACACAAATATTTATTTTGTAGACAAAACAAAAAAGGGTCAAATGTTCCCTTTAGTTATCTAAAAAAAAGTTTAAATGGATGAGGCAGGCTGAGTATATGACCCAGCGTTCTGCTACATCATATAAAACCAGTTTAACTGTGATACCGAATGTATTACTAGGAAGCAATAATTTCCCTGTTTGACAAGCTAAGTGCAACATTATTCACCTGCAGTCATTTCACTTACTATTTTTTTGAGTTTACTACCCATGGTATGTATAACCAACACATTTATAACTATATAACTATAAAATATGATTGCAGTTGGATGGGATATATATTGTGGAAGGTATGATTTGTTTCTGTGGGAGAAAAGCAATCCCATTGCAAATTTCCAAGAGAAATAAATATGTATACCTGACTCACCACACACAGACATCTAACTACTGCTCATTTTTCTTATTGACCTTTATTTCTGATTTTCTGATGTGGTATGAGTAATGAGCAATACATGCATAAATAAACCCTATACACCTACTGACTCCGGAAAGCGTACATTTATTGTGGGGATTTCCTGATCATATTATAATGATTTCATAAGTAGTATTTCTGTTCTACTCTGTACCAGCAATTATTTTTGGCTGCGCTGTGTTTTATGGTATGGAATCAATAGTTAAAAAAAAAAGATGGAGATATACTCATGGCAATCATATTATTCTCTTTCACTTTGACTTGTGGTTAAATTGACCTAATTGGAAGAAACAAAAAAGATTTAACAAAAATCTGATAAATTCTAAACTATGTGGTTCTTTCAATGTGGCTGACATTCACCACCAGGGTTTATTTACAAAACCGGAAACTATCTAGAATTCCAAGTTAATTTCAAATTTTAGGCCACTATAACTGAAAAGATCATTGCCTTGGGGAATTGTTCCAGTTTGACTGCTATTTAGTGGCAAACAAGTGGAAAGAATGGGGTAGAATATTTCAGAGTTAGACAGAGGGATTGGGAACCATATGGCCCTTAAGCTACAAGTACCAGGAGACTGAGGAGACTGGGAATTGTCAGTTCTATATATTAGGAAATGAATGGCCTCTACCCATGCATGTTCTCTAATGCCCCAAACTACTGTCCAGGAGGTAAAAGAAGGGGTAGGAGTTAGCTGCCATTATCAGGAGATATATTCTTCTCTCCCCTTCTGCTATGAAATGAAGAAAAGCATGGGCCATTTGTAGGTGTGGGATGCCTACCCAGTTAGCACTTGTCTCCAATTCCATCCAAGGCGGTAGAGCTAAGGACATTAACTGGAACTCGCATTGGTTGAAAGTTGGACTCAATGCATTGACACCAGTGTTGGCTGTAGAATGCCTGCAAATAGCAAATGGGTTTCAAAACGTGCATATTGCATATGGTGTTAAACAATAATCTATATATGTATGTATTGCTGATCCTTACCTTTTTGTGTCATTTTACCCCACTCCCTTTAGCATGTAAGCTCATTGAGCAGGGCCCTCAACCCCTCTGTTCCTGTGTGTCCAACTTGCCTGGTTACAACTACATGTCTGTTCGTCCACCCATTGTAAATCGCTGCGGAATTTGACAGCGCTATATAAATATCATAATAATAATAATCTTAGTTCATTTGAAAGAATGTTTATCATCACCAAGTAATTTAAGCGTTGTCTATGAATATATAGGGGTATCTAGAAATAATGTAGTAATTTTCAGTATGTGTTCTACCTTTATTTAGCTATAAGTCCTATATTTAAATGCTTGTCAATGAGTTAGAGCATCCGGGGCCCAAACAATGAAGTATTTTTTTGTCTATGCCACTGCCAATCCTCCCCCCATTTGTGTCTCTCACCATTGTATATCTTCCAGTAAAGTTTATTGGAAGTAAGTGTCACAGACTGCTTGATATCCCATTTCAGCTTTCTCTGCATGAGATCTAGTTTTAATCACTTTCCATTTCTTACAGAAGAAGATCCAACAGAAATGGACTCAAGAAGACTTGAATTAAGGCCCTTGTAATGTGTCCAGTCCACTGGTGCATAGTATTAAACCCAGGCATTCCTATACGCAACATCCTTAAATACCTTAAGTGTAACAGCTATCACGTGAAATCTTATTTACTGTATATTCAGTGTGTTTTCGGGTGGATCGGTTTGATTTTCTGCTTAGCCATTTAAATTGTGTCTTGTTTGTTTAAGTTACATAACAGATACTCCTTTGACTTTACCTTTCCAATTTTATGTGAGTAAATTATGTTTATAAGTTATGTTTCTGTTCATATACCTCACATGAGTTATTTGATATAATATGAAGTAAAAAATAGCTTAAATGAAACGTGTGTGTTTGACTAGCATATTGAAGTTATACTGTGATTGAACACAACCGAAACAACTTCTTCTCAAGGAAGGATGCGGTGTACTTCTTGAACTTTCAAAAATCAAAGATGCATTTTCAACTGCATTTTCATTTTTCTACATTCTCAAAAAAAACATATTCCTGTCTTAAATACGACTTGACAAATAATAATACATCTTGAATATTTTTCTTCTGTAGTGTCAGTTCCCTCTTCACAAAAAAAAAATACACTCTTCTTAAAAGGTAATTTGATGTTACGTTGAAAATTCCAGATGGGATAAAAAAGAAAATTTATTTTTGACAGGACAGCAATAGGAAGTTCTTTCATTAGACAGGTCATACCTAGAGGTCATTCTCCATCCATACTGTCACTTTGAAAAGTCTCTTGCATTCCATATTCCGTGAAGAACAAATTGCAAAAAAAAATATTGGGAGAAAAAAAAAAATCGCTTTTTAAAGGGATATCTATCAAGTGTCAATATTCTTGGGTAACTGACTGCAGTAATCACCTTAGGGTGAATGAGCACAAAAGTTTTCTAAGATGAAATGCGGCAACTACATAACTGATGATTGGCCAAACCTCATTAAAATAACAACCAAAGAGACCATTCAGACTAAAGATTTATTGACTATAAAATAATGTGGATTGCCTACTTGCTAGAGAGAAATTAAATGGGTATTCTACTGGCTTTATTTTAACAAAAAATAAAATAAAGCCATTGGTCTAAAATATGGAAAATGTAGGGCTTAAAATAAAAATAAACTTGTATTATTATTATTATCAATATTTTAGCTTTTGCTTCTTTTGTGAAAGCCAAATAACTTTGGTGAACATTTGAACTTCTAAAGATGAAAGAAATAGCGCTTTTTGACATACAAACCTCAGTGCAGGTTGATTTAGATGGTGACATTCACATACTTTTTCCCCATCAGTGAGAGACACTTGTTTCATAAATAAATAATAAATGGATCATATGGACAGCGTCTGAACAAAGGTGTTTCTTGAAGAAAGTTACCTGTCGACTCAAAGAGTGCTTCCTGCCTCTCATGATTGGCTGAAGGTGCATCCTTATTCTATCTACACAAACCTATAGACCGATGAAATGATCAATGTTCAGACAGGGTTATCCCCCAAACTTAGAATTCAAAGTGAATTTCTAAATTAAGGTCATAGTAGGTGAAGAGAATGTTTCTAGCTTGGTTATTTTTCCCTTGCTTTTGAAATTCATTATACAATTTACTTTTCTTCTATTCATAAAAACACATCTATAAAATGTACTGTTACTTTGTAGTAAAATTGTGTGTGAAGAATAGGTGTTTCTTTGTCTTACGAATGAACAACTTTCTAAAGTCATTTTGCGCAATTGTAATCTAGTAACACGAAGGCGCACAAATAGATGACAATGTAGGCCTGGTTTAAAAAGTCATACATTCATTTCAAACATACATAGCGCCGAATAACTCACATAAACTATCAATCAATAACTAAGAAAAATAAAATACTATTCCCACAGTGGTCATAAAGAGAGAGCAAGGATGGGAATTGAAATTGTTGTTTTTAGGTTTAACTACTCACTCACTCCACATCACTTTGGTTTGATGTCCACACTGTAGATTTCTCACTAGAAGACTTGCACCAAGAAGACTTATGAAGACACAAATGTTGTTCACCCATGATTAAAACTTGGAAATCAGATGATGACCTTTCTAACAATAAATCTCAGCTTTCCTGGCCTTGCCATTTCATTTACCTCTGTGTAAAGCAAGGTGACTCTACATATCACCTTTGAAATTAGATTAAAATTTCATGTTTTTATTTTAAGGGCTTACAGATGATTAATTATTGGTCCCTTGCAAGATATTGTAAAAATAAATCTACACATTTTTTCTTTATAACGTCTCTTGTATAGAAGAAAATGTTTAGTTTTTTCTTAAAATTGTGAAATTATGATATATCTTTAAACCACAATCGGTGTAATTGAGGGTGTTTTGGGATGCATCTCAATGGTAGAAGTACTGAATCTCCAAGCCCTGCATATCATAACTGAGAATGAAAAATTAGGAATATATTACATTCTTGAGAATCTCCAAAGTAATGAACAGGAATAATCCTTGCAGTTCCTTATTTATTGTAGAAAAAGACGATATAAATATATCAGACAGTAAACAAAATAATGTACAAGGAAAATAAATCCAAATACGGGCAAAACATATAAGAAAATATATTTAACCTCTGCAATATGTTCAATATTTATCTATTGAAATTATCTATTTTAACTCCTTAGGGACCCAAGCAATTGTATAAAATCTGACTAAAACAAAACCTAGAATTTGAGCTTTATGTTTGTTCAACGATAATTTACCTCTTTCATATTAAATGCACCTAAACTTTTTGTATATCATTTTGTTTGGGAGAAATAAGGCTTTTATTTCACATCAAATTTTTATTTATGAAAAATAATTTAATATGAATAAAATAAAAAATAAAAAAAAAAAAGTATGAGAAATTGTTAGCTTTTACTGCAATAAAATACACATATTTGTATGCGGAGATGTCCCTCAAGTAACACAAAGCCCCCCTGTGTGCAGGGTTAATGATGTTTTGGAAAGTTAAAGGGTCAACTATCAGGCTTGCCATTTTCAGTTTTTACACATTGAAATTTGCCAGATTGATTTGCTCTGTCTATATTGCCTATGAGACTGTATGGCAGCCCAGGGATGAAAACAACCCCTATCATGGAATACCATTTGTAAATGTAGACAACCCAGGGTGTATAAAATGGGGTATGTCCAGACTTTTTAGTAGCCACTTAGTCACAAACTCTGACCAAAGTTAGTGTTTATATTTGTTTTGTTTTTCATTTTTCACACACAAACTGCACTTTCACTGATGCTGTCATCGTCACTAAACATTTTACTTCTCTAAAACACTCATATTTGTGTTCAGCAAAATATCATGAGTACAACAGTACCATCTTGTACAGGTTTTATTGGACTTTGGAAAGCTATTGGGTCAAATAAAAGGCTTACCTATTTCGGTCTTAATACCTGGAAACCTATGTTGCCTTTGAGAGAGTATAATTCATTGAACACATTTTTCAAAAAACATATTTCAAAACAATATTAACAGAAATATAATAAACAATGTAAATATAAATAAAAAGAAAATGGAGGGAGGGGGGAATATATAATAATAAAGGGGAAGGGATTTCCATCCATAAATAAATTAAACTAAATTATCAAATTTATACATAAACGAAATAAAGTACAGAGTATAATAAAACAAAAAATAAACATAATAGTCACCAGTTTGTTGCAGGAGCTTTGGAATTGGTTATAGGAGAATCTTTTTCCTTGTATCATTTTCAAAGTTGTCCCAATAAAACCTGGTGTGGGGGAAATTCGTGAAGGAAATTGCATCTTCTGATATGTAAATAGGTATAATCAGCTCGCGGGGGGAATAAACAGCAGGAGTAAATACTCTTATTCATATAAATTTATGTTAATACCCGAAGGTGTCCTAGGACTCTTGTAAATAAAAGATGTTTATCTCATTTGGGACAACGGATCCTAAGATATTGCTATAAGTTAAGGGAACCATTGGTTTGGGTTTGGGAATTAATATTTATTTATTTTTTGGGGATAGGGGTGTGTGTATTCTTATATTATGGAGTAGTAGGAAGGGGGGTTAGAAGTTTTGAAGCAAAGGAAAAGGGAAGGAAGTGGAAAAAAGGAAAAAGTAAGGGGGAATTATTTTATTTATTTTTCTTCTCTCTTTCAGTATGTGTGTAATTCAGGCCACTTTAATTGACCCTAAATATACAAGTTACATAGTTACATAGTTACATAGCTGAAAAGAGACCTGCGTCCATCAAGTTCAGCCTTCCTCAATATGTTTTTGCTGTTGATCCAAAAGAAGGCAAAAAACCCAGTCTGAAGCGCTTCCAATTTTGCAACAAACTAGGAAAAAATTCCTTCTTGACCCCAAAATAGCAGTCAGATGTCTCCTTGGATCAAGCAGCTATTACCCCACTAATTAGAAATTATATCCCTGTATGTTATGTTTTTGCAAGTATTTATCCAATTGAAGTTTAAACATCTGTAATGACTCTGAAAAAAACACCTCTTCAGGCATAGAATTCCATATTCTTATTGCTCTTACTGTAAAAAAAACACTTTTCTTTGCCTTAGATGAAATCTCCTTTCTTCCAGCCTAAAAAGTTATCATTGTAGATGCTAGATAAAACAAAATGTCTATCAATATAATCTTATTTAATGTAACATGTCTAAAGTCCCCCTTGAAAAGATCTTTAATGTTTAAAAAAAAAAATGTTATTTTAAAAGCAGACATAGGGTTTATCCAGGAAACCCATTTATGTAAGGAAAAAAAAACCTTCGGAAATACCATTACAAATATCCACAGATATCTTGTAAAAGTAAAGGTGTAGCAATTTGACATTTGGAGAATTAGAAATTCAAAAGTAAGAGACTATAACTTCTTTTCATGTCCCCACAAACGTTATTCAAGAATTGGTTTTACTTTTTTGACACATTTCTACACTTAGTAAATAGGTCAGAAATAGGGGTCACAACTTGGAGTGGTCATTCTCCTATTATGTTAAATTTAAATATCCCTCCCTTGAAAAAAGGAATCTGTAATTGGAGACTAAATTAGACATTGTTAAAATCTGATGATGCTGTAGGTAACACATTATCACTACAATATTTTGGCTGAGTCTGTGAGACTAATAGACAAACTAGCCAAATTAGAAACTGCCTATAAATTGAATACCACAAGGGAAATAAATTGGAAGTTATTGAAAATGAGGTTTGGCTTGGCCAAAATAGTAAATACAAAAAAACTGTATGATAACAAAAGGTACACACTGAAAGAATGGGATAGAAAGACCAATAACTTTTGATGAATGGGATTCAATCACATTCCAAAAATACCTCCTAGAATAAACGTTACAAAATTATATATGGTAATAAGCTTTATTAGCTACAAATATAGAAAGTCGACCCAAAATAAATATACCGAAAATGTATAGGGTTAGTGATAACATAAGGGTGAAAAAAAATCTTAAAGAAAACCTGGAAAAATGCTCCTAAGTCTCATACAAACAGTAACATATCCTCAAAAAGGTAAAAAAAAAAAAAGGCCTACGGTATATGGACAAATATAGATGAGAAAAGGAGCAAGTGTTTAGATTGATCCACATATGACTAGTGATATCCCGGACGGTTCGCCGGAGAATAGTTCCCGGCGAACATAGCGTGTTCGCGTTCGCGGCGACGGGTGAACATATGCGATGTTCGGTCCGCCCCCTATTCGTCATCATTGAGTAAACTTTGACCCTGTTCCTCACATTCAGCAGACACATTCCAGCCAATCAGCAGCAGACCCTCCCTTCCAGACCCTCCCACCTCCTGGACAGCATACATTTAAGATTCATTCGGAAGCTGCATTCCTTTTTTTTTTCAATTCATTATTATTTTTTATTTTTTAGTGCATATAAATGTTACAAGCAGATACTCCCCCCAGACACTCTGTATTACTGCAGATACTCCCCCCAGACACTCTGTGTTACTGCAGATACTCCCTCCAGACACTCTGTGTTACTGCAGATACTCCCTCCAGACACCCTGTGTTACTGCAGATACTCCCTCCAGACACCCTGTGTTACTGCAGATACTCCCTCCAGACATTCTGTATTACTGCAGATACTCCCCCCAGACACTGACACAGAGCAGAATAGGGACTGTTCCTCCTACATAGGGTCACTTGGCAGATATGGATTGACACCTATCCTAAGGATCCCTGATACACACTGACACAGAGCAGAATAGGGACTGTTCCCCCCACAAAGGGTCACTTGGCAGATATGGATTGATACCTATCCTAAGGATCCCTGATACACACTGACACAGAGCAGAATAGGGACTGTTCCCCCTACATATGGTCACTTGGCAGATATGGATTGAGACCTATCCTAAGGATCCCTGATACACACTGACACAAAGCAGAATAGGGACTGTTCCCCCTACATAGGGTCACTTGGCAGATATGGAATGACACCTATCATAAGGATCCCTGATACACACTGACACAGAGCAGAATAGGGACTGTTCCCCCTACATAGGGTCACTTGGCAGATATGGATTGACACCTATCCTAAGGATCCCTGATTCACACAGACACAGAGCAGAATAGGGACTGTTCCCCCTACATAGGGTCAATTGGCAGATATGGATTGACACCTGTCCTCAGGGACCCTGATACACACTGGGGGGGACCTACTGTCCTCCCCCCCTGCCCCCACCCCTGCACGGTGGGTGGGGGTCATAAAAATAATGAGGGGGGGACCTACTGTCCTCCCTCCGGCCCCCACCCCTACGCGCTGGGTGGGGGCCATAAATCACAATGGGGGACCTACTGTTCTCCCCCCACCCCTGCGCGGTGGGTGGGGGCCATAAAATAATGAGGGGGGACCTACTGTCATCCCCCACTGGCCCCCACCCCTGCGCGGTGGGTGGGGGCCATGAAAATAATGAGGGGACCTACTGTCCTCCCCCCCAGCCCCCATCCCTGCGCGGTGGGTGGGGGCCAT